>NC_142011.1:111762468-112109134 GCF_049901735.1 Notechis scutatus | reverse complement strand
AGAAAGAGCAAGAGGGACACCTGCTGGCCAATAAAGGAAACTACCTGTTAAAATAAATAGCTGAAAGAACTAAAAATATTTTCTTTGAAGTTCATTTCAACTTGTGGATTTTTACTATTTGGAATTTCTTTGGAAAGAAGAGGCAAGAATGTACTGTGGTTGCAGTTGACGAAGAGTGTTTGTATTCACCCTTTATTCAAAGGAAAGAAGGTGTTAGTACTTTTGGCATATTATTATAACATTATCATATTATCGCTAGTAATACTATTAAGAATAGATTTACTATTATAATTTATTATATAAATTGTTCATGCTGATTATAAGGCTTCGAACTGGGTGACTATTACTACTGGAATTACTATTTCTTTTCCAAAACATATCTATAAAATTAGAGAAACAATATTTTGAAAATTTGAATAAAACAATATTGGAATTTATTTGGCAGGGGGAGGAAACTGAGAATTAAATTGAAATTATTACAAGAAGCCAAAGAAAGAGGGAATTTTGGCTTGCCCGACTGGGAGTTGTATTACCAAGTGGCTACACTTACTTGGGTGTGAGAATGGATACATTTAAAAAAATAGGAGATTATTAACACTGGAAGGCCATGATTTACAATTAGGCTGGCATGCATTCTTGTGAGACAAAAGACATAATGCTCACCAGTATTTCCAGAGACATCACATAAGTTCAGCTTTGCTTAGGGTATGGACAAAAATCAAACAACAGAACTACACAGAAACACCGATATGGTTCTCAATGTTAGAAGCCTTAAAGCAACCAAATTTTATCAACTTGGGGAAAGTTACTACATATAAAGATATAGTAAGTGAGAATGGGGAACTAAAATCCAGACAAGAATTAAGAGAAGAAGGGATATAATTGGAATGGTGGACGTACCTACAAATCCAATCAAGGTATAAGAAAGATAAAAAATGAATAGGGTATACAGAGAGAATTGTCCACATTAGATAGAATCCTATTAGGAACCGAGGATAAAACAATTAAGAAAATTTACAAATACTTATTGGAATATAAAACGGAGGAGGAACAAGTGAAAGAAGTAATGGTAGCATGGGCAAAAAACTTTGGTTACAGTACTGAATTAGATAAATGGCAAAAGTTATGGGAAAGGAATAGGAAAGTAACCTTGGCCAGTTCTTGCAAAGAAAACCTATACAAAATGTTCTACAGATGGCACCTCCCACCGACAAGATTGGCAAAAATGAGTAAAAACGTATCACCACAATATTGGGAATATAAGACAGTGTTAGGGACATATTATCATATGTGGTGGTCATGCACCAAAGCAAAACATTTTTGGTGGCAGATTAAGATATGGTGGAAGAAATGATTGGCCAAAAAATAGAGTTCAGACCAGAATTGTTCTTACTGGGAATTACTGAAGGAAAATATAACAAAGAAATGATATATCTAATGTTGCATGTTATAACTGCAGCAAGATTGGTTTATGCTCAAAACTGGAAGAAGATAGATATCCCTGAGCAAAGTGTAATAAAAAAAAAATTTGGTCTGTGCAGAGATGGACAGGCTAACACTGGAAATTAAAGATAAGGATGAAACAGGATATTATAAAGTCTTGAACAAACTGTATCAATGGTTAGATTCAAAAAAAGGAAGTCAGAACAAAGGGAAAAAAAATTGATGCTGCATAAGACGGAAGGTGGATGAACTTTAAGCTGAAGATAATGTAATACAGTGGATATAATGACTATGTAAAAAGAATGTGCAAGAAAACTAGGGTTGTAAATAGGAAATTATATATGTTTATAGCACCAACTTAGCAATGTAAAATAAGGAAGAGATGTTATAGCATGTATGGCAAAATAACTGCCAGGAAAGTCGCACTTTGTTCAATTGTTTTTAATGTTTATTCAATCAAACTTTTCTATATGGATGGATGGATGGATTGGAGGGAGGGAGAGGGAGAGGAGAGAGGGGTGGGGAGGGAGGGAGAGGGAGAGAGAGAGGGGGGAGAGAATGTACTGGATTTTCCTTGTTGGACAAAAATTTGAGGATTTATTGATTCCTGATATGATCTGGTGAATGTTTGATACATTTTTAAACAACATTTAATATACATAAGTAGATTTATCGGAAAATCTTAATACGTTAAATGATAATATGAAGTTCAACTATATTATATAAAGCTTTGGCATCTAAGTGCTTGTCAGAAATTATGACTGCTCATATATGGGGCATGGTTAAAAATTATACTGAGAAATTGAAAAACAATATTATTCAAGATATTAAGGAATAGCTTTTGGAAATGTATAACTTATCTATCATAGAAAACGCAATATTCTCCACGAATCAAAGAATGAAGCAATATGTACTACTATGGCAGAAATTTTCTGACATTTTACATCTTATGTTCAATTATAACTATCTGACATTTTTAGTTAAACTATTGATGTCTAATATATAAAGTGGTTTTTTATTTGTTTATTTTGGTTTGTTGATACATGCTGGACAATGAATAAAGTTGAAAAATACCAAAAAGAAGTTCTTCATTGATTGTAAGAAGGAATTAGATTATACTAACCATGTTAACCACATGGAATAACCTTAGGAAAATAGAAATCCCAAAACATATACTCGTGCAAATTATATGTCAAACAGTAAGACATAGTTCCAACAAAATATGGCAAAAGAGCTGATTCCAACTCAGCAAAGAAGTGAGACAAAGCTATTGTTGTTTTATTATTCATTAAATCCATATACTGAATTAAGAGAGGCTTAATATATTTTTAAAATTAAAGGAAGAAACATAAATGTGTACTAAACTGATGACATTATTTTGATAGCTGAAAATGCTCTCCAAGCTGCAATAATGAAAGTGAGAAACACAGTGGAAAAAATATAAGTATCATATTCTAAACATATTATCCACAGACATAACTTCTTTGAGAAATCCATAATGCTGGGCAATGTGGAAAAAAAATAAAAGGATTATCAGCAATAAGTTGGATGGACTAAATCAGCAATGAGCACATCATTAGGGGACCAGAAGGGTGAGACACTGGGAATAGATCATCCCCAAGATGGTCTCATTATCTGGCTTTTTAAGTGTTGATGAATTTGACCGCATATATAATGAATCATGCATACTATGTGTTTGTGATGCCTAGCACTGCTTCTTGAAATCTTTTTTTTTTTACTTTTGCAAAATTCTTCACTTCAGTTTTCTAACAGTCACTTTACTGAAAATGTACTTACCAGATTTTAGTACTGCATGGATTTAGCATATAGAGGTCCATATTTTCTATTAATATTGCTGATGTACTCTATTACAAATGAGAACATAATTCATTAGCAGAAACTAGTTGGTAAGTTGGTTAACTATTTTTTGGCTTTTTGGTAGAATGTATCATTACACATTAATATATGTACAAACTCAGATACAATTAATGGCAGAATTACAAAGGGTGCACAATTTTATTTTTTATTCCAACCTAAAATCATGTCTGCAAAGTTGTTTAAGATGGATATTTTTGCCTTGTATTATCACTGCTCAGTGAAACTAATGCACTTTACTTCTGACAAATGACAGGCTGATTTATTCTACAAGCAGCAGTGGAAACCTCTTACAATGTTGATCAGAAATTTAATTTACTTGTACCATAGAATATTTCAAATTTGATTGCAGCTAAATATATTTATTACAAACAAATGAACCCACATTCAGCAGTTTTCTAAAAATATAAACTATACCATTGTTAGGTGATATTACCTTTGCCTCTGGGTTAGCTGCCAGTATTTTGGCACCACACTCCACTGAAGCATAATTATTTCTATTTTTTTTTACTTTTTTTGTAGTATGTTGACCTCCATTGGAAGAAAGATGCATTGACTGACCTGCATACCAGACAAAAATGTACCAGAGCATTAATATTAAACATTTTAAATCTTTATTATCAAACTCTGAAGCTAAAGCAACTCATAAAAGTTAACATTCTTTGATACTAAACTTATCAAGTAATTTCCATACCACATTATCAGCTACCTGTAATTATTCTGAAGCCTTTTAACTACACGTTAATACCATGTTAGTTTTAACAGTTATAACATGAAGTGATGATACTACACTGCTCAAAAAAATAAAGGGAACACAAAAATAAAACATCCCAGATCTGAATGAATAAATATTCTTATTAAATACTTTGTTCATTACATAGTTGAATGTGCTGACAACAAAATCACACAAAAAATTATCAATGGAAATCAAATTTAGCAACCCATGGAGGTCTGGATTTGGAGTTACACTCAAAATTAAAGTGGAAAAAAACACTACAGGCTGATCCAACTTTGATGTAATGTCCTTAAAACAAGTCAAAATGGGGTTTCCGGTTTGTCGGCTTCGCGGCGGTAGGGATTCGCGAAGCTGCGCGATCCTGCCGCGCTAGCCGTTTTGGGGCTCCGACCCGGACGGGTGCGGAGCAAGGCTGCCCTGCAGGGTAGCTGAAGGTAAGGGGATCCGGAGGAAGGGTTTGGGGGTGTTGCAGACCCCTCCCTGGCCGGCAGAACCCCTGTTACCAGGACGGTGCAGCGGCGGTCCGCAATGGCCGCCACAAAGAAGTTGACAGCCGGGCAAGTATGCGCAGGAGGAAGAAGAGAAAGTTATTGAAAGTGAAAGTTCTTCTTGGTCGACCCAGGGCTTTGAGATTTATCTAATTTAATTCCTGGAAAAGATGGTTTTCTGATGATTTCTTCCACAAGAGAAAAAAAAGCGGCTATTTTGAGGTGCTGAAGGGAAAGTTTACTCTCCCTCCCGACGGAATTAAGCCGGAAGGGAGAGGATAAAGAAAATATATAAATTTGGATCTTGTTGGAGGAGATGCCTTGAAGACTTGAGGACAGAAATACAATTTTAATAAGGCTTTAAAATATAGACTTGGATTCTTTTTTTTATTTGTTTGATACCACCCCTGGAAGAGGAAGGGGAATTTTGGCTTGCTTGGATTTATTGAGGATTGTGGATTTCGGGATTGTTTTGCCTTTCTCTCGGAATATTTGGTTGGTGTAAGAAGAAAGAGGAATAAAGAAAAGAAAAGATTTATTTATAATGGCTTTCCTTTTTGAAGACCTGAGGGATGAATATGAGCAAACAAAAGCAGCCTGCAAAGATGGCATGGAAAAAGCTTTTCTATTTCTAGAAATGGCGCTGGTCAATTACCAACAGACAATGGAACAGATGGAAACGGAAGAAGAACAACAAGGAAGAGCGAAGACGCCATCTTCATTGAATCCCAAAACTTATCTAAGGAAGAAGGAAGGAAGAGAGCAAGGAAAATGAAGGACTTAAGATCTATAAAAACATTTGAGAAAGAGAAAAATATGATGCAAAGTAAATATAATGATAACAAACAAGAGAAAAAGGGAACACAACAGAGAAGGGATCCCAGCAAGGCAGAGGTTAGAAGAAGAAGGGGGGGTAGGAAGATTTGGTGGGGGAAGAAAGAAAGGGGAAAGGCGGAGAAAAGCCTCAAAGCTTTAAAATTGGATGGGAGAAGAGGGATTTTTTAGAGACAAAGGATGAAATATAATTTTCTGTAAGAAAGATTCTGCTAAGGTACAGAAGATGGTATTGTAACATTTATATTTGAAATAGTAAATTAGAATGGTTTAAGATTTAATAAGAAATTAAAATGTTGAAGTTTTTAATAATGATTGATTTTTAAAATGTAATAAAATATCGAAGGAAAGGAGGATACAATGTATTTAAACATTTTTGGTGGATAGAATGTACCAAGCAGAACCAAATTGGGTATTTGTTATGCTGAATGTTAATTTTACTAACTTAGGGGAGGATAGAAAGGCATCATACTCTGATTAGTGATTTCAGGAGAAATTTTTTTATTATAAGAAGAGATAGAGGGATAAATGAATGGGCAAAAGATACAAATTTAATGATTTAATTAAGATGGATTAAATAAGATAGAAATGTGAAGAGTGATATGTGCTATTATTTTAGCCCATGCAAAGAGAGGTAACTGGGGCCAAGGTACTTTACTAAAAGATTTTTTTTTATGTTTGTTTGTGTTTGTTTGTGTTTTATGAGAATATTGGGGAAATTATTGTAGAAAGACAGGGAAAGATTTAATATGTAATGATTTGTTTGTTGTTGAAACTTTTAATAAAACTTGTTTTTAAAAAAAAAAAAAAAAAAAAAAAACAAGTCAAAATGAGGCTCCATAGTGTGTGTGGCCTCCATGTGCCTGTATGACCTCCCTACAACGCCTGGGCATGCACCTGATGAGGTGGCGGATGGTCTCCTGAGGGATCTTCTCCCACACCTGGACTAAAGCATCCCCCAACTCCTGGACAGTCTGTGGTACAACGTGGCATTGGTGGATGGAGCGAGACATGATGTCCAAGATGTGCTCAATTGGATTCAGGTTTGGGGAACAGTTAGGCCAGTCCATAGCATCAATGCCTTCGTCTTGCAGGAACTGCTGACACACTCTAGCCACATGAGCTCTAGCATTGTCTTTCATTAGGGGGAACCCAGGGCCAACCGCACCAGCATATGGTCTCACAAGGGGTCTGAGGATCTCATCTCGGTACCTAATGGCAGTCAGGCTACCTCTGGCGAGCACATGGAGGGCTG
The DNA here is from genome assembly GCF_049901735.1 of Notechis scutatus. Taxonomy (NCBI): domain Eukaryota; kingdom Metazoa; phylum Chordata; class Lepidosauria; order Squamata; family Elapidae; genus Notechis; species Notechis scutatus. The sequence goes on along the minus strand of NC_142011.1, from coordinate 112,102,503 downwards.
TGCGGCCCCCTAAAGAAATGCCATCCCACACCATTACTGACCCACTGCCAAACCGGTCATGCTGGAGGATGTTGCAGGCAGCAGAACGTTCTCCATGGCGTCTCCAGACCCTGTCACATCTGTCACATGTGCTCAGTGTGAACCTGCTTTCATCTGTGAAGAGCACAGGGCGCCAGTGGCAAATCAGCCAATCTTGGTGTTCTCTGGCAAATGCCAAATGTCCTGCACGGTGTTGAGCTGTAAGCACAACCTCCACCTGTGGACATCAGGCCCTCATACTACCCTCATGGAGTCTGTTTCTGACCGTTTGAGGAGCCACATGCACATTTGTGGCCCGCTGGAGGTCATTTTGCAGGGCTCTGGCAGTGCTCCTCCTGTCCCTCCTTGCACAAAGGCGGAGGTAGCAGTCCTGATGCTGGGTTGTTGCCCTCCTACAGCCTCCTCCACGTCTCCTGATGTACTGGCCTGTCTCCTGGTAGCGCCTCCATGCTCTGGACACTATGCTGACAGACACAACAAACTTTCTTGCCACAGCTCGCATTGATGTGCCATCCTGGATGAGCTGCACTACCTGAGCCACTTGTGTGGGTTGTAGACTCCGTCTCATGCTACCACTAGAGTGAAAGGACCGCCAGCATTCAAAAGTGACCAAACCATCAGCCAGAAAGCATAGGAACTGAGAAGTGGTCTGTGGTCACCACCTGCAGAACCACTCCTTTATTGGGGATGTCTTGCTAACTGCCTATGCTTTCCACCTGTTGTCTATTCCATTTGCACAATAGCATGTGAAATTGATTGTTAATCAGTGTTGCTACCTAAGTGGACAGTTTGATTTCACAGAAGTATGATTGACTTGGAGTTACATTGTGTTCTTTAAGTGTTCCCTTTATTTTTTTGTGCAGTGTATATAAAAGGATTTATAAAATCTCAATTGTTATTTAAAGCTATTATACAGCCTAAGGCAGGGGACTGCCACCTTAAACACTCAAAGAGCCATTTGGATCAGTTTCCCACAGAAAACATCGGCAGCCACAAACTTTTTCCTCTCCCTCTTTTTTCCTCTCCCCCTTCTCTCTCTCATTCTCTTACTCCAGCTCTTTCTTATTTCTCTCTCCCTCTTCTCTCTGTTTCTTTTTCCTCTCTCTTTCTCTCCATCATTTTCATTTTTCTTTCCCGTTTTCTCCCCTTTTTCTCTCTCTTATTTCTCTCCCTTTCTTTCTCTTTTCTTTTTTCTCTCATTCTCTCCCTTTTTCTCCTTTTCTCTCTCCCTCTCCTTCTCTCTTTCTCTTTCATTCTCTCCCTTTTTTTCTCCCCTTTTTCTCTCTCTCCTTCCCTCTCATTTGTTTCCCTCTTTTCCCTCTCCCGCACTCTCCCATCATTTTCTCATTTTTCTTTCTCCCCTTTTCTTTCTTTCATCTCCTTCTCTCTCATTTGTTTCCCTCTCTCTCATTCTGTCCCTCCAGCTCCCTCATTTCTCTCCCTCTCCCCTTCTCTTTCTCATTTGTTTCTCTCTTTTTCCTTTCTCTTTTTCTCCCTTCTCTCTCTCTCTTCCCTTCTCTCTCATTTCTTTTTCTTCTTTCATTCTCTCCCTTTTTTCTCCCCTTTTCTTTCTCTCTCGTTTCTCTCTCCCTCTCTCTCCTTCTCTTTGTTCTTTTTCCTCTCTCTCTCATTCTCTCCCTCTTTCTCTCTTTTTCTCCCCCTTTTCTCTCTCTCTCTCTCTTTCTCTCCCTCTCATTTTTGTTTTTCTCTCTTTCTCTCCACATTCAGCTCATAAAGGTCAGTCATGAGATATGAGTAATAGGGCAGGGGTGTCAAACTGGTGGCCTGTGGGCTGGATGCGTCATGTGCAGGCCACACCTACCTCACCTCTGCAATGGCAAAAACGTTGTGATACATCACAATCCATCACGTGACACAATCAAGTTTGACACCCGTGTAATAGGGTATCCTACTAGAAGTTTACAAAACACTGAAAACACAGGAGATAAAAACTGTCCCCAGAAGCCCTGTTTTCTACTAATGAAATATTCATGTTCCTGGTGGATACATTTTTCTTTAAAAGTAAGTACATCATAGTTCATTACTTTATAGAAGTCTGTTTTTAAGAAACATATATGCTACTCTTATGTTTTATTATATTAAACTTATTCTTTACTCAGAAATTATGGTACATAAATCTTTCTAAAATAAATCAGTAATTTTCAAGGGGAGGAAGGTAACATCAGAATCTGAACAAATTACTGATACCTATTATTTATTTGAATGTCTTCTCTTTATCTTGCCATTCCAGTCATCAAACCAGAATCAGATTATGTCCTAATTACCACTTAGTTTCTCTCAGCTATGATTGTCCTTCAAATATTGGAAGACTGTTTTTTTATGTCTCCCTTCACCTTTTATTTCAAGTTAAACATACTAGTTCTTTTAAACAGTTGTTCACAGAATTTATCCTCCAAGTTGTCAGTCTTTGTTGTTCTCCATACTTCATCACTTGCTTGATGCAATCCAATGCTGGCTCATGCTTAAATTATAATCTAGATTCCTAGCTCTTTCACACATGTGCTGTAGCTGAGCCGAATACCACTTGACGTATAACTATCTGATTTTTCTGGAATGCAGAACCTTACATTTCTTGCTATTTATTGGAAAATACTCAAATCTTCAAGCCTCAAGAACCTTTTGAACTTTGACCCTGACTTCTGATTCTGCTAGCAAACCTTCCTAGCTTTGTGTCATCTATAAATCTGCTGAGCATCTTTTCAACATCCTCATTCAAGGATACAAAGACTGATCAATAGGATTATTAAACAAAAGTTAATTAAACTGTAATGAATTCTATGGCTAAAATATAAGTCCTAGTTATAATGAAATTATTCAAATTCTTGTACTTTTTTCTCCTGCTCATGAATCTACTTTTTCTGGGCAGGAGGGAAGGTGTCCATGTATCTCTTGTAGTGGCTGCTACTTAGCCTCTTCATACCTATGAAAGCAGTAAGAATGTACTTAGTTTTTCACACATAGCTTCTTTATTTGGGCTTTCTTTTAGAAAAATAAATGATGATATGGTATAATGTCATGGGTTGTTGTTCATCTGAGATTGTATTTATCTACTTTTAAGAACTACTAAGGACCATATGATTTTTATTACTGGTATGTCTTCATATATAAAACCACAGAACTCAAAGAAGGTGAACTTTGTCTTTCATATGACTTTGTAAGTAGACTTGCAACATTAAAGTTAAGGTCACTTTTTAATGGAAACGTTGTGCTCATTGGAACGGAAAAGCTGCTAACAATGCTTTCTTTAGAAAGGTTCCTTTAGAAAATCTGTATAATGCATCTCAGAATAGAAAAAGACTTGGCATTGATGATAACAAATAAAATTACAGCATGTTATTTTTAAAGGAAACTAAAAAATTGCAATACAAAATGAACCTTAACCATTTTATTTGAAAAGGAGAATTTGTCTGTTTAAAAACAATTAAACTCACTTTTTTCTTTCTCCACTTCCATAACCTGCTTCTTCCATTCATCAAATGTGGGAATATCTCCTGGGTCCTTTGGGGTTATTACAGAAGTAGGGTCAATTTCTCCTGCATTTCTCTGTACAAGGCAACAGAACTATAAGGTTTATTGATATTAACAAAAGATCAAGATTATATGTAAGCAATGTGATGAGTACCCAAATGATCAGTTTATATTGAATTGATCATTTAAAATATAGGCTATCATTAATAGGCCTAACAATTAATTGGCAAGGCAACTGCTCTGCAGAGCTTCCAGTTGTATATGGAACAATTTGAAGTTAGATCATTTTAATAAAAGAGATTGTTAAATAAATTTCTGTCCTATACCAAATAATATTTTATCAACTCATTGTCATAAATGAATCCAGGCAAAAAACCACAATAAAAAACACAGCATACTCAATTTGAAAAAAACATTTTTATGTAATTCATGCAATACCACTGCTTTTGGTTTAAAGTATAAAAATACATTTATAATGCTGAAGTATAAGATGCACCTAGCTTTTTGGGAGGAAAACAAGAAAAAAAATCTGCCTCTGCCTTCCAGCAATTTGCCTCCTTGCAGCAAACAGCAAACAGCCTTTTTCCATTTCAGTACAGCATCGGTTTGATCAGCCTCCTAATGATCAGCTGTTTCAGGCTGCAGAGATTGCCATAGCCTATTGCCACCACCGCACACCCTATTTTCAGCCTAGAAATTTATTTTGTTAAAATGAGCTATTTTCAAATAATTGCTCCAAATAAAACTGGAAGCTCTGCAGAGCAGTTGCCTTGCCAATTAATTGTTAGGCCTATTAGTGATAGCCTATATTTTAAATGATCAACTGATCATCAGGAGGCCGATCCAACTGACAATCAGCTGCTTGTGCTAATCAGGTTGTGCTGAAGCTGAAACAGGCTGTTTGCTGTTTGCTTTAAGGAGGCAAATTGCTGGGAGGCAGAGGCCAAAGGGTGGGGGCCAGTGGGTGGGCGGGGCTTCAGCAACATTTGCTGTATAAGATGCACAGACATTTCCACCTACTTTTGGGGATGGAAAAAGTGTGTCTTATACTCTGAAAAATATGGTATACTGTAAAATTACAAGGTGGGGATTGTCAATTGTTAGCATTTGGGGATGATCTTTGCTTTATTGCAAAGGATGTGTCACAGAAAAAGAGATTTGCCAACCATTTAGAGAAAAAACTGAAATAAAAGACTTAGGTGAAATGCAAAATTATCTTGGTGTAAAGATATGAAAAACTGAGAAAAGTGGTTATGAGAAAAGTGGTCAAAGAAGGAAAATTGAACAGCTGTTGGAAAGATACAACATAAAGGATTGTAATTCTGTTCCAACATCTATGAGCCCAGATTTTCATAATAGTTTAGGTGAGGACAAAAGTGAATCAAGAGATTTATCAGTCAGCAATAGGGAGTCTGTCACAGTGGTCCAGACCAGACATAGCTTGTGCAGTAAGCATCCTAAATCACTTTAGTGCTGCACCAACACAATTGCATTAGATGGGTATAAAAAGGATTCTCAGGTATTTGAAGGGAACTGTGAACTTGGGTCTTCAAATACAGGTATCTGAAGAATTGAAATTGAAATGTTATGTTGACAGTGATTATGCCAATGATGTAAAAATCAGAAAGTCTAATTCTGGGATTGTGGTATTGTTTGGAGAGCTTTAATTGGTTTGAAGTCCAGAAAATAAACAACTGTAGCCATTTCTACTGCAGAGGCAGAATTTATAGCTCTATCTGAACTTTGTTCAGAGGTAACTTGGTACATACAGCTGTTACAGGATTTAAGCGTAAAAGTAAATGACACAGGAGCAGTATACGACGATAATGCTGCTTGCATAAAAATGGCAACGGGTGACAAAGTAAGGAATAGAAGCAAGCATGTGGACATTAAATGTTGCAATGTAATTTATCAAATGTAAATTAATTATCTTGCTTTAATATTCTTCAGAGGATAATCCGGCCTATATAATGATCAAGCCATTATGTGGAGAACAGCATGGGATGAATATTAAGTTGTTTGGTTTTATGTCTATTCCAGTCATGAAGAGAGGAGTGTCAGTATAGTTCATGAATTGGAATAGGCATGGTAACAGGTCAGCCAATGGGGATGGATTGGAATAGACATGGTAACAGGTCAGCCAATGGGGGCTGTTTGGAAACTGAAACATATTTGTTTGTATGGGTCCATAAGAGACAATTTGGAGTCTGGACATGGCTTTGACTTGCTGAACTGTGTATAAGAGTTGATTTGTCCTCTGTAACCTAGACCTCTGTATCTCTCTACTCTGTAATGACTTGCTTCTATGAATATTGCTTCTGTGTTCCTGATTTTGTATGCTGACTTCTGCTGTATGGTATTGTATATAATAAGTTTTTCTTATGTGGATGAATCCAGCAGAATTATTTACTTGTATGCTGGTTAGATGTGCTGCAAACTCTGATACATGGCTTATGTAAATAAAAGATTATGTAAAAGTCTTCTCAGAGTCTAAGCAGCAAGGCAGACCATTAAGCATATTATTCTGTCTTGTTCTTGACCTGATTGAGGCCATAAGGTGTTTCAGAGGTTATCCAATCAGATGGATTGTATTTGTAGTTTTTGTACTATTTATTTTATTGTATGTTTACTATACTGTTATTATTTTATTTGTAACAGAAGTAGTATTCAGCAGGTTCTGACCAGTTCTGGAGAACCGGTAGCAGAAATTTTAAGTAGTTCGGAAAATCGGCAAATACTACCTCTGACTGGAGATTTTACAGTATCCTTCCCTTGCCACGCCCACCAAGCCACTCCCACAGAACTGATAGTAAAAAAAATTTGAATCCCACCACTGATTTGTAAGGTATTATTTATAACATTATATTGCAAGTCATTTTAAAATATAAAGTATAAGCCTCTGATAGAAAAGTAGGATATTATTTTAATAAAAAATACAACACAACAAAATATCAGGAAAAGAGTTGTTGCAGCAAGATAAATCAACATAAGTAAATCAACAAAAAATAATTTGACATAAATAAAGGCTGTAGAATTATGCAGGACAAAAGTATTTTTCATATGATTTGAATTTCAAATAAAGTATGAGAGATATTAAACCATTTCCTTATCATGTAATTAGATGTAGCTGTGTACCTTCTTTAAAATTATTCCTCACAGATGCAATATTCACTTGTTTTGGAAGCATCAACATTCTTCAGTATTTACCTTTGTTTTATTGTTTTCCTTGTTTTAACAACCCAGAAAACAATTCTCCCCACATAATTTTTTTGAACAAAGTATAGGATAAAGCAGGAAAAGAGTTAACGCTAGAATCTTGTTTTTCTGATCCTATAATAAAACCAGTTTTTCAAATGAGACGAAGTGTTAACTTGCTTAATTTTCAATAAAAAAAATAAAGCAAAGCTCTGAAACAAACAAATAAGTGGAAGAATTATTTTAATGTGAATTACAGAAAACTGATTTTAATATATTAATTATGAAATCTTTAGTTCGCTATAGTATTCCACTTTTAAGCTGCAGCTATTTAAATGGATTGGAAATGCTGAGTAAATTCATGTAGTTCAAATTCTTAATAACATTTTTCCAAACTCAGAGAGCAGTACTTAGAAACAAATCCTTTTTTTTACACAGCAGAGGTCTTTGCAGACTAAATTACATTATTTAGTAATATTATTATTATATTATATTATTAATAATATTATTGTTATATTAAATAATATTATTTAATAATATTTGGAAATAACCCAAATATAATACCCAAGAAAACAAGGTTCATTGGAATAGTTTAAGTGGGGGAGGAAAAGTTTAGTTACCTCTGCTCTTATGTTACCCGAAGCATTCAAAGCAGACTTTGGAGCTGTCTTTTGCTCACTTGCAGAAATTTTGGGATCAAATTCTGATTTCGTCATCTTCCCTTTCCTTTGTGAAGAAATATTTTCTGTATGCTGACCTACAAGGCTATAAAATATGTAAACTTTCAAACAAAGATTTCCACCTACATTTGTCATTAAAAATTTAATACATTATAATAAGTTATTATATAAACATATGCAGAGGTGGGCTGCACATAATGTAACAACCGGTTCACCTAGTGCAGAACTGAAAATGTGAGCTTGCACGCGGCTGCAAAAACACAGGGATTTCCTGTGAGGGGCAGCCTCGGTGAACAGAGGGCAATGTGCAAAAATCAGCTGGGCTGTGTGGGCAAGGCGAGCAAGCCAGATATATAGGATGGGATAGCACTGGGGTGGGTGGGTGGACCCAGCCAGTGGTCGGAACTACTGGTACGGGCGAGCCTGTCCGAAGCGGCAGCAGCCCAGCACCGAACATATGAGTACATAAAATAGGAAGTACAGAACTGCCACTAAGATATTATGACAAAAATCATTTCAATACTCACCCCTCTGGGGAAGTGACAAGCGAGGAAGGCTCCCTCTGAGAATCAGTTTCAAGTGCCTCATTTATATCACAGTCAGATTCTGACTGCTCAACTTCAGTAGTGCTAACTATAAGGATATCAGCACTAGAATTTTCTATTGCACTGAAGGGAGGTGGAAACAAACCAAAGATTTAGAATGCAATTTAGACATAAATAAAAAAATAAGATTACAGTATAGATATGTCAAACTCAATGTTTTGTTAAAAAAATTAATACTTGTCTTGCTTTTAGATCTACATTTCAATTCAAATCCAAGATTTGAATGAGGTCTAAATGTTAGCAAGAAATGTATGCAAACTTATGTTTTCTAAATTCAGATATTTGAAGAACTGGATGTGGTAGAAAAGAAGCAGCATGAAAAAAAGGAAGCTAAACAAACATTAAGAGTTTTTCACTGAAATAAATTTTCTTGAAATAGTTTCCAAGTCAAAGTGATCAATCAACATCTTAGATGACTTCATTGTCATATAAAGTGATTCCAAGACTACCTGTTCAGTATAAAGCTAAGCCAGAATAATATCAGACTTGGATATGGATTCAGATATTCTTTGATGTGGTATGTCTTTTTATACTGAAGAAATGTGGGGAAATCAAAAGTACTGATATCAAATGGAATGGAGCAGGGACATAATTCAGGGTTTATTGAATGGTCTGTGGATTATTTTACTTTATGACCAAATTTTAATTTAAAAATTAAAATGAATCTGCTTCCGAACCATATGTTTTTTGTGGAGTTCCAGGGAAGGCAAAGTAGATGGAGGAACCAAAGGAACAGTTTACCACAAAGTAGTGTATTAGCTTCAACTCTTTTTAATATTTACACCAATGCTGAGCTCTCCCTGAAGGTACTAACAACTATATGTGTATCCTAACATTTGAAAAACATTTGAGGAGGTTGAACATTTAATTGAAGCGCTGGTAGAGCTGGATTGATACTATTGTGATAACCAATTAAGACCAAATCCAGGAAAAACTCAGGTATGTGCCTTCCATCTTCGCAAAAAGCAGGCTGCTAGGAAGCTGCATATTATATAAGGGACATTACTGGAGCATTGTCTCAGGCTTAAATATTTAAAGGTTATTCTAGATAGGGTCCTAACATATAACAGCATTGTACCAATACTAAACTGAAGGTCAGTAGACAAAATAACATCCTCAGAAAATTAGGGTCCTTAAGACAACAGCTCTAGGTCTTTGCTACTCAGCAGGCAAATACACCTGCCCAGTCTGGCATAAATCAGCACACACTGGGAAAGTAGATGTTGCTCTGAATGAAGCTAGCAGAATTATTACTGGATGCCTTAAACCAAAATCTACCACCCCAACTTTCTGGCGGAGTTGGGGAGAGAGAAAGAAAGACTTCTGCTACTTTTGCTGCTTTCCTTGCATGAGCCAAGTCTCTTCCCACCCACCACCACCCCGATGAGAACGGAGCTGGAGATGGTATCCTGCGATCCCAAATAAAGAATGATTGATCGGTAGGAAAACGGGGTGGGAATTTTCCTGCAGACTTTTTTTGGGATTTTACCAGGGTCTCTGGTCCACAGGATTTAAAATTATGAGTTTGGAGGTCCCTGAGGTCCAAAAGGTTGGCGACCCCTGGACTAGAAGACCTCCAAGATCCTATCCTGTTCGATCCTATCCTATCCTGTTGCACCGGCGAACTCGATGTGGGAACAATTTGGTGCCCCACAAGCTCCTCACCTCCCCAAATTGCTGGCAGTCAAATGTGTGCACGCACATGCATAGCACATTCCAAGTTTGGGGACTTATCCACAGAGGAAGGAGAGGACCTTCTCCCCAAACCCAGGCATGATTTGCAATTTGCAAGCTCAGATTTGCAAGTCTCCAAGCTTGGAATGATGTGCGCGTGCATGCGCACAGCAAAACTCCAGAGGAGATGTTCTCCCAATCCCAGACATTGTTGGTGTTTCCCTGTCCGGTGCTCCTTCCCAGAAAAGCAGAAGGTGGAGGATGCTGCTGCTGCAGCACGTGGAAGTGCGGAGGAGAAAGTTTTCAAGTAGCTTCTTGGAGCAGGATGCCTTGCAGGGTCCCAAAGACTCATTTCTGCTGGAGTTTGGGGGAGAGAAAGAAAGACTTTCTGCTTTCCTTGCATGCAGCCAAAAGCAGAAGAAAGAAGTGGAAAGAAAGTGGCCAGGCCAGGCGCTTGTGACTGTATGACTGTAACTTTGTCGCTTGTATCCTTACGGTGTATATTGACTGTTTCCTAGTTTGATTGCTTATTGTACCCTGTGACTATCATTAAGTGTCGTACCTTATGATTTTTGACTCTTGATGAATGTATCTTTTCTTTTATGTATGCTGAGAGCATTTGCACCAAGACAAATTACTTGTTTGTCCAATCACACTTGGCCAATAAAGAATTCTATTCTATTCCCTTCCCTTTGCTTCCCTTTCAATTATGAAAAAGTACTACTGAGTTTTTTTTAAAAAAAAACATAATATGGTGTCAGTAACTTGCCATGACTAAGTGAGCCTGATAAAAAGAGATCAGATCAGAAGCTGGAAGGGACCTTGAGGGAGAGAGAGAGAGGGAGAGAGAGAGAGGGAGGGGGGGAAGAGAGAGAGAGAGACACACACACACACACACAGAGAGAGAGAGAGAGAGAGAGAGAGAGAGAGAGAGAGAGAGAGAGAGAGAGATCTGATCTAACCTCTCTCCCTCCCTCTCCCTCTCTCATACACAAACTCACACAAACACACAGAGGCAGGGTGGGATTCAAATTTCTTAACAACCGGTTCATCGGTGTAGCCTAGTTTGTGGGTGTGGTTTGGTGGTCATGTGACCAACTGGGCATGGCTTGTATCTAAATATTATAAATATTTATGCAAATATTGATTTTTTTATAAAAAAGAGATCAACTTTTACCTAATATCAGGCAAAGCAGCCAGGCAGGTTGAGTTGAGAGATCTATATTTCTGCCATCGGTTACCTGAGTCTGTCACATAAAATTTGCTTGCAAGCAAACTCACAAAATTAACTCACAACACACCATGTATGTAAATATTTATTTTTTTATTTAAAAAAGAGCAACTTTTACCCAAAATCAGGCAAAGCAGACAGGCAGATTGAGTTGCTCACAGAATCACAGATTCACTTAGAGATCTGTGTTTCTGTCACTGGCTATCTGAGTCTGCAATTGAATAATAGAACCTTCAATCCTTAAAAGCAGAGCCGAAGATCTAAAGATGAGCTAGAAAGCAAGAAATCCAATGATTTCCTGCTTTCTAGCTAATCTGAAATCTCCAAGGACAACGGAACAGCTGATGGTCAGGGAAAAAAAGGAAAAATAGCAACTTAGTAGGCAAGTTTGCCAGGTAAGGAGTAAGTGGGCGGGGAGGGTTCCCGCAGGTCATGTGGGCTGCTCAGCCTTGTGCTCCCGTGCAGCCTGGATTAATTGCTTTGGGGGAGTGCTCTGGGAGTGACATTTCTCTGCGGACCACCAAAATTTTCTCGCAGACCACCAGTGGGCAGCGACCCATCGGTTGGCGACCACTGTTATAAAGTGTCACAATTTGTGTTTTTTTTTTGTTCCTTTCTTTAAGTCTTAACCATTTGTTCATTTTATTCTCACCCTTATCTTTAATTTCTAACGTTAGCCTATCCATTTTTGCACATACCAAAATTTTCTTCATTATTTCACTTTCCTCAGAGATATTCCCATTCTTTCAATTTTGGGGATATACCAATCTTGCTGCAGTTATAACATGCAACATTAAATATATCATTCCTTTACTATATTTTCCTTCTATAATTCCCAATAGGAACAATTCTGGTCTGAACTCTATTTTTTGGTCTAGCATCTCTTCCAGCCATATCTTAATCTGCTACCAAAATTCTTTTGTTTTGGTGCATGACCACCACATATGATAATATATCCCTAACACTGTCTTATATTTCCAATATTGTGGTGATATGTTTTTACTCATTTTTGCCAATCTTGTCGGTGGGAGGTGCCATCTGTAGAACATTTTTATAGGTTTTCTTTGCAAGAACTGGCCAAGGTTATTTTCCTATTCCTTTCCCATAACTTTTGCCATTTATCTAATTTAATATTGTAACCAAAGTCTTTTGCCCATACTTCTTTCACTTGTTCCTCCCCCATTACAAAGAGTTGGACAGTGTGGAAGAACATGGGCCAGTCCAGGAGTCTGGGGAAGACTCGGATAAGAGTCCTGCATCTGATACAAAGATGTGGCCAGGGGCATCTGGGAGTTATGTGCTAACTGGAGCCTCCAGAATCTGACAACAGCGAAGCAGAGGAACAAGGGTAGCCTGTTCCTAATGCGCGTGTGGACATGTGCACAGAGCTGCCAGAAAGCAAGAATAGTTAAGACAAAAGGGGCAACTCGGGAGTAAGGTTTGGAGGTGATTGGCCCTCTCATAAGACATAAAGGAGGAGCAAAGGGACAGGAACCTTTGCAGGAAGCAACTTTGTTCGCTCTGTTCGGATTAAGCCTTGAAGCTCTGTGTGGACTTTGTACTCCATTTGACTTTTTACAGTTAATTTGACACTTTAGTTGTTGGCAGCAATTCAAAGGAGATAAAGGTGGGTGCTTATCAGACTTATCCTGAAGGACTTTGGCAGACTTCCATGGGACTATTTACAAACTGTTTCAGAATCATTACAGGCTGTGAATGACTAAAATTCACAGCCATTGAAATAAAGAAAAAAGAGTTTTGGGACTAACATGTATTTGTTAGTGTCTCCGTAAGTCTTGGTCAGAACAGTTTGCTTCCTGCTAAACAAAACAAACCTCTAATTAAAAATGGAGCAACTTCCTGCAGAGAACACGTAGCTTACTCAACAGCTGGCTCTGCTGGCAAACCAGATAGCCCAGCTCCAAGCTTATGCTACTCCACCTTCTCCCTGAAGGAAATACCCGGTGGCTGTGCCTGATAAATTTGATGGCAACCAGGCCCTGTTTCCAGCTTTCTTGGGACAATGCCAGTTATGTATAAGCCTGAGAGCAGAAGACTTCCCCATGGACCAAAATAAAGTGGGGTTTATGATTAGCCTGCTCTCCAGCTCTGCAGTTTGCTGGGTAATGCCTCTATTGGTCCAGGATAGTCCTCTGTTGGATGATTTTAGTGGGTTTTGTGACCACCTCTGGCTCATGTATGAGGGCCCCATCAAAACACAGACAGTTGCCCAACGTCTGAAGGACCTGAAGCAGGGCTGGCAACCCCTGCAGGAATATATTAGTGAGTTCCGGCTGCTTAGCCAGGATTCAGCCTGGAAAGAGGCTGCCCTAATGGACTCGTTCTAAGATGGGTTGTCGGAGGAGTTGCAGGATGAGCTGGTGCGGGTCAACTGTCCAATGACCCTCAACGCGCTGGTTCATCTTTGCCTCAGGATCAACACCCACTTGCAGAGACGGATCATTTGCTGTGCCTCCAGGGAGACCCATGGGGTACCTGTCGTGCGTGAAACCCCGGCTCTGCGGGAGGAGCCCATGGACCTAGGCACCACCAGACCCTGCCTGCCGGTGACTGGGAACAGAAGGCGTGCAGGGGGTTGTGCTTGTATTGTGGGGAACCTGGGCACATGGGCTTTGTGCCCCAAGAAGAAACAAGGGGCATCAACCCCTGTGCCTGCTCCACAGCCACAGAAAACCCTGTCGGGAAACAGAGCCTGATCTGGGTCGGGCGCGCACCAACACTGAGTCATGCCCAGTAGACACAGATTCTGGACTCCCTCAGCACTTGATCTTGGTGGCACAAGTATTCTGTCAAATAGCACACATGGAATTCCAGCACACGTCCTGGTCGATTCTGGCGCCACCACAAACTTTATGGACGCAGCATTTGCAGCTAAGTATGTAGTCCCTTAGTGTCCAGTGGACCCTCCCATGATCATGGAGACCATCGATGGCCGGGTGCTTTTGCCTGGGCTTATTAAGGCCATCACGCAACCCTTGCACCTCACCATTAGCTCTCATGAGGCAGCCATTCAGTTCTATATTACTTCCGGCCTGCATTTCCCCATGGTCTTGGGCTTGGTATGGCTCAGGACAGATCTACTGGTCCCAGAACCTTATCACTTTCCTGAGATTGCAATGCGTGGACCACACCCGCCAAGTCTGCGCAGGCCAGTTGCTGAGTCCACCTGGGGTGTCCTTGCCTTCCGAACTAGTGGACTTCGCGGATGTCTTCATCGAGCAGGAGGCAGACCAACTGCCCCCACACCTGCCCTATGACTGTCCCATTGATTTGTTGCTGGATGCGGCACTCCCCATGGGCCGTTTGTACTCAATGTCAGACCCTGAATTGGCCGTGTTGTGGGACTTTCTGGACAAGAATCTCGCCCGGGATTTAATCTGGCCCTCATCGTCGCCACTGTCTTCCCTGGTACTGTTTGTCAAAAATAAGACTGGCGTCTTGAGGCTTTGTTGCAATTACCAGAAGTTAAACACCATCATGGTGCGCAATCGGTATCCTTTGCCCTTGATTCTTGAACTGCTGGAACAGCTCTGAGAGGCTACTATTTTCCCCAAGTTGGACCTGCGTGGAGTATATAATTTGGTGCGGATCCGGCCCAGAGATGAGTGGAAGACAGCATTTGGTACCAGGCACGGGCATTTAGAATGCACTGTCATGCCATTTGGGTTGACCAATGTTACCGCTGTCTTCCAACATTTTATGAATGACATCTTCTGGGATCTTTTGGATCAATTTGTCGAGAATTACGACAACATTTTGATCTACTCTAACTGGAGGGAGAGTCACCAACACCATCTGTGCCTGGTTCTGCAACAGCTCCGGGAGAACCGCCTGTACATGAAACTGAAGAAATGCCAGTTTTTCAAGTCCACCATCGAGTTCCTGGGGCATCGCATCTCTCCCGATGACATTGCGATGGAGCCGAGCAAGGTCAAGTCGTTGTGCTGTTGGCAACCTCCTCAGAGAGTGAAGGATGTCCAGCGAGTCCTTGGGTTTGCCAACTATTATTGGTCCTTCATCCCCGGCTTTGCTTCTCTGACGTGCCCCTCACTCGGCTTGAAACAGGCCTTCATGAAAGAGCCTATCTTGAAAGATGCCTTCTGTTCATAGTGGAAGCAGATGCGTCCGATGTTATGGTCGAAGTGGTATTACTCCAGGCTCATACATCCGGCAGTACCCTTTTCCCTTGCGCGTACTATTCACAGAAGCTCAATTCTTCCAAGCACAATTACACCATCTGGAAGAAGGAGCTACTGGCCATTAAGGTGACGTTTGAGGTCTGGAGGCATTATTTGGAGGGGGCACAACATCAAATTGAGGTCCGGGCGGACCACAAAAATCAAGTTCCTGAAGACCACCCAGAAACCAATGCCAGATTCGGTGGTCCTTCTTCTTTGCACAGTTTAATTTCCGTGTTACTTATTTCCCAAGTAGTCGCAACCAAAGGGCGGACCAGCTCCCGCTCTGGACTATTCTGCCCATAGAGTCTTTCTCCCCAGTTCAGGAACCAGTGGACTTACGAGCTCTGATACAGGAGGCGCAGCGGTATGACGCTTGGGTGGAACAACAGAAGCAAGAGGTGGGGGCCACCTCTCCGTGGATGTTCACCAAGGAACTCTTGCGATACCGAGACAGGCTCTATGTACCGGTGGGGCTGCTCCGGGGACTTATCTTGTCGCAGTGCCATGATAATCATGTGGTGGGGCACTTCGGCTTCTTCAAAACTTTAAATCTAGTTTCTCGGACCTTCTGGTGGCCCCACTACAACACAACATCCAATCCTATGTCATGTCCTGTGTATGATGCCGGTAGGCCAAGTTGGCGACGGGGGCTCCCCCAGGGCTGCTTCAGTCCTTGCCAATACCATAGAAACTTTGAGGCGCCATTTCTATGGACTTCTTGACAGATTTTCCTCTGTACTCTGGCTTTATGACTGTGTTCATGGTGGTAGACATGCTGACGAAGATGGTGCATTTCATTCTGTATTGTGGGTTACCGACACCTCGCACCACCGCCCACATGTTTATCCAACATGTCTTCTGGCTGCATGGCCTACCTGATCGGGTTATTTCAGACCAAGGGGCTCAATTTACAGCCCAGTTCTTGAAAAGGCTGATGACGGCCTTGGATGTTAAAATCTGCCTGTTGTCAGTGCATCATCCGGAAACCGATGGCGGAACTGAGAAACTTATCAGGATCCTGGAGCAATACATGTGCTTCTTTGTGAACCAACAACAAGACAATTAGTCAGATTATTTGGCAGTAGCAGTGTTTGTATTTAATAACTCGCAGTACAATCCCTCCACGCAAACAACCCCTTTCTTAGCCAATGTGGGATAGCATTCTCAGTTCTTTCCCCTCATGCAACTCGACTCTCCGATTCTGGTGACTAATGACTGACTGTCCAAGTTGCAGGCTGTCCATGAATTGGTGCAATGGTATCTGGAGAAAGCCAAAGAGAACTATAAAAGAGTCGTGGACCGCTCTCAGCGTGCAATGCCGCCATTGGCTGTAGGGGATCAGGTATGGTTGTCCACCAGGCACCTTCCATCAGACCAGCCGGTCAAGAAGCTAGACCAACGGTACCTTGACCTGATTCCTGTGGAGGTGGTGATCAACCCTGTCGCCTACTGCCTGACATTGCCACGCTCACTGCATGTCCATCCAGTCTTCCATAGATCCTCCTTGTTCAAGAATGGCCAGCTTGTCCACTCTGCCAACCTGACCGTCTTCAGCCAGCGCCACGTGCTGGAGATGGACTGCCCAAGTATGAGGTAGCCAGCATTTGGTACTCCCAGTGGCTAAAATGGCGGTTCCAGTACCTCATTGAATGGAAGGGTTATGGACCGGAGGATTTCACTTAGGCGTATATGATTTCCGTGCATGCCCCTGCTTTGGTGGAAACATTCCACAACCAATTTCCATCATGGCTGCATCCAGACCATCAGACCGGGGGAAGGTCCCCGTGGTGAGGGATAGTGTTGTGGTCCATTCGCAGCCTGCGGAGAGGGCAACAGTCAGACAGTGAGGAGGAACATGAGCCAATCCGGGAATCTGAGGAGGACTCGGACAAGGGACCTGCATCTGATACAGAGATGGGACCAGGGCCATCTGGGAGTTATGTACTGACTCCAGAGCCTCCAGAATCTGACAGCAGCGAGGCAGAGGAACAAGGGGAGAATGTTCCCAGTGAACATGTGCACAGAGCTGCCAGAAGGCAAGAACAGTTAAGACAAAAGGGAAAACTCAGGAGTAAGGCTTGGAGGTGACTGGCCCTCCCATAAGACATAAAGGAGGAGCAAAAGGAAAGGAATCTTTGCAGGAAGCAACTTTGTTCGTACTGGTTGGTTTGAAACCTAAAGCTCGGAATTTGTGTTCTGTTTTGGCCTCATATAACTAATTGGATATTTAGCCGTTGGCAGCAGTTCAAGGAAGATAAAAGTGCATGCTTATCAGAGCTATCCTGAAGGACTTTGACAGACTTCCATGGGACTATTTACAAACTGTTTCAGGCTCATTATAAAGGCTGTGAATGACTAAAATTCACAGCCGTTGAAATAAAGAAAAAAGGGTTTTGGGACTAACATGTGATTGTTAGTGTCTCCATAAGTCTTGGTCAGAACATATTCTGGGGTTTTCAAATGTATTTTAGATTTTATTTTTTCCCATATACATATTGGTGAATTTCTTATAACATGATTTTGGAAATATCTATGGCTTTTATTCTTTTCATACCATAGGAAGGCATGCCATCCTAGTTATAAATCATGTCCTTCTAAATATAACAATCTCTTGTACCTATGGGTTATCTATTCTTTTAACCATGTTATCACACAAGTTTGGTAATATAAAAACCAATCTGGTAATCCAAATCCTCTTTAAGTTCTTGTAAAATTTTCAGTTTTATTCTTGCTTTTTTGCCTTGCCATATAAATTTCAAAGTTAATTTATTCAAGTCATCATAGGTACTATTTGGAACAGGAAGAGCAATTTTGGTTGAATATTCATTTTTACCATAGTATTCCTACCCAACATTGATAAATGTAGGTTTTTCCATTTTTCCAAATCTGATTTCATTTCTTTAAGTAGTTTTATATAATTGTCTTCTTTTATCATTGCACATCTTGCTGTTAAGTATATTACCAAGTCTTTAACTTTCTTAACTATTTGAAATTCCACTTCTGCCAGTTTTTCTTTTTGTTTTTGTGAGAGATTTTTAACTATCACTTTAGTTTTTTCTCTATTTATTTTCAGACCTGCTACCTCTCCAAACTCCTCTATTTCTTTTAATAGTTTAGGAATAGTCTCTAACGGATCTTCCTCTCCAAACTCCTCTATTTCTTTTAATAGTTTAGGAATAGTCTCTAATGTATCTTCTATGATAAATGCCAAAACATCTGCAAACACTTGTAGCTTATATCAGGAGTGGGATGCAAATATTTTTACTACTGGTTCTGTGGGCATGGCTTGGTGGGCGTGGCTAGATGGGCATGGCCATGTGACTGGATAGGTGTGGCTTTTTGGGGAGGGGTGCAGCAGCATCCCCCCCCCTGCGCTCCATTTCTTTTGTCTCCTGGGCCTCGGGGAAGCCTCCTTGGAGGGGGGGCGTTTTTGCTCCCAGAAGACTTCCCTGAGGCCTAGGAGGGCAAAAAACAGAGTATAGGAGGGACACAGAACACACACACACATGCTCCATTTTTTGGCCTCCTGGCCAAAGCAGTAATACAGTGAGGGGGATCCTAGCACAGCTGATCGTTGGAACAGCTGATCGTTGGGAGGGCAAAAAAAGAAATACAGGTTCAGCTGAACTGGTAGCTGTTTTTGACTACCAATTCAGCCGAATGGTAGTATTTTTTACTACCGGTTTGCCCAAACCGGGCCGAAGCGGTAGAATCCCACCATGGGTTTATATCTTTCATCTCTTATCTCCATTCCTTTAATTTCTGTATTTTGTCTAATATTCCTATAAGACTTCCAAAGTCAATATAAATAGTAAAGGTGATAGTGGACATCCTTATTTTGTTCCTTTCTTTATATTAAAATTCTTTGTATAGTCCCCATTTACAATTACTTTAGTTGTTTGTTTGTATCGTCTTAATTACATTCATAAATTTTTTTCCAAAGTCCATACAGTTTAATTGGTGTACCATAAATTGCCTGTTTACATTATTAAAAGCCTTCTGGGCATCTAACAAAATTTGTGCCATTTGTTTCCCTGGATGTGTTTCGTAATATTCTAATGTGTCCAAAATAATCCTTAAATTGTGTTTTATTTGTATTTTTGGTAAAAAAAAAAAAAAAAAGTTTGGTCTGGGTGAATAAATTCAGTCAAAAAAAATTTCAGTCTCTATTATTGAGGTGAAAATTTTGTAATCCACATTTAATAAGGATATTGGTCTATAATTTTTTATCTGTGTCAGATATATATCCTCTTTAGCAATCTAGCATTTACATCTAGCATTTACATCGCTTCTATCCATGTATATGGTAATTAGGCTTCTGATAGAAGCTTGTTACAGACTTCCTTCAGTGGCATGATTAGCATATCTGAAAAACATTTATAGAATTCTGACAGTAGCCCATCTGGGCCTGGTGTTTTATCTTTTTTTTTTCTTTTTATCGCTTCTGTTAGCTCACACATTGTTACTTTTCCATTTAATATATTTTTAACGTTTTCTAGGACTTTGGGTAGATTGGCTTCTTCCATCTATTGTGTTATTTTTTCCATTGATTTATTTTCTGTATCATATAGTTTTTCATAATATTCTTTAACTATTTTTTGTCTCATGTTGGAATTGTGTATGTCCCTGATCATCATGCAATTTATTTATCACCTTTTTCTCTTTTTCTTTTTTCAATTTATACACCAGCCATCTTCCTGGTTTATTTGCATTTCAAAAATGGGTTTTTTTTGCCCTTTTAGTTTGTTGGGCTATTTCTTCTGAGACTATTAAATTCAATTTATATTTAGTCATCTCCGTTTGTCTTTTAAGCATTTTCTTTTGGGGGTCTCTTTGGAGCTCTAGCTCCATTTTTTATACTCTTCTTTTAATATCACAGTCTGTTGCTTTTTCTCTTTATTCTTTTTAGCCATGTAGGTTACAGCTAATCCTCTGAAGTATGCTTTGGCTGGGTTCCATACATTCTGAAGTGAGGTATCTTCTCTTTTATTTTCTTTAAAGAAAAATTCAATTTCCTTTGCTGCTGGCTCTGTAAATTATTTCTCTCTTAATATAGCTTGGTTCAATATCCACCTAAGATTCTTCTTTACTCTTCTCCGAATCAATTTTACTGGATTACAGTCAGCCCAAACACTAGGTTCTATCTCCGTCTCAAGTATATCAGTTCTTAATTCAGGGGACATCCATATCATGTCAATTCTAGACCATGATTTATGTCTATTTGAATAAAATGTGTAGTCTTTTTCAGGTTCATCTCTCTCCAAACATCTTGTATACAGATTTCTTCTGTCATTTTTATAAAACATCTTAGGCAGGGGGTGGGATGCAAATATTTTTACTACCTGTTCTGTGAGCATGGCTAGGCGGGAGTGGCCAGGTGAGTGTGATCATGTGACTGGGTGGGCATGGCTTTTTTGTGTGTGTGATTTCCAAAAAGTTGCCAAGAAGAAAGAAACAGAATAGCAAAGAGCCCCAAGAGAGCTCGATTGGTCAGCCCAGCCTCGGCTTTCCGAGAGAGAGAAGAGACACAGAAAGAGACATAGAGAGGGAAGGAGAGGAACAGATGACAATGGAGAGAGAGAGAGAAAGAGACAGAGGAGAAAGAGAAGGAGAAAGGAAAGAGTGAGAATGAGGGGGGAGAGAAGAGAGAGAAAGAGAAAGGAGAGAGAGAGAAAGAGAGAGGAGAGAGAGTGGAGAGGAGAGATAGAGATAGAGAGATGCAGAGAGAGAGAGAGACAGAGAAAGGTAAACAATACACCCAAGGCCGGGTGTGGCAAGAGGTGGCAGGGAGGGGACAGGTGAGGCAGGGTCAGGTGCGGCAAATAATTTAACATCCAGTTCTCTGCCCTAAAGACTGGCTGGGTAGGTGTGGCTGGTCGGGTCATGTGACTGGGTGGGACTGAGTGACGTAAAGTTGGCTGTTGTGTTTTCTGTGGCAAACGGGTCCAAATGACTCTTTTAAGGTTGCAGACCCCCTGGTCTAGGCCCAGCCAAATCTTCTGTTTATGTATAGTAGATTTCAACAATTTGCTCCTCTCTGCCACTAGGTGTCACTCTCCCTTCATTAATTTGATTCTTCAGGAATCCGTGAAACACAATTCTTTTGAAGTTCTCTTTAAAATTCTTTTTAACTTTTTAGAGCTGTTTTTGCTCCTAATTTAGTTAATTAGTTGTTCTGACCCATCTGCACTCTCAAAAAACTTTAAAAATCCACAATGTTTGCTATGTAAAGTTTTTCTCTTTTTTTTCTATTCGGTCTGATTCTATTTCTGGTCCCCCATTTGGTTGATTGCCACTCTCTTCCCTCTGATGGGGGAGTTTTTTCTTTCTTTCTGTTTAGGATTTATTTGCTCCAGGCAGTATAGTTCAAAGATCGAAGACCCCCCTAAGGGGCCTCTGGCAGAAAGAAATCAATCATGGAGAACAAAGCCCTGTACTGCCTTCAACTGTAATCAGAGGTCTATAGTACCACTAAGGACTATTCATTGAGTATGGTTTGTCAGCTAACTACAAATTCACCTGGTGGTGATCTGTTCTATTCCACATTTTTCTAGCTTACCAAGAAGTAGGTTGTGGTCTACTTTGTCAAATGCCTTACTAAAATCTAGGTATACTCTGTCCACAGTATTTTGCTGGTCTACTAATTTAGTCATTTTATCAAAGAATGAAATAAGATTGGTTTGGCATGATCTGTTTTTAACCAACCCATTCTGGCTTTTAGTTATAAATTTATCTTTCCATTTTGTGTGTAGTCGTGTGAAAACAATGTTCCATGACTTTTTTCAAACATACAAATCATTGTATATATTTGAACTTCATTTGTTTCTAGGTGTTTGCAAATCTGTTCTTTGATTATATTTTCCAGGATCTTCTCAAGTACTGATGGCAGACTGATTGTAGTTTTCTGGGCCTGTTTTTTCTCCCCTTTCTTGAAGATAGGAACCACAATGTCCTGCTGTTCAGCTCTCTGGTCGACTCAGTTTTGCTGTCTGGTCTGGTCTGCTCAGCCTGCTACTCAGCTTTAGAGAACAGAGCTCTCTACCTCAATGCGCCTCTGCTGCTGTGCTACCTGTCTCCGCTACTACAATTCTCCCCTCCACCAATTCTGCCATCAATTTCTTATAGCCACCACTTTTTGGATGGGTTACTATAGGTCTTTGTCCTCTGCCTCAGACAGGCCGCTGGGAAGGGCTGGCAGGCTGGCAGGAGACAGGGGACTGTTCTAGCTGAAGAGAGAATGCTGTTCAAGTCTTCCACAAATCCTCCACCTGGGGTAGGTTGTTGGGGAGGACTGCCCAGTTGGAAGGACATAGAGGTATGGCTGCGGTGGTCGGGCTACCTCTGGTTTGCTAGGTCCTGGATCAGGATGCCTGGCTGCCCCCTCAAGTTGGGTGCCTAGGTTGGAGTATGGGTCCAGGAAATTACTGTATTCTGCCTCTAACAGCCTCCCTTCTTGCCCGCATTCAGACGCCAGTTCACTGCTTTCAGTTGCGACTTTTCCAGCATTGGGCTGCTTAGTTGGGCTCCTCAGCTGGATCTATTGTTCTCTGTTGCATTCAGCATACAGAGCCTTTCATTCGTTGTGCTGCTGTTTTGCTGGTGTTTTCCTCTTTAACCCCAATTTCTTCTTTTCCTTTATCCTTTCTATCTTTCATAACTAACTTGTGCTCCTTTTTTCCCATCTCCTTATACTTTCCTACTTAATTTAGTAACTTTTCTCTCAACGATCTGATGCTGCTTCCTCCACATATCATATAAGTATAATATCATATCATATCATATTTCAATAAGAATAAGAAAGAGAATAGGATAAAAAATACCAAAGCTGCTTACTCATACAAATAAGCCATGTGGATAAAATATACAAAGCAAATTTAAAATAGTAAATATCAAAATGAGAAAACAGAAATATTTACCTGGACTGAGAGTCTGGTGAGATCTCAGAGGTAGATATGCTGAAAATATTTTCAGGAATATTAGTTATGATGAAAGAAGCTTCATTTGAATTCATTGAAGACTGTTCCTGAATTTCAGAATTCTTTAAGTCCCCCTTTTCCATGTTCTGTTCAAAAAAGTAAAACAGATTTTAACATGAATTCTAGCAACTTCAGAACTTACATTTTATTAGTCAACACAAATGATGGTATATGACAACTGTTTTAGTAATAGAGTAAATTAACTGCACAAAGGATTTTAAAGAGAATGGGAACAGAAAAAACTAATACTGAGATCTTGAAGCTATTATAAAAGCTATTTATTTATTTAGCATATGGCATTCAATTTATATTCCAACTTTCAACCAAAGGAAACTAATCAAACTAAATATTTCAGGTGCTAATTCAGTATGCTTTTCTGCTTCAAACTGAACTGTAATTATCCCAGCAAATTTAAACACTCTGTTCAGGGAGTCCGTTTTTTTTCTAATGTAGTCATGGGAATGTACATGCTTTTTAAACACAAGCTGTCAACTCATAAAATATTTCTATGGTCTTTTAGAGTTGTTTTAGAAAGGGAGGGGGGAGCAGTGGGGTAGCTTTGTTAATTTACAATCTTAAATTATTCAATATTATAATATATTACTTTTGTATCAATCTCTATATTCTTAACCTCACTCCTCTTATTACCACTTATATATTAATAATCATACTTGCACTGTTTACCAAATTTATAGTTGTAATAACAATTCACAAATATTAAATTAAATTATAATTATTAAATTATAATTTTCCATTATTTGTCCCCTTTTTAATTTTTAAATATGCCACTATTATTTGAAAAAATCCCCTTTCTAATCACTTTTGATACAAGTAGACTAGTATTCATCATATTTGTTTAGCAAATTATGCAGTTCTAATAATAGTTATTTTTATTAAATTACAGCCTTTCATTATCTATATCATTATCTTCACAATATTATTTTTGTGTCAGTCAAATTCCATATGTTATTCCTTTACCTACAATAACATGTTAACTTTTATTTATTACATTTAACGGTTATATATCTTAACTAGTACTACACATTTCTATAAGATCATACTATCCTTTTCTTTTTTTTTAACTCTTCATCTCTCACTCTCGTTGAAGTTTTAGTGTTCCGTTTCTTAGCTTGTCTCCCATTTGTCTCTTACATTTCCGTCGCTATCTGCCACTTCCAGATCTTAAATATTTCCTCCTTCTCTATTATATTCCATTGTCTCATTTTCAATTTAACTATTTTCACCCCTCTTTCTCCCAAAGATTTCTTTTTGCAATTCCATTTCCTGTTTAATTTCCTTTATAGTATTCTATTCCCTTAGTATTCTCCCCTTCCATCAATATATTTATTTATATTTTCTTTTTGTCTTTAGTTAGCCCCTCCTCTTCCTGGACCTCCTGCTTTCTTCTTGTCGTTTGTGTCTCAATTTCCAGCTCTGCGTCCATGTTTTGTATTTTATTCAAAATGACCTCAAGTCCTTTTGTCACTCTATCCATTATTTCCTGAAAGCCCAATGCAATTTCTTTGCAAATTCCACTCATTTTTATTTTTGTTTCTTTATTTCTTCCCAGCCAATTATCCAACTGTCTTTATCCAAGCCAAATGACTTTTCAAGCTGAAAAACCAATATCCAACGTCCAGGAATCTTTATGTCTCAAAATTAATCAATCTGTTCTTAATAGTCTTAAGAATTTCACTTCATATACCAAATCTTTTCAAAACTTTGGGAATCTGTTGTTTTTTTCTTTGACAGCAGGTGGTACTCTTAAATTAGTTTTCACTTTGTCTTGTCTTTTAAATCACACTTTAATCAAATACATTCCAAATCTTTCAAAAATGAATGCTATATTCGTTTTTTTATATATATTTCAGCATTTTTATAAATGCCTATCCAAAGCCAGTGTCCATCCAATCTCAAAATCCAGTTTCTATATTTTTAACAAATTTGCTGTTTTCTTTCTTCACTTCCGTTTTTAGAATATTAACTTCAGTATATTATTTTAAGACATTAACTTTTTACTCCAGTAGTTAGGTTGCAGCCATTTAATATACTTATGAGTCCACTTTTCTGAATATTCTTCTCAGGGTCCTGTTTTAAAATAAAAAGGATAGTTCTCACCCAGTTTCACACTGTCACTAACTCCGCTCCTGCACTTTGCTTGGATGTTAAACAGACGCCGGCTGTGTGGTATTAATCTTGGCTGCCTCTTCTCCACGATGTGGCATAGAGAGCAATAGCCTAGGGCTCTTCAGGGGAATTGCATTTTCCCCTGGGGCCTCACAAGGCACCTCTCCTTTGCTTCGCCTCCCCTGCAGGGTGGTTTTTGGTTTCTCCGGATCCCACGAACATGAAAAAGCCAGCACAGGGGATGGAGAGCTCCTTTCCCTTGCTTCTGGTGTCACCAGTAACGTCACTTCCTCCTTGGCAGTCTGAGCTTTCTGAATTGGCACAGGAAGAACATTCTTTGTTGCATGTTTTTAATTATGTTTCTAATGTTAAGTGTCCATTTCAAATTCTGGGAAATTAGAGAACCCAGAAACTTGAAGATCTCAACTGTTGATACTATGTTGTATAATATTATAAGAGGTGATAAAATAGTAGGGCTCCTCCTAAAATCCACTTTCATTTCTGCAGTTTTAAATGTATTAAATGCAGTTTTAAATGCAGATTGCTCTGACTGTACCACAGAACCAGTTGTTCAATCTCCCATCTGTATACAGACTCATTATCATCTCAAATGAGACCAATGACCATTGTATCATCTGCAAACCTCAGTATTTTAACCGTGGAATCCTTTGAGCTGCATCACCGGTGTAGAGAAAGAAGAGAAATGGAGACAGCAGAGTATACGGCTCTGGTTAAGTGAATTGGCATTTGATCTAATTTTATCTACTTTCATCTGCACAGCTACAGAGTCAGTTTAGAGCAGAGGTCACCAACTGGTGGCCTGCGAGAAAATTTTGGTGGTCCGCAGTGCACCCGGGTGGCGGAGCTGCTCTGGGATGACCAATGGGCCAGTCCTGTGACTAGAACTCTGCGATATGGGACTGGCCAGGAAGCTCATGGTGATGCTATAAATCTCCATCGTACGTGGAGGGTGGTACGTGCAATATGCATCTTCGCAGATGGTGCAAAGTGCAAGGGGTAGCACAGCCCTCGCTGGCCAGATCAAGGTAATGGTGCTGTTGAGCCAAGAGTGGGTAGGGGTGGCGGCGCAGGCAGGCCAAAGCAACAAGTGGCAGCATCCTGTAGCTCTTTTGTCTTCCTGATGTAGCTTCCTGTCAGCTGAACCCACCACTGGCTGGTCCCACCCCTCACCCTCCCCTCCCAAGTCACTCCTTGCCTGGCCTGAGAAGGGAAAGGCGGGGGATGGAGATTCGCTCCATATTCCAGAGTGGGAGCAAAGCTTCACATTTTGCAGGTGTTTCTTCTGGCCCTTTTTGGTGCTGCGCAACTGGAAGATGCATGACTTCCTCAGACACTGGCTGACCCGGCTGCGGCTGACGCTACTCTCGCCGCCTCCATGGGATGCTTGCTGTTCTTGCAGCGCCTTGCGCAGCACACTTAAATTTAGCACACTTCACAATGGGGGAGACAGCATCCCTTCCTCCTCCTGGAGCTCATTACGATGCGAAGCCGGGTCGGGCAAGCGTCTTGGGACAGAGAGCAGGTCGTGCGTCTCCCCGAGCGACCAAGTGTGTCCAGCTCTAAACAAAGGCCGAAGAAGCACCACAAGAACCAGAGAGTGCCAGAGAATCAGAATGAGAGAGACGAGAGAGAAAGAGATGAGAGAGAGAGAGATGATGAGAAAGAAAGAGATGAGAGATATTAAATGAGAGAGAGCAATGAGAGAGAGAGACAGAGAGAGAGAGAGAGAGAGACAGAGAGAGAGAGAGAGAGAGAGAGAAAGAAGAGAAGAGAAGAGAAGAGAAGAGAAGAGAAGAGAAGAGAAGAGAAGAGAAGAGAAGAGAAGAGAAGAGAAGAGAGAGATCCTGGTGTTTTGTTTTCTGCGGGAAATGGGTCCAAATGGTTCTTTGAGTGTTTAAGGTTGCAGAAATAGGCGGCCAAGCTAAGTGCCTAAAGGACCCCATCCCATCACTAGGAATCCAAGCGCTTCAGCGACCGGCGCGCTGCATTCATATTAATGGTCTGCAGGATTTAAAATTATGGATTTAGTGTCGAGTTTCCGGTTTGTCGGCTTCGCGAGCGGCAGGGATTTGCGGAGCTGCGCGATCCTCGTCGCGCTAGCCGTTTTGGGGCTCCGACCCAGACGGGTACGAGCTAGGCTGCCCTGCAGGGGCAGCTGAAGGTAGGGGGGATCCGGAGAAGGGTTTGGGGGTGTTGCAGACCCCCTTCCCGGCCGGCAGAACTCCCTTTTCCCAGGACGGTGCAGCGGCGGTCCGTAATGGCCGCCACAAAGAAGCTGGCAGCCGGGTAAGAATGCGCAGGAGGAAGTGGAGAAAGTGCTTGAGAGGAGAAAGTTTTTCTTGGTTCCTAGGACTCTAAGACATATTTAACAAAATTCCTGAAAAGTATGACTTTCTGAATGATACCTTCGAGAAGAGGAAAAAAGCGGCAGTTTAATGGTGCTGAAAGGATAGCTTACCCTCTTTTTTCACGGAATAAAAAGTGAATATTAAGAAACTTATTTTTGTTAGGTGAAAACTGGCTCTAAGCGGTGAGTGGGAAAAGAGAAGACTTAAAAAAAAATATTTGTATGCTAAGACCTTGTTGGAGGAGATGCCTTAAGGATTGAAAGACTAAAATATATTGCAATAAGACTTTAAGAAACAGATTTGGACTTTCTTTTTCTCTAATTGATACTACCCCAGGAGGAGAGAGTGGGAACTCTGTCTTGGCTTGGACTGACTGAGAACTTTGGGATTGTCTTATTTTTCTTTGGAATATTCTGGCTGTTGTAAGAGAAAAGAAAAGAAAAGATTTATAATGGCTTCTTCTATCGAGGAACTGAGAAAAGATTATGAGCAAGCAAAACAAAATGGTAAAGCTGGTGTGAAAGAAGCCTTCCTTTTTTAGAAATGGCGCTTATTAATTATCAACAAACATTGCAACAGATGAAGACAGAAGAAGAAGAACAAAGGGAGGAAGCCATCTTTAATAAATCTCAGAACTCACCAAGAGGGAAGGAAGAGGAAAAAGAAGAGAAATAAAGGACTTAAGATTTAAAAAACATTTAAGAAAGGGAAAAACAAGGTGCAAAATCAATATAAGGATGGTAAACAAAAGGGAAGAGAAATGCGACAGAGAAGGGAAGCCAGTAAGGCAGAGGCTAGAAGAAGGGGGCTAGAAAGGTTTGTTGGGGGAAGAAAGAAAGGGAAAAGGTGGAGAAAAGCTACAAAGTTTTGAAATTAAATGAGAAAAAGAAATTTTTTAGGGATAAAGGATAAGTATAATTTCTTCAAAGAGATTTTGCAAGGTACATAAGATGATATTGTAGTATTGTATCAGAAATAGAAAATTTAAATGGCTTGAGAGTTGATAAAAGATTAAAATGTTGGAATGTTAATAACGATTGGTTTGAAAATATAATATGAGGGGAGATTTAGAATATTAAACTTTAATTAAAGAGTTTATTAAGATTATGGTATTGATGTTATTATAAAATTTTCATTATAGTATTTTGTTTTTAACATTTAAATCTATTGCTTAACCATGTATTTAATTGTTTTAGATGTATTATTCAGTTAGAATGTACCAAGCAAAATCGGATTGGGTATTTTAAAGATTAATTTGATTAATTTAGTGGGGAGATAGAAAGGCATCATACTCTGATTAGTGATTTCAGGAGAAATTTCTTTCTTTTTAAAAGGAATGAGACAAAGGTATAATAGAGAATGGACAAAAGATATAAATATAATGACTCAAATTAAGATGATTAATTAAGATAGAATTAAGAAGAGTGAAATATGTGGAGAAGTTAATATAGAAGACTTAGAATGGTAAATAAAATAAGTAATGATATATAAGATGAGCTGAATATAATTGAAGTCCATGAAAAGAGAGATACCTGGGTCCAAGTTACTTTCCAAAAAGATTTTTTTTATGTTTTGTGTGTTGTGTGATTATGTTGTTGTTTTTTGGGGGGGAAATTAATAAAACCTTGTAGAAATATAGAATGAGAACAATGGTAACTAAGTCAGAAAGAAGTAGATGAAATAATAATAATAAAATTGAGTAAGAGTAAAGAGAAATAAAGGGAAATTGGATAAGAGGTTTTTGGTATGTTTATATGGAAATGGTTTAAAACAGAATTATAGCTTATCTGACTTGTTAAATTTATAATGGAAAAAGGTTTAAACGTGTAATGGATAATGATGACTTGTGTGTTTTGAAAATCAATAAAACTTGTTTAAAAAAAAAAAAATTATGGATTTAGTGGTTCCTGAGGTCCGAAAGGTTGGTGACCCCTGGTTTAGAGGCAAGAATTTCTGGGATGATGGTACTGAATGCCAAGGTGAAGTCTATAAAAAGGACCCTTACATAAATCATTGGGGATTCAAGATGTTGCAAGGTGCAGTGCAATACCATATTGACAACATCATCTGCCAATTTATTTGCATGGTAGGCAAACTGCAGGGGGTCTAGCAGCAGATCTGTGATGATTTTCAGGTGGGCAAACACTAACCTTTCAAAGGTTTTCATAGCTACATATGTCAGAGCAACCAGTCTCTAGTCATTCAGTTCCTAGATGGTTTTCTTAGGCACTGGAATGATATTAATTCAAACACAAGCAATAGAACATAATGATACCAGAATCCTAGATTTTAAAAGAGCTAATTTTAACAAACTCAGAGAGAACTTGGAAAAAATTCATTGGATGAAAATCCTAAAGGGGAAAACAACTCAAGAAGCTTGCGAAACTGAAAAATATGATCATAAAAACCCACTTCAGCACAATACAACTGAAAAAGAAAAACAAGAAATCCAAGAAAAACCAGCATGGCTGCACAAAGATCTCTCTGGCAAATTGAAAGACAAAAAGGACAAGTACAAAAAAAGGAAAGGAGGACACATAGCTAAGGAAAGAACATCAGCAGATAGCCAGAAACTGCAAAGACGAAGTCAGGAAAGCAAAGGCTTAGAATGAATGTAGATTTGCGGGACTTCTGGCAAGGCAGAGTGGGAAAACAACGCTCTGTTATCCCTACCAGATTTCTCCTGCCTGGCGAACCTTAATGGGAATGGCAAACCCTGGAGAGGCTAGCAAAGGCAGAGGGGAAGTCCTGAAGACAGCGTGGAGAAAGGTGTTCTCCTGCTAGAACGAAGGAAAACTCCCTGATGCCAGCAGGAGAGAAATTGGCCAGCATGGTGGATCCGAAGCTGTGATAACTAGGCAAGAATTAGGAAGACAAAATCAAGAAGCAACACGATTATGAAGGATGAGAACTTTTTATTTCTAACACTTTGCAATACATCTACCCTTGACATAAAATAGAAGCGGAGAAAGTGGGACTCAAAAAGATCAGAGCAGGATTTCTGCTCCATGAGAACAACAGCAATCAGGTGGTTGGAGCTTCTGACAGATCCAGAGAAGAGCCACAGGGCATTTATAGAAAATGGAGACTAGGCTGGAGGAAAATCCAGACTAAGTATTTGGTAAGAACTTTTAAGAAAATATGCTTACTCTTATCCCCCTTAAATCCCAATTAAAGCTTCAGGAAGAGCTTTTCTTTAGCATTAAAAACAGCAACAGTGCCATCTAGGGACGTGAAGTGTGTGCCTGAAAGTAAAATAACTGATGCAATACTTACAAGAATTACAGAAGGACTTCTGTGACATTTAGAGGACATTAATTAAGTTTGGAAATGAAAGATTGAAAAAGAAAAGAAAATTCCTTGGTGAATTTGGAAATTCTATAACTATCCAGGTACTGTTTGAGAAAATCTTAATGACTTGATGAGATTTGGGGCCCTTATGGATTATAAACTTTGCCAAAAAAACTATAAGAACAGTGGGGCAAATTCAGTATGGACTATAAATTTAAGCATCAAAGAAAAAAGAAGATTGAAGAATGCATAGTCTGAAGGCTTTTGAATAATTTAAAGAATTGATAGAAACATTAACTTGTACTTTTACTAATTATTAACTACTAAGTAGCAATTGTTTAAAGTTATACATATATCTAATAGATTCTATGTCTATATATTCTATATATTCTACTGAACTGTGGGTTGGTTGTCATTGTTACAATAAAAGGGAGTTGAAGCAGATATATCAGGGGCTGTGGGGGGGAACCCTAGAGCAAAGGGAAAAAAATATTAAAACTACTAGATTTATCATTTTGGATAAATACGTTCTGATTACCCAGCGTTTTTTTTACATGATTACTAGAGATGACAAGTACATCATATATCTCGAAAATAGGAAAGAAAACCTCATCGACGCCTATATCCGCAACATCATCTCCATCAAACCAGCGATCAATAGAAAGCATGTTCGGCATGGAGAAGTCAGGCTCTATGCAGTATATGCAGGTGACGCTTCTTGCGATACAAGAAGCCAAGATAAAGACCCACGAAACCATATCTAGAGATCACGAGATCAAAGTGAAATAGGGGAGATGAAAGAGGACATTTGAAAGATGGATGATAAAATAGGTAGTATCTAACAAACGATAACAAAGAATGAACAGAGAATACAGAATGTAGAAGTAAGGGCTGAACAAACAGAAAAAAAGATGAAAGAAATGGAACTGTCAGTCTGTGCTCCATTCAAAATCCAAGAAAGAAATACTCAGACTCCATAGGTTAGAGCAAAGTTTTTTCTTTTATTGAAAATCAAAGTGGAAGCTACAGGTTGAATTCTGAATCTAAAAAATTTGGCGCGCAGATCACATATACAAAGGAATGGAATTGTTCCCACCCCCCAAAGTCCAAAAGACTCTTCCAATTAAAAGTTCTGAATATGATCATGTGGGCATCTTCAGGTGGTGATGAGGCCTCTGTCCGTTGACCTTGACATATTTTGATAAAACTTCGCAGCTGCGCAAAGGATAGAAAAACTAGGCAAGGAAATAGAAACTTAAGAACAGGAATTTATACTCCCCCTCCTCCTTCCCATTCACAGCATAGGAATGTAACACCTCCAGCTTTCTTCCCCTGCAATTCCCCTCTCCCCCGTTACTAATGACAGCCGAAAGATGGAGCAGTAAGAAAGATGCAAAGCAGTACAAAAGATGTAGAAGAGATCATCTTGAAGGCTGACATTCGGACACCCTAGAAAAAGGACAATTGTCCCTGTAAGAGAGAACAACATAAAATACATGTTAACAACTGCATACATTTCTATGGTTTATCAGGATACTTTATATGAAAGTCTTTGACCAGTTCAGGAGCCCTAATATCTTTCTCATTTACCCACTCGGCTTGGGATGAAGGAAAATGTTTCCAAGCTACGAGATATTGGAGACGACCTCTCCATTTCCGAGAGTCTAAAATCTCTTTAACTTCGAAATGTTGTTCACCCTCAATCAACAATGGTACGGGGGGATCAGTCTGGGTCGGTCTCAGTGTAGAGGTATGCTCAGGTTTCAACAAACTAACATGGAAAACCGGATGTATTCGACGAAGAGTTTTTGGCAATGTCAATTGAACTGTCACAGGGTTCACAATCCGTTCAATTGGGAAAGGACCCACATACTTAGGGCCCAAATTCTTCGACTTTTGGGTGGTCTGTAAATATTTGGTCGAGAGAAAAACTTTGCCGCCCACTTGATAAGACTTCTGT
This sequence comes from Notechis scutatus, assembly GCF_049901735.1. Lineage (NCBI taxonomy): Eukaryota > Metazoa > Chordata > Lepidosauria > Squamata > Elapidae > Notechis > Notechis scutatus. Next base: position 112,069,665 of record NC_142011.1, on the reverse strand, counting down.
AGAGTTCTCTTTCTGTCTGCAAATTTCTTATGAGCTTGATGTGCATCATCCAATGCTTTACGGGCGACTGGCCAATTGAGTTGGAGCTGAGATATCCATTCGTCCAACGACTGGACGTTGGGTCTTTCGCGAGGAAGCTCAGGTATGGGTACAAAATCTTGCCCCGTGGCCACCTTGAACAGGGTAAAGCCAGTACTACTGTGGACAGAATTGTTGTATGCCACCTCCGCAAAAGGCAGCAGATCAGCCCAGTTGTCCTGCTGATAGTTTATGTAACATCTGAGATATTGCTCTAACACCGCGTTAGTCCTCTCACAGGCCCCATTAGTTTGGGGATGGTGGGCGGAGCTTAAGCCCTGGGTGGAGCCTATTAACTTCAAAAATTCCCTCCAAAAGTTAGAGGTAAATTGGACCCCTCGATCAGAAACTATACAGTCAGGGACACCATGCAGTCTATAGATATGTATGATGAAGAGTTTAGCCAACGATTTCGCCGAGGGAATATTGGAGCAAGGTATGAAATGTGCCTGCTTGGAGAACAAATCGGTTACCACCCAGATAACCGTGTGTCCAGTGCTCTCGGGTAAGTCTACTATAAAATCCATGGAGATTTCCTTCCAAGGAGCAGTTGGCCTGGCCACATTCTGTAACAGACCTGGTGGCTTACAGGAGGTCTTTTGGCTGAGGCGCAAACTGGACAGCTAGCTACATAAGTCTCAATGTCTTTTTTCAATGAAGGCCACCAGAACTGTCATTTAACCAGGTGTAAGGTCTTCATGAAACCAAAGTGACCAGCCGCCTTGGAATCATGGGTCTGTTGTAACACTTGGCTTCTCAAGGTCTGTGGTACATACAATTTCGCTCCCACCCAGGCCAAGCCATCTCTAACGGTGCAGTTATTTGCATTCGCTAGGAACCACTCATCTGTTTTCAACGCTTCCTTAAATCGCTCCATTAAGTCATTGGACAGTTCCGCCTCTTGCTTCTTCTTTTGCGCTCTGGTGACCACTGGGGCGGCCAGCTGTGTGGTTGATACGATCGGCCTTATCACTTCTTGATGAACACTGTTGTATTGAGGCATTCTAGACAAAGCATCTGCCATAAAAATTTTTCCTCCCGGGATGTACTTCAAGGAGAAATTGAATCATTTGAAATACTGGGCCCACCTAACTTACTTAGGAGATAATTTTCGAGGTGTCTTTAAGGCCTCCAATACAGCTTGCACCTTCCCTGTGTCCATCTCGATGCCCTCGTGCGAAATGCGATATCCTAGGTAGTCAATTTTCTCTTGATGGAATTCACATTTGGACAGTTTAGCATACAATTTTGCAGCTCGCAGTTTGTGCAGCACTGAGCATACCAGTTTCACATGTTCGTCTCTAGTCTCCGTGTAGATAAGGATGTCATCAAGGTAAACCAAAAACCCCTTGTATAAATGTTCGTGGAGCACCTGATTGATCATTTGCATGAAAATGGCTGGAGCCCCCTGTAGGCCAAAAGGGAGAACATTGAACTGGAAACAACCCATCGGGCAGTTAAACGTTGTTTTCCACTCATCTCCTTCTTTAATTCAGGTTCGGTAACACGCCTCTCTCAGGTCCAACTTCGTGAAAATCTTCCCTTTGGCCAGGCAAGCTAACATGTCCTTCATCAGGGGGAGGGGGTACATGTTTTCCACGGAAATTGCATTTAAATTTTGGTAGTCCACCACCAAGCGTTTGGAGCCATCTTTCTTTTCACGGAACACTGGGGCCGCCACCCGAGGTCTAGCGGGTTGGATGAAACCACGTTTCAAATTTTTATCGATAAACGATCTCAACTCCTCCAATTTCCGTGGCGTCATCGTATATAATTTTGGTTTCGGGAGTGTCACCCCTGGTAGAATTTCGATGCTACAATCCGTTGATCAATGAGGGGGGAGCTCATCAGAAGCCTTTTCACTAAACACCTCTCTTAAGTCCCAATATTCTTTCGGGATTTTGTCCTCCCCCTCCAAGCTCTCGGCACCTGTGGAGGCTGACTCAACCGGGTTCTGAAGCTTCGGATGGGATCGCTCCTCCCCTTCTGGCCGCTGATTGGTACGAATCCATAACCACCCTTTCCTCCAGTTCACATGGGGGTTCCACTTGCGGAGCCAGGGCAGCCCCAATATTAATGGATGCTCCATCCCAGGGGCCACAATAAAGCACAGGACCTCGCTATGGCTTCCCATGGTCATCTCTAGGGGTTCCGTTATGAAACGTGCAGGGCAACCTCCCGACACTGATCCATCCAGTTGGCAAAAGGATACGGGCGTTTCTAAGGTTCTCAGTCTGATGCCCATCTCCTTAACTACTTTCATGCTGATTACGCACCTCGTGCACCCAGAGTCTAGTAAGGCTAACATCTCTCCTTCAGTCCCTGAAGTAAGCACCCTTAATTTTATTGGGAAGGTCATGGGGCCCTTGTTAGGACTTACCGGGACATCGTCTTCCGAGTCAGTCTCACTCTCTACAAGGAAGGTCGGAGGTCCCAGCTCCTCTCCTGCCGGAGGGGCGACCTCTACAACCTCCCCCGTCTTTAACACGTTTTCACGAGGCTTAGCTGGGGGGTTTTCAGGCTTCCTCCCTGCCCTCTGCGCTCCCTTTGGATCCAGCTTGACCCTGCAATCCGCAATCCGGTGGCCCTCCTTCCCGCATCGAAAACAGGCGGTGGATTTGGGTCTTGCCATCACTCCTCCCTTCCGAGGCTTTGGGGCCTCTCGGAGACGCGGGGGGGGCAGTTTGCTTCATGCAGAACCTCCTCTGCGTCTGCTTCGGGTTAGATCTATTTCCACTTCTTCTGCTAGCAAATACCACAGTTGCAGATCATAGGGATCCCTTCTGGAGATGCACATGTGGTATATATCTTCATTTAAGCCATCTTTGTAAGCTTCTATCAGGGCTCCCTGGGACCAGCCTCGGATGTGGCATGCTAGTTGCCTGAACTCTTGGGTGTAGTCAGCAACTGACCTCCCCCCTTGATTTATGGTTTTCATTCTGATCCTAGCTTTCCTTTCCGCTAGAGGGTCCTCAAACCTTCTCCTCAATGCAGTCATGAAGACATTGAGATTCCGCAGTTGGGGGGAGTTATCATTATACAAAGTCACCATCCACTCTGCTGCTATTCCCTCCAGGGCCCTGGTAACCCATCTCACCTTGGCTGCTTCAAAAGTGAATTCTCTCTCATATTCTTCCATATAGCTCCAAACTTGTGCCAGGAAGAAACCCAAATTTCACTTCCAACGGGGGCAGGTTGAAGGCTCCGCGCCTTCCAGGGATCACACCTCCCGCTGGGGGCCCCGGAGCTGCAGCCGGCTGCTGCGCTGGTGTAGGCTGAGCTAGGGGGGTGGGGGCCGCCCAGCTGCCCCTGGCTGAAGCTGCTCCCCCTTCCCCCTCATACCTTGGAGCGATGCGAGGCTTCTCGAAAGCATCATTGAGGAGCTGTCTGGCTTGATCCAGCATGCATTCCCTCTCTTCCCTTTCTTGCCACAGCTGCTCTCTCGCACGTCTTCGGGTTACGGTGATTCCGGGAGGGGGAGAGTCTTCAGGATCCTTCCATCCAACACCCAACGACCATCTGGGCCTCTCAGCTGGAACTTCTTCCAAAGTAAGGTCGGCTAGCAGATCGGCAGCTGGCACCTCCGGTAGCAGCATCGACTGCCCCCCCCACAGCTCCCTGGTCGTCTTCTTCACTAGCTGGAGATGACATGATGTAAAACCCCCTCGGAAGAAAAGTTGATATTTTCTCCGGGTGGGCTGATGAGAGATTCAGAATAATGTCAGTCTGTGCTCCATTCAAAATCCAAGAAAGAAATACTCAGACTCCATAGGTTAGAGCAAAGTTTTTTCTTTTACTGAAAATCAAAGTGGAAGCTACAGGTTGAATTCTGAATCTAAAGAATTTGGCGCGCAGATCACATATACAAAGGAATGGAATTGTTCCCACCCCCCAAAGTCCAAAAGACTCTTCCAATTAAAAGTTCTGAATATAATCATGTGGGCATCTTCAGGTGGTGATGAGGCCTCTGTCCGTTGACCTTGACATATTTTGATAAAACTTCGCAGCTGCGCAAAGGATAGAAAAACTAGGCAAGGAAATAGAAACTTAAGAACAGGAATTTATACTCCCCCTCCTCCTTCCCATTTACAGCATAGGAATGTAACACCTCCAGCTTTCTTCCCCTCCAATTCCCCCCGTTACTAATGACAGCCGAAAGATGGAGCAGTAAGAAAGATGCAAAGCAGTACAAAAGATGTAGAAGAGATCATCTTGAAGGCTGACAGGAACAAAAATTAACCTTGGCTAACAGAGACCTTGAAGAAACAATAATTTTTCTTGAAATGGAAAAGGTGGCCTTCTACTTGAGATTTCAGAATGATGAAAAGAAAGAGGAAGACTTGGCTACAGTGATGACAGACATGCTGGCGGACGTATTACAGAAAAGCATGACATACAAGGAAACATAGATGAAATTTTTAGAATCCACATAAACTACGAAGAAGGCACAGATTACCGAAAGAGGTGACCATGAGGTTCACCAAAAAGTAAGTAACAGACAAAATATACAAAAGAATAAGAGATGAACCCATAATGTACAAGGGTGGAGAAATCCAAATCTTAAAACAGATACCCAGGAGAGTCAGAGAACAGATAATCAGAGTTGGAAGGGACCTTGTAGGTCATCTAGTCCAACCCCCCGCCCAAGCGGGAGACCCTACACCATTTCTGACAAATGGCAGTCCAATCTCTTCTTGAAAGTCTCAAGTGATGGCGCTCCCACAACTTCCGAGGGCAAGCTGTTCCATTGGTTGATTGTTCTGTCAGAAAGTTTCTCCTTATTTCCAGGTTAAATCTCTCCTTGGTAAGTTTCCATCCATTATTCCTTGTCTGGCCTACAGGTGCTTTAGAAAATAGCTTGACCCCTTCCTCCCTGTGGCAGCCCCTCAAATATTGGAAGACTGCTATCATGTCTCCCCTGGTCCTTCTCTTTACTAGATTAACCAAGCCCATTCTCCCTCGAGCCGCTCGGAGCATCCAGAGACTGGGATGTGCTTCTGAGTCCTCTTCTTGCAGGCTGAGCTTTAGATGAGGAAACGCTCCGCCCCCTCACGTGGTATCGCGCAGCGTCTCTCCAGTCTTTTGCTCAGCCTCGAAGAGTCAGGCTGTGTTTCAGAGAGCTCCTTGGCTGATCGCACATTTCTTTCCTATTCCAACCCTCTCGTCTTGATAAGGTTTGCCTTTCCTTCCTCCTCCTGCGCAAAGGGTCTGGACTTAAGGGAAAATTTTCCCCGTCCCTGGGGCGAAGCTGCGGGCTCGCAGCGTGATAGCGCGACCCCCCCCCCACCCTTATCAGATCGCGTCGCTGCCTCCGCGTTGCCTCGTGGCACGCGTTTCTTTTACTGCTGGATTCCCCCCCACCCTAAACGCCGATCGGGAGGGTCATCGCCCCTAGGGCCCTAGGCGCTGAGCTGACCAGCAAAGCCCTCCCTTTCCGTCCCGAAGGCGTCCCGACGGTTCAGCTTGCGGCCGCCATTTTGGCTCCGCATCGTGGTCGGGCGCCATTTTCAAATTCTTTAGCTGCGGTGAATTGGAGCCCCAGGCCTTGGGTCAAAGCTTAGCTGCCCATTCTTCCACCTGGCTCGCTCTTTTATTACTTGTTGGCCTCCCGCAGCCCGTTTTCGGGGCGAAGTTGCAGCCCCCCCCTCCGGTTTTATTTTTCTTGTCTGGAGGCCTGCTGCCAGAGGCCCTTTCTTCTACCATAGGCCTCAGGTGTTTATTTGACTGATCCGGCCTGTACAGAGATATACGAAGTTCTCACTGTTACGGTTACTGTTTAAAAAAAAAAAAAATATATATATATATATATATATATATATATATATATATATATATATATATATATATATATATATACTTAATACAAATACAAAAGGAATATATTAAAAAAAAAAGAAAAAGAAATAATAATAATAATAATAATAATAATTTTTGTTTTGTACAATAATATTTTTTCGTAGATATATAAATATATACGGATAACCTGTATATACATTTGGTACAAAAAGCATAATAAAGATAAAAAACAATCAAAAGGAAAAGAAGAATTACAAATTAGAGTATCTATTTTTCTGTACATACTATATTTCTTAGATACCTTACTGTTATCTCTGTACATAACAAATTCCAAAAGGGGGAGAGGGCCAGCTTCACCTTCACCCGGCCTCATCCAGGCCTGATCTGGGCGAGCCAACCGCCTTTGCTAGTATTTGTTATCTAACATGGCAGACGACAATCCCTCTAAACGTCCTTCTTTGAAGGCTAAGGCAAAGTCCCACTACTTGCGCAGGCAGGACAAGGAACCTAAGGGCTCTAGACAGGACAAGGAACCTTCCAAGGCCGCCCAACGTGACGCCTTAAGGCGCCACAAAGCGTTGGAAAAAGAGTTTGACCGGCGTTCAAGGGAGTCCCGCTCGGAGCCGTCAATACCTCCTCCGCCAAACCCTTCTACCTCTGCTCAATCTCTCCCCTCAGACCCCTCTTTCCTACCTAGGCGCAGTTCGCTTCAGGGTCTTCCGACCCCCGGACCTCCGACCAGACGGACCCCCGAAGCCACCTTTACACCCACAGCCGCTGGTCTGCGCCACGATGAACCCTCTACCTCCGAGGTCCCACCTCACATCAGGGCTTGGATGGAATCAGCCATCCGCCAGGGCATAGCAGAGGGACTACAACACATGACCAGATCAGGCTTCTCTCCGCGAGCCTCCGAGCACGACTCGATATCAATCAGATCCCTTCCACAACCGGTCCCCCCAGTTGATCAGGTACTCTCTCAGAGGGACAGCCCTCCTCCGATTGGGGCCCAGGTGGAGGAGGAAGGGGACTTTGGGGATTTCAGGGAAGAGGAAGAGGATTCCCGGATGGGATCCTCCCGCTACAGTGAACCCCTCTTAGAGGCTGACATCATGGAGGGGGAGATGTCGGAGGACGAGGGCCCTTCCCCCGACCAACCCACTTTTGGGGGGCTGTTCAAACCGCATATGTTCAAGTCCCTCCTCCTTAAGGCCAAGAATGTCTCTGGCCTTCTTCCCCAGTCCACTGCAGAACCCCCCACTGTCCCAGAGGGCCCGGAAGACTCCATTTTCACCCAACCAGTGGTGGAAGCTGAGGTCATCCCATCCCCTCCCATCTTCGTAGATCTGGTAGCGAAGCAACTTACCTCCTCAGGGACCCCTCCCACTCCCTCTAGCCAAGACAAGAGATTCTTTAATCTCGATTCAGCTCTGTCTAACCTTCTGAATATTCCGGAGGTTGATGACCCCATTGTGGGTCTAGCCTCCTCCTCTACCCCTAGTGAGGCCCTAGAGGCCTTGAAACCTGAGGACAGGCGGGCGGAGCTGGCGCTACGCAGGGCTCACCTATCTGACGCCTGGGCCATTAAATCAGCTACGGCCGCCTCATTTTTCACGAGGTCCTCTATCCGCTGGCTACGTCAGCTCAAGGACCACATCCCTGCTTCCAATCTCAGAGCTCACCAGGATATAGCGAAGTTAGTGGCTGCAGCCGAGTTCTCGGCTGACGCCACTTACCAGTCGGTAAAATTTTCTTCCAGGGCCATCACGTCGCACGTCACGGCTCGACGCATGCTATGGCTCAAACACTGGCAGGCGGACGTAAAGAATAAGGTCAAGCTGGCCACTGCTCCCATTACGGGAGATAAACTGTTTGGCCCAGCTTTGGAACCACTGCTGGTCGAGGGCCGCAGTAAGAGAAAGTATCTGCCCTCCCTTTTTCGAAGATCGGAGGCCAGGGGCTCTCAGCCCTTTCGGAGGAGCTTTCCACGCCCCTTCTACCAACCCCCCTTCCCGCCCAGATACCCTAGACCCCCTTCCTTCCGATCCCAGGACCGCACGGACCCGGGCGACAGATCCAGACGCGGTGGCGGCTACAAGAGACCCTTTCGGGGATCGGGAGGAAGGCCCTACCGCAGAAGGTAGAGCCTCTTCCTCCCCCCATTGGCGGCCGCCTCAGCCACTTCGCCGCCCAATGGGACATATCCACATCCGATGCATGGGTTAGGGACACAATCAGGTTTGGTCTCGCCCTGGAGTTCAGGTCCGCTCCCCCTGATTGTTTCATCCCATCCCCCTCCTCAAGGGATCCCTCCAAACGTGCACTAATGGATGCAGCCATCCATCATCTTCTTGACATCCAGGCCATTCAACCTGTCCCTCCGGATCAGAGAGGAAAGGGGTTTTACTCCCATCTCTTTGTGGTGCCCAAACACTCTGGGGGTTGGAGAGCCATCCTGGACTTGAAACGGCTCAACCGTCACCTTATCCAGCGTAGATTCAAAATGCACACCTTGCAATCAATTCTTTTAGGCACCAGGCGGGGAGACTGGTTATCTTCCATAGATCTTTCGGAGGCATACCTCCATATTCCAATCAGGCCTTCCCATTACAAATTCCTCAGGTTCTGTCATAATAGCCTTCATTATCAATACGTGGCCCTTCCCTTTGACTGGCCTCGCCCCCGGACCTTCACCAAGGTCCTGGCGGCCCTGGCGGCTCATCTCAGGAGCGTTCCCCGTCCGCCTCCACTGCTACTTGGACAATATCCTTATTCTATCCCCGTCCAAATCCCAGGCAGTCAGGGATACCAGGGTCACCCTCTCCACCTTACGGGCACACGGGTTTCTAGTCAATTGGCAAAAGAGCCAACTTACCCCTTCCACCCGAATCAACCACTTGGGTGCCATAATTGATTCGGTTTCTCAAAGAGTTTTCCTCTCCCAGGAGAGGTTCCTTAGCATTCAAGCCCTGGTCAAACAGATCAGGCGTTCAAGGAGGGTGGCCTTACTGGACCTCTCTAAATTGTTGGGCAAAATGGTGTCATGCATCTCTATTATTCCCTGGGCCCGTCTACACAGCAGATCCCTCCAGTGGTTCCTGCTCCCGTTCCAACGATCCGGAAGAAGCAACTCGAAGGCCAGAGTCAGGGTCCCTCCAAGGGTCCTCACGTCTCTTCTCTGGTGGACCAATCCCGCCATCAACAGAGGCTACCTCTTCGCGGAACCTCAACGACTCACCGTCACTACGGACGCAAGCCTGTCCGGTTGGGGCGCCATCTCGACTCGCCTCGGCACAGGGCAGATGGTCGCCGACCGAGCAGAGGTGCAGCATCAATTGGCTAGAGCTTCACGCTGTCCATCTGGCCCTGCGCAGTTTTCCTCAGATCCGCAAACATCACGTCCTCGTTCTCACGGACAACGCCACGGCCAAGGCCCATATCAACAGGCAAGGGGGCACCCAGTCCATCCAGCTAATGAGGGAAGCCGAGCGCCTTTGCCGCTGGGCAGAATCCAACCTCCTATCACTAAAAGCCGAACACATCTCCGGAGTAGACAATACTCAGGCGGACTGGCTGAGCAGGGCCACGGTGGACCAGGCAGAATGGCGTCTCCATCCATCCCTATTCGAGGAAGCGTCCAGAATATTCGGCCTTCCGGTGGTGGACCTCTTCGCCTCCCCGTCCAACACTCAGCTTCCACGGTTCTTCTCCCGGTATCCATCTCACCGGTCGGAGAATCACAACGCTCTGCGCTGCCCATGGCCCCCAGGGCTCCTATATGCCTTCCCTCCGCTCCCGTTAGTTCCCAGAGTAATACAGAAACTTCTTCAGGAGAGGGCAGACCTTCTCCTGGTGGCTCCCTATTGGCCCAGGCGACCGTGGTTTGCGGATCTCCGCAATTTATCGGTAGTGCCCCCATGGAGGATCCCCCCGGACAGGGTCTCCCTCTCTCAGGGGCCCCTTCTGCATCCGGAGCCTCAATGGCTCCAGTTAGCCGTCTGGAGGTTGAGCGGATCCGTCTGACTAGTGAGAATCTCTCGAGTCAAGTCATCGACACTATTTTGGCTGCCAGGCGACCTTCCACTACACGAATTTATGATGCCACTTGGAAGGGGTTCTGCAAGTGGTGTAGCGGGTCTCAGGTTGATCCCCTCTCTCCCTCTGTGGCTCAGATCCTAGATTTTCTTCAGGAAGGCCTTCGCAAGGGGCTCGCACCTAACACCCTGAGACGTCAAGTTTCTGCCCTCTCAACCGTGGTCTCCTGTGATAACTACGGTTCCCTTTCTCATCACCCCCGAATTAGATCTTTCCTTAGGGGCGCCACCAACCTGTGCCCTCCCACTGTTCACAGGTTCCCCACATGGGACCTCAACAAGGTCCTCGCTTCTCTCACACGTCCCGTTCGAACCTTTGAGGGATTCATCCCTTCAGTTTCTCACCTTTAAGGTAGTTTTTCTAGTAGCTATTACTTCTGCTCGTCGAGTTTCGGAAATAGCAGCTTTGTCAGTTAGGAGCGATCTATGCGTGTTCCACGCTGATCGGGTGGTCCTTCGTCCCGACCCCACCTTCCTACCCAAAGTTAACTCTCCCTTCCATAGGTCACAGGAACTGGTTCTACCAAATTTTTGCCCTAGGCCCTCCAGGGGCAGGGAGGTCCTCTGGCACACCCTAGATGTTAGAAGGGCCTTGCGTATATATATTAAGCGCACTCAATCCATGCGAAGGTCGGAATCCCTCTTCCTATCCTTTCAACCCAGGTCACTGGGGCTTAAGGTTTCTCCTTCCACCATCAGTCGCTGGATCAGGGCTACTATTGCGAGGTGCTACCTTTCCCATTCTCTGCCCGCTCCGGGTGGAATAACCGCCCATTCCACCAGAAGTGCAGCCACCTCGGCGGCCTGGGCCACGCAAGCCCCCATCGCTGACATTTGTCGGGCAGCCACCTGGACCTCTCCGTCCCCGTTTATCAGACATTATAAAATAGATACGTACGCCTCAGCGGAGGCCTCTTTTGGCCGACGGGTCTTACAGAGGGTCATCAGTGATCCGGAGGGGCCTTCGGGCCAGACGGAGTCCCACCCGTAGGACAGCCCAGCTTTGGTATGTCCCAGTCTCTGGATGCTCCGAGCGGCTCGAGGGAGAATGGGCGTTGGTTCTTACCTGATACGCCCTTCTCGGCGAGCCGCGAGGAGCATCCAGCCCCACCCTAATTTCTCCGTCTGGTGGGGACTCTTGCTTCAGCCAAGGAGCCAATAGTAGATTAGAAAGAATTAATAACCTCTCTTCTCGTTATCGCAAAAAACTGGGGAGACGCTGCGCGATACCACGTGAGGGGGGCGGAGCGTTTCCTCATCTAAAGCTCAGCCTGCAAGAAGAGGACTCAGAAGCACATCCCAGTCTCTGGATGCTCCTCGCGGCTCGCCGAGAAGGGGCGTATCAGGTAAGAACCAACGCCCAGTTCCTGCAACTGTTCATTGTATGTTTTAGCCTCCAGTCCCCTAATCATCCTGGTTGCTCTTCTCTGTACTTTTTCTAGAGTCTCAACATCTTTTTTATAATGTGGTGAACAAAACTGGATGCAGTACTCTAGGTGTGGTCTTATTAAGGCTGTTATTAGTACTTCCCTTGATCTTGATTGTATCCCTCTGTTAATACAAGTTAGGATTGCATTAGCTTTTTTGGCTGCTGCTGCACAGAGAAGAAGTATCAATTTTTGACTACACAATTGATTAAGTGATGTTCAGATGGTTGATATCTGAAAAAATTCTGATCTCCTGGCAAGACAAGAAATTCAGGATAGATACAACAAAGCACATGAATTCTTTAAACATCATTTCATGACAGATGTAGATCAGGAAAGTAGAGAGGAGATAGAAAGTAAAAGCCAAGATGAACAGCAACCAGATGAAAAAGCTGTAGAATGAGAAGAAAGATTGAGGGTGGAAAATGATCGTGTGGAACGAGAAGGCACAAGAACAAAAACGCAGAGAGAGACAAGAACAACCAGAAGAGCAAGACCCATATATAAGTAAAAAAGAGGGATGAGGAAGTTAAGATGCTATCTGTTGAACTCCCCCGCAAAAAGAAAACAAACTTTTACAAAATTACAAAGATTGAACTTGGATATAGTCTGCCTCTAAGAAATCCACATCAAAAAATAACATGGCAACCTAGTAGAATACCCTAAAATCGGGAAGCTATACTTGTCTTTAGCATATCAAAAGAGGAATAGCACTGTACATTAGATAATTGTTAAAACCCAAACAAATATACGTGAATGAAGAAGGAATAATATTAATGACAGAGATATCAATAAACCAGAAACAAACCCTTCTGATTGCAATATATGCCCCCAAATAATAAGCAGGAAGAGTTCCATAAAAGACCACATAAAAAGATAATAGAAACGGACTATGAAAATATATGCTTAATAGGAGACTTCAACGCAATTGTGGATGTTAAAAAAAGACTACAGAAGCAGTAAAAGAAACAAAAAAGGAAGAACACTTTGAGATGACACAGGAACTAGATTTACAGGATGCATGGAGAGAGCTAAATTTAAAAACAAAGCAATATACATTTTACTCAAATACACATCAATCGTGGTCAAGAATAGATATGGTATGGATGACATCTGGAATGAGAACAGACATCCAGGAAGTAGACATAACAACAAACATATGGGCAGATCACAACCCCATAAAAGTTACATGAAGGCAATATGGGAAACATGCTATGCACCTAGGATTGACAACAGACATAAGTATAGAAAATGTAAGTAATATATATATAATAGTTATGAGGGTATATGGAAGTAGTATGTATTGAAAGATTGGATAGGATGTATAAATGTATATATATATTGTCACAGTATTGTTCAATTAGTAATGGTATTATGTATAAACAGAAAAACCCAATAAAGTGTTGTGGGGGAAAAGTTACATGGAGTGGACAGAAGAAACCGAGATGGACAATGAATCAAAATATTTTAAAAGACGAGTTCATACAGATGGTGGAAAAAGAAATGAAACTCTTTTTTAAAGAAAAAAGAAGAAACATCATTGCAAAATGTGTGGGATACGGCAAAAGCATACATCCGAGGACTAGCACTAACACACATAGCAAGAAGAAATAAGAAAAAGAAACAACAGCAAAGTATACTACAAGACAAGCTCAAAAGACTTGAGAAGAAAATTATACACCAACTACAGGACAAAAAGGGAACTCTATCATCAGAATGAAAATAAAAAGAAAATAACCTAGGAATTTTTTAGGAAATTGTATAGCCAGGAAAATATACCAGAAGATATTACTAAACAATATTTGGAAAAAGCTGGTCTAGCTAAAATAACTGATACCAGAATAATGTTAAACGAAATAATAACGGAAATAACAGATGCAATTAAGAGACAAAAAACAATAAAACTCCTGGTGCAGGCAGGCTTCCCGCAGAACTGTACAAAAACTTACAAGAATCACTAAGACCCTCACTGCTGGAGGTCTATAACGATGCATTATTAAGGGCCAAACTACCTAAAACCTGGACAGAAGCATACATTACACTAATACCAAAAGAAGACACAGATCACCAACAGATAAAAAATTATAGACCAATATCACTATTAAATGTTGATTACAAAATATTTGCCTCCATAATCTCAGAAAGACTAAAAAGATTCTTAAGTGAATTCATACACCCAGACCAGAATGGATTCCTACCCAAAAGACAACTGAAAAGCAACATGAGGATTATTATGAATGTATTGGAATACTATGAAGCCCACCCCGAAAAGCAACTAGCATTGATTTTTTTAGATGCACAAAAAGCCTTCGACAACATGAATTGGCAGTTTATGATATTACAACTGAAAAACATGAATTTTGGAGAAAACTTTGCAAAGATGATTCAAACAATATACTCCAACCAAACGGCAAGTGTGATAATAAATGGAGAAACAACAGAAAAATTTAACATAAATAAGGGTGTAAGACAAGGATGTGCACTATTGCCTCTGCTATTCATATTAACGCTAGAAGTCCCTATTCAGACAGGCCAGACAAGACCAGGAAATAAAAGGTCTGAAGATTAAAAAAAAGAACAATATAAGCATTTGCCAATGATTTGGTATTTATTTTGTAAGAACCACTCGAAACAGGACCCAAATTAGTAAAAAAAAATAATGGAAGAGGTTGGTTTAGTGACATGACTTAAAATAAACAAGGAAAAGACCAAGATATTGACAAAGAACCTTACAAATAAACAGAAAAATGAATTGATGTAAAAGATGGGCATGCAAATATGTAAAAAGTCCAATATCTGGGAATTTGGCTAACAGCAAGATGTATATCTATCAAAGAAGATAATTATTCTAAATTAATGCAGCAAATAAAGATGGATTTGGAAAATGGAAAAATTTACAAGTCTCGCTAATTGAAAGAATAGATAATTAAAATGAATATTTTACTGAAAATTCTATTTTTATTCCAAGTAATTTTGATAAAACTAGGAAAAAACTTTTTTGAAGAGTTAAATAGAATGACAACAAAATTTATCTGGCAAGGAAAGAAACCAAGAATCGAATTAAAAATACTACAAGGCACTAAAAATAAGGGAGGATTTGGGTTATCAGACTAGGAGTTTTATTATCAAGCCTCAGTCCTTACATAGAATAGAATAGAATTCTTTATTGGCCAGGTATGATTGGACACACAAGGAATTTGTCTTGGTGCATATGCTCTCAGTGTACAAGCTCAGCCTATGAATGCAGAGACTGAAGCACCTCCCACTACTGGATGCTCTGAGCAGCTCTGAGGAGAATAGTAAGATATAAAGATATATTAAATGAACAAGGGAAATTAAAAATGAAACGGGAACTAAATAAATCAGGGAATTGACATGGACTGGTGGCCTTATATGCAAACACAGACAAGATATAATACAGATAAATATGGCTTCTATAGTGAACCACAAGAATTGGATAAGATATGGCAGGGGACAGATGAAAAACTGATAAAAGTAGTTCTACAACTACCTGCTGAGCTTCAAAATGGAAGAAGAATCATTAAAGGAAATTATAATAACACAGGCAAAAAACTTTGGGTACACTATAGAACTAGATAATTGGCAAAAACTGTGGGAAAGAAATTATAGATTAATAATGTCAGCATCAGATGGATTCGCAACTGGATGAAAAACTGTACTCAACGAGTAGTCATTAATGGGTCTAAGTCTACATTGAGAGAAATAAGCAGTGGGGTGCCACAAGGTTCCGTCTTAGGCCCAGTACTCTTCAAAATCTTCATTAACAACTTAGATGAGGGAATAGAAGGGGAACTTACCAAATTTGCAGATGATACTAAGCTGGCAGGGATAGCTAACACCCAAGAAGATAGGCTCAAGATCCAGATGGATCTTGACAGACTCGAACACTGGACTGTATCTAACAAAATGAAATTCAGTGTAGAGAAAAGTAAAGCCCTACACTTAGGCAAGAAAAACCAAAAGTACACATATAGACTGGGTGAAACCAGGCTTAATAGCAGAAACTGTGAGAGGGGTCTTGGAGTCTTAGTGGACAACCAGCTAAATATAAGCCAGCAGTATGCAGTGGCAGCCAAAAAAGCCAATGCAACCCTAAATTGGATATACAATCAAGATCAAGTGAGGTACTAATATCACTCTATAAAGGCTTAGTAAGACCATACCTAGAATATTGCATCTCATTTTGGTCACCACACTATAAAAGATACTGAAACTCTAAAACAAGTGCAGAGAAGAGCAACCAGGATGATTAGGGGACTGGAGACTAAAACATATATAGAACGGTTACAGGAAATGAGCATGACTAGTCTAGTGAAGAGAAGGACAGGAGAGACGTGATAGCAGTGTTCCAATATTTGAGGGGTTGCCACAGAGAGGAAGGGGTCAAGTTATTTTTCTAAAGCACCTGTAGGCCAGACAAGGAATAATGGATGGAAACTGAACAAGGAGAGATTTAACCTGGAAATAAGGAGAAATTTTCTGACAGTGAGATCAACCAATGGAAAATAAAGAAAATCTGTACAAAATGTTCTATAGCAAAATGTTCTATAGATGGCAAAAATGTTTCCAAACATGTCACCAGAGTGTTGGAAATGCAAAGAGGCACATGGATCTTATTATCACATGTGGTGGACCTGTCCATTGGCGAAAAAATATTGGGCAAAGATAAAAAATGTTGTTAGAGGAGATAGTAACACAACAAGTAGACCTAAAACCATGTTTTTATTAAGCATATTAACAGAGAAATACAATCAAAGAATCCAATATTTAATATTATGTAATAACAGCGGCCAGAATTACTTACGCACAAAATTGGAAAAATGGAAGCATACCCACGGAAGAAATGGTAATAAAGAAAATATTGGAATGCACCGAAATGGGTGTTGGTAAATTTACCTGTGAACGCCCTTTCTATCTATGCTTCAGCGAGAGCCCAGGATGGGTAGACTCCTTTTTATGACATCATTAAGCTGAGTCTGTACTTGAATATAAAAAGCCAGCCCCCGGGAGAATCCCCAGCTTTGGTGAAGATACTTGACAGACTGAAGAAGTGTCTCTGAAAGCAAACAATCCAATACATTAACATGCCTTACCATCTCCGGACAAACCAAAGGGAGGGGCTGGGCTCTCTCGCAGCATAGATAGAAAGGGCGTTCACAGGTAAATTTACCAATGCCCATTCTCCTCCATGCTGCAGCGAGAGCCCAGGATGGGACATACCAAAGCTTGCATGTCCATGGGCGGGTCCTCGTCCGGCCAATCACTCTGACAGTGGAACCACTCACTGAAGAACCTGTCTGCCGAAGGCCGCCGTCGCCGAGGCAAAGGAATCCAGACGGTAGTGTCTGATGAAGGGAGACGGGAATGTCCACGTGGCCACTCTGCAAATCTCTTCCAAGGATGCCTGGGTGGCCCAGGCAGCTGAAGTGGCCGCACTTCTGGTAGAGTGTGCCGCTAGACCACGGGGTACCGGAAGAGCCACCGCTTTGTAGGCTTGTGCGATGCACATCCTGACCCACCTGCTAATATTAGGGGAAGAAGCCTTGCTCCCCAAGTGAGAAGGTGAAAAGGGAGACAAACATGGCTTCTGTCTTTCTAAAAGGGGAAGTGCGCTTGATGTAAATTCTAAGAGCCCTTCTGACATCTAGAGTATGCCACTTGCACTCTAAGTCATGGTGTGGAAGGGGACAGAAGCCAGGTAACACAATGTCTTGGGATCGGTGGAACCAAGTGTTAACCTTTGGGATAAAGGAGGGGTCCAGACGGAGAACAACCCTATCATTGTGAAAGATGCAAAGATCCTGCCTGATAGAAAGGGCAGCCAGTTCTGACACCCTTCTGGCCAAGTGATAGAAATGAGGAAAACTATGTTTAGAGTTAGGAATTGGATAGACACTGTTCTAAGGGATTCAAAGGGGGCTTCGTAAGGGCATTAAGAACCAAGTGAAGGTCCCATGAAGGATACCTGTGCACCACAGGAGGTTGTAGGCTGGAAGCCCCTTTCAAAAATCTCCTGACCGAGGGGTGATGGGACAAGGAAGCGAACCCCATGAAAAAACTGAGGAGAGAGCCGCTACCTGGCAACGTAAGGTATTGGGGCTAAACCTTTCTCCAAGCCATCCTGAAGGAATCTAAGAACCTCTGCTGAGTGGGCTGAGGAAGGAGAGAGAGAGAGACCCTCCTTGAGGCACCATTGGGAGAAAACCCTCCAGGTGGCATCATAGAGGTGCCTCATAGAAAGTTTGCGAGACGCCTGGATGGTGAGGATAACCCCCTCTGGGAGATTAGCCTCCCTTAGCTGCTGCCGCTCGTGCCACATGATCATCTTGAGCCTCTGGGGCTCCGGATGGATCAGGGTCCCTTGGTGCAGGGAGATGAGATGGGCCAGGATCCTCCAAGGGAAGCCACAGACAGGTTGACCAAGTCCGCAAACCAGGGCCTCCTTGGCCAATAGGGTGCCAGGAGAATTAGCTCTGCTTGTTCCACCAACAGCTTCCGTATGACCGTCGGAATGATGAGGGGAAAGGCGTAGAGGAGACCCGCGGGCCATTTGCAACAAAGAGCATTGGTCCCCTCTGCTCCCTGGCAAGGAAACCTGGTGAAGAATCTGTTGACTTGGGCATTTTGAGGAGTGGAGAAGATATCCACCTCCGGAGTTCCGAATCTGGGGGAAAGATCCCTGAATAGAGATGGAGGAATGGACCATTCTGTCTGGTTGACTAAACTCCTGCTCAGCCAGTCGGCTTGGGAATTGTCGACTCCGGAAATGTGATCTGCTGAGATCGACAGCAGGTGTTTTTCTGCCCATAACCCCAAACATTCTGCCTCCCTCATAAGTGCCCTGGATCTCGTTCCCCCCATCTGTTGACGTGTGCCTTTGCGGCCATATTGTCCATCAACACGGGAACATGGGAGCCGGTCACCGAGGCTCTGAAATGCTTAAGAGCCAGAGAGATAACTCTGAGCTCTAACCAATTTATGGGATGGGTGCTGTCTGATCTGGACCAAACCCCTTGAGCTATCTGACCCTCCATATGGGAGCCCCAACCCAGAAGGCTGGCATCTGTGGTAATTACTAGCCTGTCTGGTTCCTTGAATTGGAGCCCCTTCCAGAGGGACGGGGAGAGCCACCAATTGAGGGACCGCCGGGCCTATTGAGAGAGCAGGACCTTGATTGATGAGTGGCTGGTTCCTGCTCGTTGAAAGGGGAGCAGGAACCATTGGAGCGATCGGGAGTGAAGTCGTGCCCACGGGACGATGCAATACAGGAGACCATCTTCCCCAGTAGTTTGGAGAGCAGCGACAGTGGAACAGTCTGTTGTCGTTGAATCTGGCTGATGATCTCTGCAAGGCTTTTTCCACGATCTGGAGACAGGAAAACCTGGCACAAAGTTGTGTTGATGACTGCTCGCAAGTGTAGCAGTGTGATGACCCGTAGTCTCTCAAAATAACCCAAAACATATATTAAAGTCCGGTAAGGTCTTCAACTTAACTTCACTGTTTTATTTGGCACAGTTTAAAGTCACAAAAGTAACCAATGAGGCAAACAGAAAACCAAAACAAACCGCATTGATGAGAGTTCCAAAGCAAGCCAAGATAATTAATCATAATCTCCAGGAAAATAATTGAGGAGAGTCCATGGGAAGAACGCCAGCACAGATAAATCTCTTTCAAGGTGAACACTAAAATTGACTCCTGCAAATTCTAACTGCGCAGTTACAAACTTATATACATAGCCCCACCTGCAAGCCACAAGGAGGATCATGGTAATCTCCTCTTGAGTAGACCTCGCTTTTCCCTGATCTTCAACTCCCTGCATGACCTAGGATGGATAGGGGATGGGCCTGGATCCTCTTCTGACTGCTCAGCTAGTCTCTTGCCCTTCCCCAGCCTCCTCCACCACCTCTGGAGCCACACTCCCACTCCCTGTTGGCTGTTCCTCCTCTTCCTCAGAGTCAGTCTCCACCAGGGGCATGACAAGCAGTTTGGTCGTGGGTGAGAGATGGCTCTTCTTGGTGTTGATGGAAAACCCGTGGCTTTAGAGGCAAGACGGGGTAATTTGTAAGTCCCGATGGGCTGAGTGGATGGAAGAGGACAGTATCAACATGTCATCCAAGTAGCATTGGATCCTCACTGGAACAGAATGGAATGAAGCCACCAATGCTGCTAGAATCTTTGTGAAGATCCTTGGAGCCAATGAGAGGCCGAAGGGAAGGGCTCGATGCTGAAAGTGGGCATTCTGGTAACAGAAACGGAGAAACTGGCGATGATGAGGCCAGATGGGGATGTGGAGGTAAGCCTCTGTGAGATCAATGGAAGAGAGGAGGTCGCCCTCCCGCTCTCTAAGATAGAATGCAGTGTCTGCATTTTGAATCGCCTGTATTTGACAAATTGATTGAGAAATTTTAGGTCAAGGATGGCTCGCCACCCCCCGAGGCTTTGGGAACAACAAAAAGAGGAGAGTAAAATCCACATCCCCGTTGTAAGGTGGGAACTGGTTGAATAGCCCTTATGTCGAGTAGGTGTTGAATGGCTGAATTCATAAGGGCTCTCTTTGAAGTGTCCGTGAAACGGGACAAATCAAAAAAATTTCTGGGGGTGACGACAGAAATTCCAATTGTATCCCTGACCTAACAGTGTTGAGCACCCAGGCATCCGTTGTTGACATCCATTTGGAGGCAAAGAAGGCTAAGCGACCTCCGATGGATGGGGAGAACGAGTATTACTTAGAGTGACGGAAAGCATGACCCCCTCCTCCCCGAAAGGGCCATTTACCAGCAGAAGGTTGTTGTCTGCCAGTGGTTCTTGACGTTGGTCTTGGCACTGAGAATATGCCCTCTCTGGCCGAGGAAAGCAGGAGGTGGACTCCGCCCAAAAGGCAGGTGGGCGATAAGGAGCTGGGCAATAGTCAGCTTTTTTCCACAAGGAGGAAAGAATTTTACATTTATCTCTGGTCTAGATGAGATATTGCTCTAGACCCTCGCCAAAAAGCTTGTCTCCTGCGCAGGGGGCAGAGGCCAGCTTCCATTTGTGGCATGACTCCGCCTGCCAATTTCGGAGCCACAGAAGCCTTCTTGCCGCCACCGAAGATGCCATGGCCCTTGATGCACATTTGGCAGAATTGAGGGTGGCATCCACAGTGAATTCCGCTGCTGCTATAATTTTGTTAAGGTCCTGATAAGACCTGAGGTCAGAGGCAGGCAATCAATCCTGCAGTTGGTGCAGCCATCGTAGAGATGCCCTCGTGAAAAACAATGCAGCAGTCGAAGCCTGAACAGCCCACGCAGCTGCTTGGTGGTTGCACTTGAGGGTCTGTTCGGAACGCTTGTCCTCTGGTTTAAGGACATCCTCTGGCTCGGTGGGAGTGCCAGAAGAGGAGAATGATGCCACAACCGGAGTGTCTACTGAGGGCACTGCAAGGGCGTTGGCTAGGGATGTGCTAACATTGTAGAACTGCTTGTCCAAAGATGATGGATGAGGACCTGGCCAAAGGGGAAGCACGCTGTTCCTTGAACATGTCGAAAAACAAAAGGGGAGAAGGCAAAACCTCCGTGTGTACTACTGGCTTGGAGAAGAGCAAGTCTCCTTTCCCAGAGGGTTCCCCTTGTGATTCAGGTGCTGCTTCCTCAGGTGACAGCTTGGCAGTGACCAGGGCCTTGCTAAGTAGGGGTTTAAAGAGGGCTGGTTTAAAGACTAATGCAGAGGAGAGCTGATCTGGACAAGAGTCTTCTTCCTCTGAAAGATTGCGATCACAGATTTCGCCCTCTTTGCGCTCTGAACGAGAGAAGCAACTGTGTTCAGATGGGGAGGCACCCTTTTCCCCTTCATACTCCTCCCATTCTGCCTGTGAAGAGTGGACCCTGAGGTCTTGAGGTCTGTGGAAATCTCATTGCGGAAATAAGGAAGCCATAGACTGAGAAGGGAGAAGGGCCTGAACCCTTTCCAGGGGCCGAATAATCTGTTGAAAACCTTCAGCCAATCCCTGCCTAATGGCTAAGGAAACAACAACTTGGATCTCCCTAGGCCTGTTATCAAAGGTAGTGGAGTGCTGAAGGTCAGCTGCAGTGGGCGTGAAGGTGGCTTCTGGCCTGATCTGGGAGGCCTGAACTCTGGAGGGAATGGGCGTTGGTGCTTACCTGACACGCCATTTCTCTTCGAGCTGCAAGGAGCATCCAGAGTGGGTGGTGCTTCAATCTCTGCACTGGTAGGCTGAGCTTAATTTTGAGGAACGCTCCACCTCCTCCATGTGACTTCACCGTAGCGTCCCCCAGTTTTGCGAAGACGAGAGGAAAAAAATTCGTGCTCTCATCCTAACTAGCTAAGGGTTCATTGGCCGAAACAAGACCCCACCAGATGGTGACAGATTAGGGTGGGGCTGGATGCTCCTCGCAGCTCGAAGAGAAATGGCGTGTCAGGTAAGCACCAACGCCCATTCTCCTTAGAGCTGCTCGGAGCATCCAGAGTGGGACATACCAAAGCTGGGCCTGTCCTACGGAGGGGCGCCTCCTGGTCTATAGTTACGTCGGCTGTCTAAAACCCTCTGTAGAACCCTTCTGCCAAAGGAGGCCTCAGCAGAGGCGTACGTGTCAATCTTGTAGTGCCTGATAAAGGGTGACGGAGAGG
Source organism: Notechis scutatus (assembly GCF_049901735.1). Lineage (NCBI taxonomy): Eukaryota > Metazoa > Chordata > Lepidosauria > Squamata > Elapidae > Notechis > Notechis scutatus. The sequence continues at coordinate 112,047,626 of NC_142011.1, read as the reverse complement.
CGCACGTCAGCTGCTCGGCAAAGGGTGGGTAGCCCAGGCGGCCCGTAATCTTGGCTATGTCCTGATGAGCTCTGACATTGGAGACTGGGACATGCTGCTTGAGCTGGCGAAGCCAGCGAATGGATGACCAGGTAAAGAAGGAGGCGGCCGTGGCCGATCTGATTGTCCAGGCATCCGACTGGTGAGCTCGGCGTAAGGCCAGCTCGGCCCGCTTCTCCTCCGGCCTCAAGGCCTCCAGGGGGTCACTGAGGGTGGAGGAAGAGGCCAGGCCCACGATAGGCTCATCAACCTCCGGGGTGCCCAATAAATTGGAGAAAATTTTTTTGTCGTGGGCCGACGGGGCAGGGGGGCCCGATGAAGAGGCCAACTGATTAACCACCACGTCAGAGAAGATGGGAGGAGCTGGGATGACTTCAGCCTCCACTATGGGTTGTTTAAAAATGGAGTCCTCTTGACCTTCCGGAGCAAGAGGAGTAGAATCAGAGGAGTCCTGAGTATTTAGGCCCGAAATATTCCTAGCCTTAAAAAGGAGGGATTTGAATAATTGGGGCTTGAAGAGCCCCACAAAAGCGGGTTGGTCGGGAGTGAGACCCTCGTCCTCGGACATCTCCGCTTCTAATGGGTCCACCTCAGAAAGGGGTTCGTTATATTGCAAGGACCCCAAGTCAAACTCCTCCTCCTCTTGCCCTATTAGGTCTGAGTCCCCTTCCTCCTCCTCCTCCTCCTCCTCCTCCCTTACTGAAGGGGGAACCTCCCCCTGATGGGGTACCTGTTCATGGAGCAGTTCCGATCTGGGCAGGGATCTTACTGACTGAGATTCATACTCAGGGGCCATCGGATGGAGACCGGGCCTGGCCATCTGCTGGAGTCTTTCCGCGATCCCTTGGCGGATAGTCAACTCCATCCAGGATCTCAGTTGCTCTGGAACCTCCTGTATGAGTGGTTCGTCTTGGCGCAGACCGGCGGCTGTAGGGGTAAAGGTAGCTTCTGGTGCCCGTCTAGCCGGTGTTCCAGGAGCCTGATGACCCTGAGAGGGTGAGCTGAGCCTGGATAAGGAGGAATAGACTAGAGGAGGGGGGGTTGAGTAAAGGTAGAGGGAGTGGAGGGTGGTAGGACCGGAGGCACTGAGCCTGACTGTCTGGTGCGTCTGTCTATTTCCTTTTCCAGCGCCTTGTGGCATCTTAAGGCATCCCTCTGAGAGGCTTTGGAGGTTTCCTTAGCCTGTCTGCGCAGATGGTGGGTTTTGGATTTGGCCTTCAACGAAGGACCTCTGGAAGGATTGCGCTCTGCCATTTTAAAAGGTAAGTGAATAAGGGGTCAACCTGCGACAAAGGCCGGGTGCCCTGAGGAAAATTCACGCCCCCCTGTTGAATACTCTTTTTTAAAAAAATAATAATAAAATGCAAGCAAGCGGGGTCCAATCAGCCGAATGAACGCCAGGGGTCTGATAAGGTGGAAAGGTAGGCCTTCAGCAATTGCCTTCCCAGGCGGAACTGGGAGGGAGTGGTGCTGTAACTGTTGTGCCTGCTTAGAGAAGCTGTGGGTTCTATATCAGCCAACAATTAGGATTTAAAGAATCAGCTTCAGAAATGAAAGGCTGGAGAACGGTAGGAAAAAAGGCTCTGAGCAGGCCTACGGGTCCTGCTCCTTGAGCAAATTCGCAACGCAGCGTTTAAATTAGGAAAAACAAAATGGCGCCCGAGCACGAGGCGCTCAAAATGGCGGCCGCCTACGATGTGCTGACTTCGGGGCCTTTCAGCGGCTGAAAACTTGCTCCCCGGGGACCAGGCAAGGTCCGAAGAAACAGGAGAGCCAAAAAGGAAGAGAAAAACACTCTTCCGACAACGAAAACGGTGTTCGGTGGGGGGGGTAAACGGAACGAATTTAACAGAAAAAAGGCAATCCGCAGTTAAAAGCAACGAATGCAAGCAAGCGGCAAGGAACAAGGGCAAACGGCAGGGGGGTTTGGCTATGGAGGGGAGGCAGCCTGAAGGCACTGCTAGCCCTCCCCTTTGTCACCCACTGGGGCGAAGAAAAACGCCTCCCTGGGGTAATATCAAGCAGAAAAAAACCAAATGCGCAGGGCTAAGGAGGAAAAGAAAAAATATGACCTGAAATAGAATCAAGGAAATGAAGCAGAATCAAACTTTTCTTGAAACGGCCAAGGAGCTCTTCGAATCACTGCCTAGTCTGCACGAGGCTGAGCATAAACTGGGAAACGCTACGGTGGAGTCACGTGCAGGAGGTGGAGCGTTCCTCAAAATTAAGCTCAGCCTACCAGTGCAGAGACTGAAGCACCACCCACTCTGGATGCTCTGAGCAGCTCTAAGGAGAAGAGAGGGGGCATAGGGCCCAGAAGTTTGCTGGAAATATGGCCCAGACCTGCTGAAATCCTGAGGTTGTTCCTCAAATGCCTCAGGGGACCAGACTGGAGGGGGGGTGTCCAAAGGTTCCACGAACAACTTCCCCTACCCTGGGGAAACCCTGATGTTCGGCTGGCTGTGAAACCTGTTGCAGTTGCCCTCTCATTTGTTGAATAGTCTTGTTAAATTGTCTCTCTAGAGCTGCATGTCTGCGTTTCTCTGCCTTCAACTCAGCCTGAGTTGTCTTCTTAGGGGCTAGAGCCTTAGCTCTGATTTTTGCAGCCACTTCCCTCTGATCAGTACATTGTCTGCGTCTTTTCCTTTTAATGGGTTGGAGGGCCTGTTCTACTGGGGGGGAAAGCTCTGCATGAGCACTGTCCTGATCCATTTTAAAATAAGCAAGGCTCAAGCATTGAGAGAATGGCTCTCAAAAGTGCTTAAGGATGGCAGAGGGTGGAATTGGGTCTTTGGAGCCCTGAAAATGGCCGCCAGGCCACTTAAAATGGCCGCTCACCTCATGTCTGAAGAGACTGCACTCAAAGGTGGCTGCTGCTCGTTGATGGCTCCGAGAAGTGAATTTTGCTCCTTAGGCTATTGCAAGCCCCGAGTGATCAGATCAGCCAGAGAAGGAAGAGATGCCGCCCACGCGATCAGCTGGCTGGCTGTTATCAGTTTGCCGATCAGTTTTACAATTGGACAAACTGCGGCTATGGGGAAGGTCTCAGACACTTCCCTGCTTGCCTAGCAGCGCTTGGCAAAATGTTTATCCCAACGTTGCAGGACAAAGGAGCCCTGCTCTCCTGAAGTTGAAGCTGCCCAGATCCCCAGGAACTGATTGAAGCAAGGATAGCTTTCTAGAAAATCACTGAATAAAACGCTAACACTTTCAGAGACACAGCTTGTGACTTAAAGAAGCTGAGTCAAAGCTGGGGATTCTCCCGGGGACTGGCTTTTTATATACAAGTACAGACTCAGCTTAATGACGTCATAAGAAGGAGTCTACCCATCCTGGGCTCTCACTGCAGTATGGAGGAGAATGGACAGGTTAACAATGGAAATCAAAGACAAAGGAGAAACAGAGTATCGCCTAATATGGGACCTATGGTACAATTGGCTGGACAATAGATACAAAGGTTAGAAAACAGATGACAAAATAGGATCAACAAGTTAGAAACAAATACAGGTATAAAGCTATATACAGTAGAAGGATACGTATTGTAAGCAATATTGGTACTAGATTGTACATAATTGCAAATCAAAATATATAGAGTGATAAATGTATAGAAAAGCATGTTATAACCATGGATACAATAGATATAAGTATGTTATATAATATCAAGTTTTTATTCCTTTTTCTATGGACTATACTGTATGAAAAAGAGAAAAATGATGTATAACATCATGCATATTTTTAAAAGGTGTTGATACAACCAGCATATCTGTTGTTGCAAAATTGAAATTGCGGTGTAAAATGAAGGAAAATGCAGAATAAAAATATTTTTTTAAAGAACATAGACTTGCAAAAAAAGTCAAAGACAATAAAACTAGTTTCTTCCAAGAAACAAGAAAAAAATCAAGGAAACAGTCAGACAACTAAAGAGAGAAGATGGCAAGGAAGTAACAGGCAGCAGAGAGAAAGCAGAGCTGCTTCTTTGAATCGGTCTTCACACAAACAGAAACAATAGTCCAACCTACCAAAAACATAAATGTAAAATACAGACTAGAAATAAAAGTTAAAATAAGCAGAAAAAAATAGTAAGAGAACACCTGTCTGATCTGATAAATACAAATCACAAAGAAGCCGGCAGATATCATCTCAGAACCTCTGTACCCCATCTTTCAAAAATCCTGGAGCATCAGGGAACTACCAGAGGACTAGAAAAGAGCTGATGTGGTTCCACTGCTTCAAAAAAAAAAAGGGGGGGGGGAAACAGACCCAGGAAACTACAGACCAATCAGCCTAATATCAGTAGCCGGGATGATACTGGATAATAAAAAAACATATCTGCCAACATCTAGAAATGAGTAAAGAAATAAGTAGAAGTCAGCATGGGTGTGTCAAAAACAGATCATGCCAAACCAATCTTATTTCATTTTTCAACATATTGACTAAATTAGTAGACCAGGAAAATACTGCAGACATAATATACTTAGACTTCAGCAAGGCATTTAATAAAGTAGACCACAACCTATCGTACTTCCTGGTAAGCTACAAAAAAGTGGGATAGATAGCATCACCATCAGTTGGATTTGTAACTGGCTGACAAACAGTACTCAACAAGTAGTCCTTAATGGTACTACATTTACATGGAGGGAAGTAAACAGTGAGGTACCACAAGGTTCTGTCTTAGGCCCAGTATTCTTCAATATCTTCATTAACAACTTAGATGTGGGAATAGAAGGGGAATTTACCAAATTTGTGGATACAAAGCTGGCAGGAATATTCAACCCCCCTGATGATAGACTTGAACACTGGGCCCTATCTAACAAAATGAAATTCAATGTAGAGAAAAGTAAAGTCTTACACTTAGGCAAGAAAAACCAAAAGTACACATATATAGACTGGGTGAAACCAGACTTAACAGCAATAACTGTGAGAGTGATCTTGGAGCCTTAGTGGACAATCAATTAAATATGAGCCAATAGTGTGTAGTGGCAGCCAAAAAAGCCAATGCAATCCTAAATTGCATTAACAGAGGGATACAATAAAAATCAAGAAAGGTACTAATACCACTCTATAAAGCCTTAGTAAGACCACACCTAGATTACTGCATCCAGTTTTGGTCACCGCGCTATCAAAAAGATGTTAAGACTCTAGAAGAAGTGCAGAGAAAAGCAACCAGGATGATTAGGGGACTGGAGAATAAAAACATATGAAGAACGGTTACAGGAAATGGGCATGGCTAGTCTAGTGAAGAGAAGGACCAGGGGAGACATGATAGCAGTGTTCCAATATTTGAGGGGCTGCCCAGAGAGGAAGGGGTCAAGCTATTTTCTAAAGCAGGGGTCCCCAACCACCGGTCCCTGGACCGGTACCGGTCTGTGGATCATTTTTTACTGGGCCGCAAAGCTTGTTTTGACGGCGCTTCCGGGTTTTCGGTTGCTTCCGGGTTTTCGGTTGGAAAGTGCTTCCGGGTTTTCAGTTGGAAAGCGGTGTTTGGGTGCTCGCGCCTTAGTTTCGTCGAAGAGGGGGTGGTGGCTTCGAACGAAGAGCCGTCCCGATGGCAGTGGAGTCTCGCGTTACTCAGGTACTGGTCCGTGGAAGAATAAATAATCGTGAAACCAGTCCCTGGTTCAAAAAAGGTTGGGGGCCACTGTTCTAAAGCACCCAAAGGCCAGACAAGGAATAAGGGATGGAAACTGAACAAGGAGAGATTTAACCTGGAAACAAGGAGAAACTTTCTGACAGTGAGAACAATCAACCAATGGAACAGCTTGCCTTCAGAAGTTGTGGGAGCTTCATCACTGGAAGCTTTCAAGAAAAGAACTGGACTACAATTTGTCAGAAATGGTGTAGGGTCTCCTGCTTTGCCGGGGGGGTTGGACTAGATGACCTACATGGTCCCTTCCAAGTCTGTTTAATAGTAGAGAAATTGAAGTAGGAAGGAACATAACACATATCTCGTGATTAAAGATTCAGGTAAAAATGGGGGCCAGTTGATCAGCACAGACCTTCAAGCAAGTACTCCATCTGGGCCTTGTTGATGGACGATTTGCTCCACCAAAGGAGGGACGTGAGGACCTTTGGTGGAACCCTGACCTTGAGTTTTGAATTGCTTGATCCGGTTCTTTGGTATGGAAGCAGGAACCACTGGAGGGATCTGGAGTGTAAACGAGCCCAGGGAATAATGGAGATACATGAAATCATTTTTCCCAGTAATTGAGATAGCTCCAGAAGGGAGACCCTCCTAAGGCGCCTGATGGTTTTAACTGATTTCTGGATGCTGAGAAGCCTATCCGAAGATAGGAACACCTTCCCTTTCAGAGTGTCAATAACCGTCCCCAAGTGGGTTATTCTGGTGGAAGGGGATAACTGGCTTTTCTTCCAATTGATAAGGAACCCATGTTCCTGGAGAGTGGCTAGAGTAACCTGAGTATCCCTCACTGCTTGATCTTTAGAGCGGGATAGGATGAGGATGTCGTCCAGGTAACAGTGGAGGCGCACCGGGAGGGTTCTGAGGTGGGCAGCTAGTGTGGCTAGGACCTTGGTAAAGGTTCTGGGGGCGGAGGCTAAGCCAAATGGAAGTGCCACGTATTGGAAGTGGAGGTTATTGTAACAAAAACGCAGGAATTTATAATGGGAAGGTCGGATTGGGATGTGAAGGTATGCCTCCGAGAGGTCGATGGATGACAGCCAGTCCCCCTGTCTAGCTCCCAGTAGGATAGATTGCAATGTGTGCATCTTGAACTTGCGAATAAACCAGATAGCGGTTAAGCCGCTTTAAGTCCAGAATTGCTCTCCATCCCCCCGAGTGTTTTGGGACTACGAACAAGTGGGAGTAGAAGCCCTTCCCTCGTTAAGACTAAGGGACAGGTTGGATGGCCCTTATGTCAATTAGGTGCTGGATGGCTGAGTCCATGAGACTGCGTTTAGTGCGGTTCTTGGAGAGGGGGCATGGCATGAAGAAATCGGGGGGAGCGGATTGAAATTCGAGGGCAAGGCAGAACCTGATGGTGTCCCTAACCCAGGCGTCAGAAGTAGAGGCATCCCACTGGTTGGCAAAAGCTTTAAGACGCCCGCCAATGGGAATTGGGTCATGTGGCCTATCTGGAGTGCCGAAAGGGCCGGCTTCCAGATCCCCGAAAGGGCCTTTTGTAGTTGCTGCCCCTTCTGTTTCTGTCAGAGGAGTCGGTCCTATCCTGGGGTTGACCCGACCCAAAGGGAGGGGGCCTTTGATATCTGGTGCTTTTCCAGTCTTTTGTCTATGAAATAGACCTGTCACCTCTTTTTCTAGGATCACCAGAAGTGGGGATTCCAAAGGGATGGAGACAGATGAAGGAGATGTAGCTATTGTTGGTTTATCTGAGATGGGGAAAGTAGAGATAATTGACAATGATCTTTTCTCAAACCTACAGTACAACACATTCAGGTCATCTGCCAGTTGGTGATTCCCTTCAATAAGAGAGGGGGGTCTGATGTAGCCTTTGAGGTAGGTTAGCATAAAGAAGAAATAAAGTTCAGAAAGCATGGGCTTGAGCGACCAGATTTCATTAATATAGTTTTCGATAAGACCAACTAAAATAATTTTAAGTGACTGTAAGATATAGAATATTAAAGGGAAACTTAAGAATTGTACTACAGAATGGATGTTTTTGATCTACAGGTAGACCTTGTCTTACTACTAGTCACTTAGCAATCATTCGAAGTTACAATGACCCCCCACACACACAAAAAAGATACTTATGTCCTGGATTTAAACACTGACACTCATTCTCCATGCAGTCATGTGATTGCATTTTGGGCACTTGGTCCACATTTGTTGCCATGTGCAGTGTCCTGGGGTCACAGGACCGCAATTTCATGGACAATTTCCTTTCCTGCCTCCAGGTGGGCACGGGGGGGGGAGGAAAGAGAGAGAGGCAGGAGCAATCCAAAACTGGAGAATTAATGGGGAGAGCTGATAGCGGGCACTGGGGGAGGGGACTGTTGTTGCTACCGCCACTATGTGTGGGAACTGGTTGGCACGTGCATCTTAGGGAGCTGACTCCGGGGTCCCTCGAAGAGCCGTGAGGCGCGAGAACTGCACGGCCCAGATTAATTACTTTCAGGGGTCATTTCTTCTGCGGCCCACCAAAAATTTTCCACGGCCCACTGGTTGCCGCCCACTGGCTTAGAGAAGAGAAAATTGTATTTTGCCAACAAGCAAAAGCCTATTCAAAAAGTAATTCAATCAATCTGGCAAATGGCCCAGAAGCTAAGTTCAAGTAGTCTTGCTTAACAATGGTAATTGGGTCTAGAATTCTGCCCTAAGCAAAACAGTTGTAAAGTGTGACATCATGTGACCAAGGTACCTAGTGTCAGCAGTTCCATCAATCTCTGGTCACCATTGTAAAGCGAGGACCACCCAGGCCAAGCAAGGATCTCACATTAACAATTTCCTGACTTTTCTTATGGGAAGCTTGCAGGGAAGATCTCAAATCATGATAATGTGACTGTGCATGCTGCAGCACTCACAAATCTGGGCCAGCTGCTGAGTGCCCAGATAGCAAACAAATCTGTAAGGTTGCTGTAATGGTGGGAAGTTTGAGGATCCATTGTAAGTACCATTGCAAATTCAGCCACTGAAAGAGTGATTGTTAAATGAGGATCACCTGTCATAAGCTAATGCTAAAAATCCTGGGTCAATTTTAATCCTGGATTTAATACATATTGGAATTGTTTTGTTGCTGTTTTTACAAAAGGTAGTCATAAATAAATAGACACTGTACTGTCCATGTTCAGTCACCATTTTGTAATAAATTGAGTTATATAAGTAATATAAAAGGGCTAGCTTGGACTCAATTTGTTAGTGCCAATTTTGTTCCAGAAGTAATTAAAGCAACATCACATTAATTCAATTCTATTCTGCATCATCAAAACTCATCAAGTACTTGAAAAAATAATTTATAAAAATACTGGTTAAAAAACTTACCACTTTTTGCTCTATAGACTCAGATGAATCGTCTTCAGAATAAATACTTGTAGTGGAATCAATATATTGCAAAAGCGGTGTTCCAAGTGATCCATCAGTGTCCTCCTAGTTATAGGACATAAACACATATTCAACTGAATGCAATTGCCATTTACATAAAAACACCACCTTGGAAATGGAATATATTTAAACTTTTTTAAAAAGTTTCGTTTTTTCCCTTTACATGGTTTAAGTTTGGGATTCACAATTTAATTGAATTTGGATATATATTTACATATATTTACATATATTTACATATATATATATATATATATATATATATATATATATATATATATATATATATATATATGTATATATATATATAATATATATACACACACACACACACACACACACACATACATACATACATACATACATACATACATATATTTCCTAAAGCCCTCTCAAGGCCAACATATCAGTATCAAAGCTAATATTATAATATCGTATCTTAGCTCATCCTCACTATTACTACTGATTTACCTGCCCATGGGTATAAAGCATCTGTGATACCACCTGACTGATCCCTCTAATTTGCACATTAAGTAAACATTTCAAATGGTCAAAATACCCTCCAAATTGTATTCTACTGCTTATCTATATCAAATTGGCAATGATCTCTGCTGCTTACAAAGTTTGCTAAACCCTAGGGTGAGGATGTGCTAATCAACTTTTTAATCAAATTAAGCATTTAATCAAATGCCAACATCCTTTTTCTGATTTTTCTGATTTTGATTTATAACCAAGCATGCACCCTGAATAACAAATTCTTTTATCTTATATCATTAACAGCAAAATTATTGAAGTTTGTTAGCTATTTTAATTTCATACTGCTCACTTCAGAACTGAACTTGCTGTAACAAATTCATGACTGTAAAGATAAAAATTGACAACATAAATCATATTGTTTTACTAATTCTGCAGTTATACACTTTTCTCCAATACAATTTTCCAAAAATGCAAAAACTTGCATTTTATTCTTTTAAAATTATCAGCTGATTTAAACCAAGCAATAATTTTTAGAATGACTTCATAAAGAGAGTTATATCAGAAGCAGCATTAGTCTCAGAATATTGGTCTTGCTTCTCTTATTTTAGGAAATTGAGGAATTTGTGCTTCCTCAAAAAAAAAAAAAAAAACATTTCAACAATGTTGCAGGAAACGTACAATATAAATACTATTTCCTATTTCCTTAATCTACAAGAAAAATTTGAAAGAGGGACACCAAGAGCAAAGGTCTATAGAAAATTATCTTTTTATAAAAAACCAGCTGAAAATGCATTTCTTTTAACATAAATAAACAAATGAATTATAAATCTCTAACTCAATTTTAGAAAAGTATTTTTTGCTTCTATTTTTCTACATATATTTATAAATTCCATTAAGGCTATTATTGTTACTTAATTAAAACACTGGTATACAACCAAAATTTGTATCTGTTTTGATAGTTTCTTACCAAGTGTCTACATTAAATTCATTAATAATTTGTACTAAAATAATTCCATATAGCCTATAAATGTTTACCTTTTCCTGGATGTTCTCATCCACATTTGACAAGTGAGTGTTCTCATTTGGTAAATGCAAAGATACAGATACAGGACTCTCTTTACAAAAGACATGCCAGTTGGGAAATCTGTTAAATTAAAAAAAAAAAATCTAAAATACAAATGGACTGAGATGCATTCACAACAAAGATGGTGCTATGATAAAACAAGAACAGTGTATTATCATTGCTAAGGAATTTGTTCTTTTATCTTCAATTTATGTAGTTCTTTTGCTTTAAAAAAAACATTTACCAGTATGTTGGGGGAATCAGAATTTCAACTAAACAATAAAAATGTTAACTTCAAACTGAACCTGGTAGCAGCCATTTTTCTGTTTGCCACTGAGGAAGGGGAGGAAGAGGTTAGAATGCCTTACTAGACACAACAGAGTTTTCTTGGGAATACCAAAGTCATATCTACTGGCAACAAATAAGGTCGGGGAAAGAGTGCCTGGAGAGCCCGCCTATTAACCTAATTAGCCAACGTGACGTGTGACACTTGGGGATGGGGTTATTTCCTATTTTAATTATACTGAAACAGCAGGAAAAGTTTAGAGATGGTTTTCCTTTAGAGCTGTGTTGATATGATGTACTCAATAAAGAGGATCTTTGAGGAGGATTCTAGTCTGAGTTCTGATTTTCTTCGGTTCATTAGTCAGAACCATAAAATCAACTCTTCTACATCTTTCCCTGGGTCCTGAGTCCCAGCTGCCAACAACACCAGGATGATGGGGGAAAAAGGAAGATCAGAGATGAAAATGGGGAAAGTAGTCGCTAACACTAGTGCTGTCCCACGCGGGGCTGCACAGCCAGCAGGTCAGACCAGACAGACGATCCTCCCACTGACAACCAGGCCGAAGGTCCGTGTGGAAAGGACCAAAGGGCCAGCAACACAAGAGGGGGAAACTTGGCAAAGGGATGTGCACCCTTCACAGCCCATCAGAGGAATGGCTCATGGAGAGATTTGCCCACATGAAGATCCAAGGAGTAGAGCCAATGCGCCGACCTGGGGTGTCCGTGGTGACAGTGGCTTGACCAGTTCAGCTGCTTCTAACCCGCCAGAGCCCCAGCCTAACCACGGCAGCCCACTTCCCTTGCCAGCCAAGGTAATGAAGCCAAGCTGAAGGCAGAGTTCCCCACGGCAGCAGCAAGCAGCAAGTCCAGTGCAGCAACATCAGCCTCCCTCCGGATGGCACGGACATCTGCCATCGCTTTAGGTTCCCCTGGCTGTGGGCACCCCTTCCTCTGCTGCTGGAAGACCCGCCAACAATAAAGACCACATTTTTGTAAAGTTTTTTTATTTTATATTTACAATAATTCCATCTTTCATTTTAATAGTGTGTTGATTGGGTACATACATCTTGTGTTAACAATTACAATTAATATTTTTCTTACCAATACAACAATAATCGCATTTTCTTTATAACCATTACCTCTTATGTCTATTATCTTTATAACAATCTTAACTTTTTCTCTATATATTTATCTACTCCATTTTAACTTGTTTTGTTTTCCAACCATTGATAAAATAGATCCCATACTATTCAGTTTCTTCTTTTTCTTTAATTGCCAGTGTTAATCTATTCATCTCTGCACATTCAAATATTTTCTCAATCCAATTTTCCTCTGCCGGTATCTTATCACTTTTCCAATTCTGAGTAAATACAATCCTAGCTGCTGTTAATACATGAATAATTAAATATATTTTTCTTTGCTATAACATTCAGGTACCATCCCTAATAAAAATATTTCAGGTTTCAAATCTATATGAGAGAGTGAATGCCATATTGGAACAGTACCTCTGCTGTTTCAGCAACAGCCAAGAGGACAATTGGGTGGAGGTGCTGGCTGTGGCGGAGTTCACCTACAACAATGCCCAGCATGCATCCACTTGCGTGTCCCCGTTCTTTGCCAGTTACAGCTTCCATCCACAGCTCTTTTTGTTGGCTCCATCTGACTTCCCAGTTCCAGCCGTGGATATAATCCTTTAAGAGCTTAAAGCTGTGCATCAAGTGGTTTGAAACCAGCTGGAGAAAGTCAAGGAGAAACACAAATGATTCTCAGACCGGCATCATCAAGACAAGATGCTCCACCAGGGGAAAATAAATGAAATTTCAAAAGAAATTGTGTTGATGTTCCAAAGTATTAAAGACACCATGACAAAGAATTACAGGAACACAAGCATCTTCTATTGCATGGCATAAATGGAAAAATAGAAAATGCAACTGATAATGAATGAAGACCAAAAATTCCAGGAAAGAGAGGAGAGGAGACAAGAGAAAAAATGGAGGAAAAGATAGAACAGACAAACCAGCAAATAAAGCAAGATGATGAGAAGAAGATAATGAAGATAATACTGACTGAAGAAATAAACCAAGGGAAAAGTACTTTAAGAGGTTTAAAAAAGAATTGGATAAGCAGGAAGATATTTTTGAAAGGGAGGTAGGGGCTTGGGTAGATACACTGGAGGCTTGGCATCATAGGAGGATAGAGATAGGAGAAATGTTTAGACTGAACAGTGAAGATATAGATGTGGATAGACACAAAGATCCAAGAGAGGAATATGGGAGGCAAGCTAAAAAACAAATAAGAATTGAAGTATTAAAATGGACAAAAGAGATGATGGATAGAAAAGAAATATTTTTCTTTCTTTTTAATATAATGATGGCCTGATTAAAAACTAGAATAAAGGTAGAAATAAGAATACACGCTCTTATATAAAGTAATAGCTAGATGGAAAGATTAGAGGTTGAAAGATGGTATTATTAAGTTTGTTTAAATAATATGGTGATTGGCACTATAATAGTGCATTGAAACATTGAATAATTAAATAATAAAAGACTATATTGTAATATAAACATGTGTATTGACACTAGGATTAGTAATGGTGGCCTGACTAGAAGCCAGAATAGAGGTAGAAATAAGAAATAAAAGGAATATTAGCACATATATTTTTTGATATAATAGAATAAAAGCAGTAACTAGAGCAGAGGTCTCCAAACTTGGCAACTTTAAGACTTGTGGACTTCAACTCCCAGCTGGAGAATTCTGGGAGTTGAAGTCCACTAGTCTTAAAGTTGCCAAGTTTGGAGACCCCTGAACTAGAAGGAAAGATTAGAGGTTGAACGATGGCATTACTATGTAAGCTCAAATAATATTGTGATTGGAATTAAAATGGAACAATGAAATATTGAATAACGACTTTAAAACAAACAAGTACTAGGATTTCATACATTTGAATGTTAATATTATTATTGTCACTTGTCCTAAAATGAATGATACCCAAATGCCACACTGTTCATATATTGATGTTGATGTATATTTTAAAAATAAAAATCCAAAAAAATGGGGGGAAGAGAAGCTCAAGCGGTTGTTCACGGAGGAACCGGTCTTAAAACATCCAAACACCAAAGAACTGTTTGCCATTCAGGCAGACGCCAGTGAGGGCCATCCTGCTCCAGAGGAACAAAAAGGGAAACTTCCAACCATACACCTATACCTCCAGAAAACTCACCAACCTCGAATGAAGGTGGGAGATGTGGGAGAAGGAGGCACTATTAACCTGGCGGCACTTCCTAGAAGGGAGCCAAGTGCCGTTTGAAGTATGGACTGATCACAAAAATCTGGAAGCCCTTAGGACCCCTCAGAAGCATTCTCTCAAACAAGTCTGATGGGTGCAGTGCTTTAAACCAGTTCAACTTCTCGCTAAAATACATCCCCAGAGGGAAAAATCTCCTAGTGGATGCCCTATCCTGAAAGTTTAGTTTAGTTTACTTTGTCATTGCACTTTGTACAATGAAATTAAATACCATCTTCAACGTACATTATGAGTATGAAAATAAACACAAACACACATCCTTCACATTCTATACATTGAATTGAAAACCCCTGATATTGCATTGATATTACACTATACAGTAGAATTCAATAGAGTTGCTGCCCTGGGATAGAAGCTGTTTTTCAGCCTATTTGTCCTTGTTTTTATTATTCTGTACCATCTGCCAGATAGTAATAATTAAAAACAGGGTGCCCAGGATGAAATGGATCTTTGAGATTGTTTTGAACTTTCTTAAGGCAGCGGGAGCTATAAAGTTCTTCCAAAGAGGGGAGAGGGCAACCAATGATCTTCTGGGCAATGACATTAACCCTCCGGAGTGCTGTCCTGCCACTGTGCAATTGGCAAACCATACACAGGTGCAGTAAGTTAAGATACTCTCTATGATGCAGCGGTAGGTCACCAGCATTCATTTTTTGTTTTCTGAGAAGTCTTAGGCAGTATAATCTTTGCTGAGAACCCCAGGTCAGGTCCTCTTTTTAACATCCAGAAACTTAAAACTGGCCACTTGCTCCACTTGGTCACCATTGATAAGCAAGGGCTGGATGTCTGATCTGTTCCTTCTATAGTCTACTATAAGCTCCTTGGTCTTATTGGTGTTGAGGACCAGTATGCCCCAGTACAAGTGGTCAACACAATCACTCCCCCCCCTCAGAAGACAGCATAAGGTCACTACAAGGCAACAGACTCAGAGACGATCGAGCAAGCCAGGGTGAGAGCTAACCCAGAAGCTCAAAGATGAGCTATAAACTGACCCGCTTCAGGAATAACAAACAACTCTGAATCTCCTGGGACAGGTTGGCATAGAAAGATCCCAAATTATACATCCCCAGCACCTTCTGTGTCCAAGTTCTGCAAAGAAGCCACAATGTCAAGCACTTTGGGTTTCCAAAGGCATGGCATATGGTACAAAGACAATTTTGGTGGCCAGCAATGAAAAAAGACATTGAAAGCTATATAAAAAGCTGTGTGATATGTCCAGTGATGAAAAAGGGGCCTGGAAAGCCCCTCCCAAACTGATACAACAAGTAGCCAAGCCATCACAACCCTGGGAGAAAATAGCAATGGTCTTTATCGTGGATCTCCCAGAAAGTGGGGGAAACACCCTAATTTGGACAGTGATTGATTTTTTTTCCAAGCAGGCTCACTTCATCACCTGTTCCAGCCTCCCTTTAGCCCACAAACTAGTGAAGTTGTTCCCTCCATATGGACCCCCCAACCCAGAAGACTGGCATCCATGGTAACAGCCTGTCCAGCTCCTTGAACAGTGTCCTCCCTTCCAGAGGACCGTGGAGAGCCACTTGAAGGAACGCAGGGCCTGTGGAGTGACTTGGACCCTGATCGATGTGTGGCTGGTTCCTGCTCACTGAAAAGGGAGCAGGAACCATTGTAGAGAACGGGAGTGAAGCCGTGCCCACAGGACAATGCCGATACACAAGATCATCTTCCCCAATAATTTGGACAGCAGTGCCAGGGGAACAGTGTGATGTTGAACCAGACGGATGATCTCGGTGAGGCTTTCGCCCTGGTCTGGAGACAGAAAGACTTGGCACAGGGTTGTGTCGATGACAGCCCCCAGGTGAAGCAATCTGGCTGTAGGAGTAAGATGGCTTTTCCTGGTGTTGGTGGAAAAGCCGTGGTCCTGAAGGCAGCAAAGTGTAATTTGCAGGTCTCGATGGGCGGATGTGGTAATATATTTTATTAATCATTTTATCATTTTCTGTAAGGCCTTTGAAATACTAGCAGTAAGTCTAGGGAGATGTGGGCATTCTTGGTGGGGGTAGGAGTACCTTTGCTCATGAGTGTCTCATCCTGTTTGATTCTGCAAGTTTAGAAGGAATAGGAAAATGGGTGAAAGTTCAAGGTACACAGTTGTGCTTTCTCATGGGACTTTCCAAACTTTCCCATGAGACTTTCCGTGGCTGTATGATCTCATCCTAGCAAGGTAACATCTGGGACTTTCCAAGATTGTGTGTTCTCATGCTGGTGAAGTAATCTCCTGTTGAGGTCATTGTTTTCTGAATATGCAGACTGTATTTTTGCTTGTGTTTTTCTCAATAAATACTGCTACCTCAGTTCACTCAGGGCTGGCATTTTCTCAGAGACATTTCCTGTGTCTCATTTTCGAATGTCAGTCCACCATAGGCGGAGTGGGTGAAGGACGACTGTATCAAAATGTTGTCCAGTTAGCATTGGATCCTCAATGGAACGGACCAAAGCGAAGCCACCAATGCCGCTAGGATCTTTGTGAAGACCCTTGGAGCTGAAGAAAGCCTGAAGGGGAAGGCTCGATACTGGAAGTGATGGTGCTGGTAACAGAAATGGAGAAACCGGCGATGGTGAGGTCAAATGGGTATATGGAGATAGGCCTCCATAAGGTCAATGAAGGAGAGGAGATCGTAAAATAGAATGCAGGGTCTGCATTTTAAAGCGCCTGTATGGGATAAACTCATTCAAAAATTTGAGGTCAAGGATGGCTCGCCAACCCCTCGAGGTCTTAGGGACCACAAAAGTCGGGAATAAAATCCCCGTCCACATTGATATTCCGGGACAGGTTGAATGGCCCTTATGTCAACTAGGTGTTGGATGGCTTATTCCATAAGGACCCTTTTTGAACTGTTCCGCAAAATGGGACAGAACACAAAATTCTCTGGGGGTGGCGAGAGAAATTCCAACTGCAACCCTGACCGCACAGTGTTGAGTACCCAGGCATCCGTCGTTGACTCCTCCCATCTGGAGGCGAAGTAAGCTAACCGACCTCCAATGGGTGGAGAGAACAAGGGCTGTTTACTTGCAGAAGGTTGTTGTCTGCCGGGTGCATCTGGGCGTTGATCTTGTTGCTGGGAATACGCCCTGTGGCGGGTAAAAACAGGGGGTAGTCTCGGGCTGAAATGTTGGTGGATGGTATGAAGCAGGGCAATAGTCAGTTTTCTTTCCTGATGAGGAAAGAATCTTCCATTTGTCCCTGGTCTCGATGAGACGTGGCTCTAGTGCATCGCCAAAGAGCCTTTCACCTCTACAGGGAGCCGAAGCCAGTTTCCACTTCCGTCGCAACTCCACCTGCCAATTCTGAAGCCATAAGAGCCTTCTCACTGCCATCGAGGAGGCCATGGCTCTGGCTGCAAACTTGGCGGAGGTTGATCTGGGCAAGATTCTTCCATCTCTGAGAGGTTAGGGTCCCAGATCTCCCCCTCTTTCTGATCTGAACGAGGGGACTGTGCACAGAAGGGTCAGTGCAGTCGTCCTCCCCATAATCCTCCCATTCTAAGTGGGTGGAGAGGGCCCTATGCTCCTGGGGTGGATGAAATCCTCTCTGAAGGGGCAAGGGGCCCTGGGGTTGTGAAGGGAAAAGGGAGTGAGCCCCCCCTTTTTTAAAAAAACAAATTTTATTAATTTTTAAAAACAATACACAAACAAAACGTAGAATATAATAACAGGACATCTTTTCTGAAAAAACAAATAAAACATCTTATTTAAAGACAGGATAATTCCAAATTATCACATTTCCATACAAGCACAGTTTAATATGCATATTTATCTTATTTGTTCAACTTCTATCTTTTCCCAACTTCTCTTTATTTCTCCCTTTCCTTCTATTCAATTATATTTCTTTTGCCTTGAATTGTATATATTCATTGTATCCATCTGCCTTATTTACAATTTCGTTATTCTCTTCCAACATTCTTCTAGCGTTTTATTAATTCAAACATAGACAAACAAAACACAAAACATAAATACATAAAACTTCTTTTTGGAAAGCGGCTTACCCCGGGTTACATCTTTTTGTACAGACATAAATCCAATTCATGCTCACTTAATATACTATTTCATATCTTATTTAACATTCTATATTTTCTATATATTTTCTCTCTTCATTCACTCTCTTAATTCTATTTTATTTATTTCATCTCAGTTTAGATAATTATACTTGCATCTTTTGTCCGTTCTCTTTCAATTATCTATTTATCTTTTCTTTCTAATACAATACTTCTCCTGTAATCACTGGTTGAAGTATGACAACTTTTTATCTTTCCCCTAAATTTAACACTTAAAATAATACATACTTTCCATACTGATTCTGCTTAGTACATTCTAAGTATTACATTTTAGAATAATAAAACAAAAAGAGAGAGAATTAAGTTTATAAGATAGTAAAAACAATATTCCATAGAAAGTTAAACTCTATTATTAAATCTTAAACATTTTTATACATTCCCTTTAATGCATTATTAACTCATATAATATTTCAGTTTTCTAACTCGATTTCAAATACTAATATCTACAATACAATCTTATGTACTTTTGCAGAATCATTTTTAAAATTATAATTTACCCTTTGTCTCTGAAAAAAACCTGTTTTTTAACATCTTGTTTTAAACCTTTATGACTTCTCTTTCCTTTTTCCCTCCCTTTCTTATCAATTCTAGCCTTTTTGCCCCCCCCCCATCTCTCAAACTCCACTCTCTTAATGTTCCCTCTCTGTTGTATTTCTCTTTTCTGTTGCTTTCTGACATTGTATTGATTTTTCATCTTATTTTTCCCTTTCTTGGTTGCTTTTTTAAGTTCTGAATTCTCCATTTTCTTTTCCCCCTTTCTCTTTTCTTCCGCAAGTAAGATTGTCTGCCCATTAAAGATGGCTTCTCCTTCATCCCAGCCTTCTTGTTGTTGTATTTCTTGGTAGGTAAAAATCGCCATTTCTAAGAAGTGAAAAATAGATCCAGAACAGCCCTTGCCTTCTTGTTCCTCTTCTTTTAGCTTTTGAAATTCCATTTGTAATTCTTCAACAAATAATGCCATTTTTTTTATTAAGAACAACCCAAATGTTTTTAATCTTTCAAGAAATAAGTTCCCAAAAATCCCAAAGTCACAAAGTAATCCAAATCAGAACAAATGGTTTCATTTAGCATTTTCTTCTTTTTATATTTTCTCTTCCTGGGGTAGAGTTCAATTACACAGTTCCAAAGTAAATTTTTAGAAGTCTTATTGCCATTTATTTCTGGTCTTATAAATTCCAAGCAGTCTCCTTCAGTACAATCTTAAAATAAGTTCTTTACCTCTTCCCTCCCACTTATAGCAAAAAAGGTTTTAGTTTTTAATTCCAATGTTCAGAAATCTTTTATCCCCTTGGCTTTAACAAGTTCAGTTACCTTCTGTGCCCAAGCAGGTTTTCCCGATTTCCATCAGCTATTTCCATGGGGAGGGAGAGTGAGAGAAAATAACTTTCCCTTTCAATTTTCTTCCGCCGCTTTCCAGTCTTCTTAGGAAACAATGTATCATTCAAGCAATTAAAATTCCAGGCTGTTTAAAGGTTCCTTGTTGTCCCGGTTCAGCCAAAAACTTTCACTTTCTCCAACTTCCTCCTGCACAATCTTACCCGGCTGCAGGCTTCTTTGTGGTGGCCATTGCTGACTGCCGCTCCACCGCCTTGGGAAAAAGGAGTTTAGCCGGCTGAGGAGGGGGTTTGCGATACCCCCAAACCCCTAACCGGATCTCCTCTATCTTCGGTTGCCTCTAGGGGGCAACCATATCCTCCAGATCCAGCTGGATCGGAGGCACTTCGGCGGCGAGCGCAGCAGGAACCCCCACAGTTTGATGGACACTTCCCTTCCCTGATGTTAGCAATGTCGAGTCCTCAGCGTGGTAGGAGAATGGAGACCCACTCTCCTAAAGACACAGCTGCCCGGATCCCCAGGAGCTGTGTTTAAAGCTGTATTTGCTTTTGAAGAGTTTGAATGGTAGAATTATCACAGTGCTTTCAGAGACACAGCTTACTGACGAAAAGAAGCTGAGTCAAAGCTGGGGACACTCACAGGGACTGGCCTTTTATATACAAGAACTGACTCAGCTTAATGACATCATCAGGAGAAGTCTAACCCATCCTGGGCTCTCGCAGCAGCATGGAGGAGAAAGCCTGACTGAATGGGTAGACTCCCTTCAGGATGCTTGGGGGAAATGTAAAACGGGCACTAACAAAAGCCACATAGATGCAGAAGGAGCAGGCAGGCAAAAGGCGATTCCCCCCCCCCAGGCCATTTCACATAAGGGAGAAAGTTTAGCTCTCTACCAAATACCTAAAACTAAATTGCCCTGTAAAAAGCTGGGTCCTAAGTTTATAGAACCTTTCGCATTGAAAAGATTAACCCAGCCACAGTGGAGCTTTTTCCTGGTGCCTATTACCTTGTATTTTGATTTACCTTTGTGGGAATGTATGGGGGGGAGGGCTATTTGCTTTGCCTCTGCACCGAAGCCTTCAGCAAGAGATGCCTGAGAGTGGGCGTTGGTTCTTACCTGACACGCCATTTCTCTGGAGCCGTGAGGATCATCCAGAGAGTGGGAGGTGCTTCAGTCTGCGTCGTTGTAGGCTGAGCTTAATTACTGAGGATTGCTCCGCCCTTCACCACGTGGCTGCCTTGCAATCCCCAGTTTACGCGAAGTCGAGAGTGAAGAGAAGATCTTGCTCTCATCTTACTATGCTAAAGGGTTTATTGGCCGAAACAAGACCCCACCAGACGGAAAACTTAATAAGGGTGGGGCTGGATGATCCTCACGGCTCCAGAGAAATGGCGTGTCAGGTAAGAACCAACGCCCATTCTCCTGGGAGCCATTCGGATCATCCAGAGAGTGGGACATACCAAAGCTAGGCTGTCCTACGGGAGGGAGTCCGTCTGGTCCTGCAATCTCTGCGGTTCCGTGAGGACTCGCTGGAGGACTCGTCTACCAAACGAAGCCTCCGCCGAAGCAAATATGTCGATCTTATAATATCTAATAAAGGGAGATGGGGAGGCCCAAGTGGCCGCCCGACAAACGTCAGCAATTGGAACCTGGGTGGCCCAAGTAGCCGAGGTAGCAGCACTTCTGGTGGAGTGTGCCGTTATTCCGCTGGGAATGGGCAGGGCCTGGGACAGGTAAGCTTGGGAAATAGTAGCTCTAATCCAGCGGCCGATGGTTGGCGGGGACACTTTGTGGCCTAACGATTTGGGCTGAAAGGAAAGGAATAGGGATTCGGATCTCCTGAAGGGCTGGAGTACGTTTAATGTAAATGTAGAGGGCCGTCTTACGTCTAGGGTATGCCAAGGCTTCTCCCTTTCCCACGAGGGATTGGGGCAGAAGTTCGGAAGTGTGAGTTCCTGTGCCCTGTGGAAGGCTGAGTTGACCTTGGGCAAGAAGGTAGGATCCGGCCGGAGAACTACCCGGTCGGCATGGAAGATGCAAAGGTCCTTCCTCACCGACAAGGCCGCTATCTCTGATATTCGGCGAGCCGAAGTTATAGCCACCAGAAGCACAACCTTGAATGTTAGGAACTGGAGAGTGGATTCCCTGAGCGGCTCAAAGGGGTGTTTGGTAAGGGCCACAAGGACCTTATTGAGGTCCCAAGTGGGGTATCTGTGAACTGATGGGAACACAGGTAGTGGCTCCCCTGAGGAATGCCTAATGCGAGGGTGGAGGGAAAGGGACCCCAGATTGCCACAAGCAATGACGGTTGAAAGGGGCTGCGACCTGACGCCTCAGGGTGTTCGGAGAAAGACCTTTCCTCAGACCCTCTGGAGGAATTCCAACACTTGAGCTATGGATGGTGAAAGCGGGTTGACCTGGAAACCCTGGCACCACTTGCAGAAACTATTCCAAGTGGCATTAAAGATTCGGGCTGTGGAGGGTCGCCTGGCGGCTAGGATGGTATCAATAACCTAGTCCGAAACTGCTCCTTTCTTAAACGCTCCCGCTCAACCTCCAAACAGCTCGCTGGAGCCACTGCGGGTCCGGGTGCTGAAGGGGACCCTGAGAAAGGAATCCTGTTCGGAGGAATTTCCCAGGGAGGGGCCATTGATAGGTTGCGGAGGTCCGTGAACTATGGGCGCCTGGGCCAGTAGAGTGCCACCAGAATCAGTTCTGCTGTCTCGGAGATGAGCTTCTGGATGACCCTGAGTACCAGGGCTACGGGAGGGAGAGCATATAGAAGCCCTGAGGGCCAGGGGCAATGGAGGCGTTGTAGTTCTCGGCCCGTGGGAGGGTACCTCGAGAAAAACCTGGGGAGTTGAGTGTTGAGGGGATGCGAGGAGGTCCACTGACGGGAGGCCGAACAGCCCGGTCGCCTCCCTGAACAGTGACGGGTGGAGGCGCCACTCGGACTGGTCCCCCATGGTCCTGCTCAACCAGTCTGCTTGGGTGTTTAAGTCCCCTGAGATGTGCTCGGCTTTGAGAGAGAGGAGTTGCGCTCCGCCCAACGGCAGAGGCGCTCGGCCTCTCTCATCAAACGGATGGACTGGGTGCCCCCTTGTCGGTTGACAAGGGCCTTGGCGGTGATGTTGTCCGTAAGTATAAGGACATGCCGCCCATGTACCTGAGGGAGGAAGTGGCGTAGGCCCAGGTGGATGGCGCGGAGTTCCAACCAGTTTATACTGCATGCCCGTTCTACCTGAGACCATCTGCCCTGTGTCGAAGCGAGTGGATGTGAGCGCCCCCTCCGGACAGGCTGGCGTCTGTGGTGAGGGTGAGGTGTTGGGGCTTCTTGAGGCCATGTCCCTGTTGATGGCGGGACTGGTCCCCAGAGGAGAGACGTGAGGACCTTTGAAGGCACCTTGACCGTGGCCTTTGAATTGCTACTGCCGGACCGTTGGAGCGGAAGCAGGAACCACTGTAGGGACCTGGTGTGTAACCGGGCCCAGGGAGCGATGGAAATACATGAGACCATTTTACCTAGTAGCTTAGACAGATCCAAAAGTGTTACCCTTATTGAGCGTCTGATGTGTGTGATGGTTTCCTGAATGCTAAGGAATCTTTCCGAGGAAGGGAAACCTTTCCCGAACTGAGTCAATGACGGCCCCAAGTGGGTGATCCGTGTAGAAGGTAACAGTTGGCTCTTTTTCCAGTTACCGGAAACCTATGGTCTTGGAGGGCAGAGAGGGTAGCTCTGACATCCTTCTCTGCTTGGAGTCTGGAGTGGGACAGGATGAGGATGTCATCCAGGTAACAATGGAGACGAACCGGGAGGTTCCTGAGGAGGGCCGCCAGAGCCGTGAGGACCCTAGTGAAGGTCCTCGGGTTAGAGGCCATCCCAAAGGGAATGGCCACATATTGGAAGTGGTGGTGGTTGTAGCAGAATCTGAGGAATATGGAATGGGAGGGCTGGATTGGAATGTGGAGATACGCCTCTGAAGGTCTATAGAGGCTAGCCAATCCCCCTGTCTGATGCCCAGGAGAATGGACTGCAGGGTGTGCATCTTAAACCTGCGGTAAACCAGGTAACGGTTGAGGCGTTTCAGGTCTAGAATAGCCCTCCATCCCCCTGAGGATTTGGGGACCACGAAGAGGTGAGAGTGAAACCCCTGCCCCGCTGGGATGGTGGGACGGGTTGTATGGCCTGTATGCTAAAGAGATGCTGAATGGCTGAATCCATTAAGTTGCGTTTAGTGGGGTCCCTCGAAGGGGGGATGCCATAAAGAAGTCAGGGGGGGTGCGCTGGAATTCAAGCGCGAGACCAAGTCTGATGGTGTCCCGGACCCCGGCATCGGAAGTGGAGGAATCCCATCGGTCAGCGAAATGCTTGAGGCGTCCGCCGATGGGAAGGAGAGGGACGAGGTCTATCTGGTGCGCCGGAAGGGCTACCCTCCGGAGCCCCTGAAGGGCGTCTGTAGCTGCCGCCCCTCCTGTTCCTGTCACCTGGATCGGCTCGATCCTGGGGCTGGAATGGCCGGAAGGAGGGGAGTCTCGGATACCTGGGCTGGAAAGATGACTGGTAGAAGGGTCGGGAGGGACCTCTCCGAAAGGGCTGGGGGGCTCTTGACTCTGACCTCCAAAAAGTGGGGGGAAGAAATTTTTTCTTACTTCGGGGTTCGGATAGCAATGGCTCCAGGGCGGCACCAAAGAGTCTGTCCCTCTTAATGGGGGCAGTGGCCAGCTTAACCTTGTTTTTTATGTCCGCCTGCCAGTGCTTGAGCCAGAGCATGCGGCGAGCTGTAACGTGAGAGGATATCGCTCGGGCGGAGGACTTCACCGCGTGGTAGGTGGCGTCGGCCGAGAATTCTGCTGCGGCCGTCAACTTTGCTATTTCCTGATGTGCCCTTGTGTTAGAGGGGGGAACATGCTGTTTCACTTGGCGGAGCCACCGGATCGAGGACCTGGTGAAAGGGAAGCGGCCATGGCCGATCTAATGGCCCAGGTGTCGGCCTGATGAGTCCTACGTAAGGCCAGTTCGGACCTTTTGTCCTCGGGTTTCGGGCTTCCAGGGGGTCACTGGAAGAGGCGAGGATACTGAACCAACGAAGGGCTTGTCTACCTCGGGAGTGTTAAGCAAGTTGCAAAAGCTCAGCTCGAGGTTAAAGAACCTCTTGTCCTGGCTGGATGGGGCAGGGGAAGCTCTTGTAGAGTCCAATTGGTCTGAAACTAGGTCATGGAATATGGGTGGGGCCGGAATAACCTTCGCCTCCACCACGGGCTGCCTAAAAATGGCGTCCTCTTGTCCCTCTGCCGGGGCGGGGAGAGCCGGAGAGGACTGAACCGACAGGCCAGAAATGTTCTTGGCCTTAAAGAGTAGTGATTAAGCATGTGTGGCTTGAACAAACCCAGAAGGTGGGTTGATCGGGAGTGAGGCCCTCGTCCTCGGACATGTCTCCTTCTATCGGGCCTATCTCCGATAGGGGTTCCCCTTGTGTAGACCCCCATTCAAGATCCTCCTCCTCCCCGAACCTATCCAGGTCCTCTATAGCCTCCTCCATTTCCCCTTCTGGGAGGGGGCTGTCCCCCCATAAAGGTACCTGACCATGGATAGGGTCCAATCTAGGCGAGGACCTGACTGATGGCGAGTCGTGTTCGGGCGCCATCGAGGGGGGACCGGACCTGTACATCTGTTGAATGCCCTCTGCTATCCCCTGGCGGATAGCCCGTTCCATCCATGCCTGCATGAGCGCAGAAATCTCGACAGTGGCGGCCTCCTCCTGGCGCAGACCAGCGGCCGTGGGCGTGAAAGTACTTCGGCTGTCTGGCTGTTGATTCGGGGACCTGGCGTCCCAGGGATAAGCTGCGCCTGGAGAGGGAAGAACAATCTGGGGGAGGGGGTGTCTGGAGGTAGAAGGAATGGAGGGTGGGGGACTGGGGGCACTGGTTGTGCCTTTCTAGATCGCCTGTCAAATTCTTTCTCCAGTGCCCTATGACGCCTTAGGGCGTCTCTCTGAGAAGCCTTGGAAGTTTCCTTAGGGGCTTCCTTAGCCTGTCTGCGCAGGTGGTAGGACTTAGATCTGGCCTTCAAAGAAGAGCCTCTAGTGGAATTGTCATCTGCCATTATAGAAGAAAGGACTCTAGCTCCAATTTAAGGCGGTTGGCTCGCCAAGGTTTCGGCCTACAACAAATTATTATTATTATTATTATTATTATTATTATTATTATTATTATTATTATTATTATTATTATTATTATTTTATTAATATTATAATAATAATAATAATTTTTGACAAGAAATAAACCGGGACCTGTTCAGCGCTCCCAGGAGGGAGTGACCCCAGATACGGTGTTAAATTCTCCAATTGTCCAAATGAACGCCTGAGGCTGAAGTGAGGCCTCTGGCAGCTGGAGCTCCCAGGCAACCACCGGGAGGGATAGGCTGCAATTCCCTGCCCTGAGCTGCTGCGGAAAGCCAACAATTTGCCAATATCTAAGAATGCAGTAAGTTCTCACAGGCTGGGAGGCCTATGATTAGAAACTGCAAGACTAGTTTCTTCGCAGTCGCAGAGGCCTGTTACAAAACGCCCGCGTGGCGGCGCCCAAAATGGCGGCCGCCCACGATCCCTTTAAAACGGGCCGCTCAGGGCAAGACTAAGCCTCTCCGGCAAACCTGGAGGCCGAGAGAGGCAGCGAGACAATTTTCGCCCCTTTTTGGGGCGATTGGCGTCGCGGTGGGGGGATCACCAGCTGTGCTTATCAGCGCGATCGAGTGGAGCGCTACAATAGCGGCGCGAAGCGGCAGGAAGGAGCCGAATTGGGGGAGGATTGGCGCCGGGCGCGAAAGCCGCCCGCTCCCTATCCCCCTGGGGCGAAGAACGCGCTCCCCTGCTATAGCCACCCCAATTGCGCAGAGGCTAAGGAGAACCGAAACGCAAGGCAAACCTGAAGGGAAATTTTCTTTTCTATAGCTGTTAAAAAGGAACTTGAATCGGCCAAAGAGTGGAGAAATGCACAGCCTAATCTCACGAAGGCTGAGCGTAAACTGGGGATTGCAAGGCAGCCACGTGGTGAAGGGCGGAGCAATCCTCAGTAATTAAGCTCAGCCTACAACGACGCAGACTGAAGCACCTCCCACTCTCTGGATGATCCGAACGGCTCCCAGGAGAACAGCTTCTTATCACCTTCTCAGCCAGCAATTCTCAAAACAACTTCGCACCTATGGATTGGCCTATTCAACATCAGACTGAAGGGAGAGGTTTCTAACTGCCTTAACCTAACTGAATTGCACAGGAATCCTCAGATCATGCTTCCTTTGTCTTGCCTTTCTCTTTCCTTCAATAAAAGGCTCCTTTTGAAATACTAATTGTTTCTAGAGTTCTACTTTCTTGAACGGAGAGGAGAGGCAGGTCCTTACATAAAGAAGGATCTGCAAAAGTGGTCAACTTGGAGAAACACTTGCTCTACCGAGGGGAGCCTGCAAGCTATGTCCACACAAAGCACTGAGCACAGAGAGTGCATAGAGGAAGAGTACTGTGTGAAACTTCTACCACCACCCAGCCGAACGCCCTATCAAAGATAGCAAGACCACTTTGGAGGACCCCACGAAATCGAGATTGTCAATTGCACTGGGGGGGAAAGACATCTGGGACGGAAGAATCAAAGGTGTCACCCTCAGTCGAGGCAGCCGGCAACTGGACTGGGAATATGAGCTGGAAGCCCTGAGGACCTAGGTGAGGAACTGGCCAGTGACAACTAACTGAAAAGACATGTCACATGTTTGTGACCGTGACTTTTGAGAACCTGAGACCCCAGGGGAAATTGGACCACCGCAAAGGAGGAGGTGAGGCAGCAGCAGCTACTGACGGGGCCAGGGCTGCCACCCTAGGTCCAGTGGCCACTGACCAGGCAGAGGGGGCAGCAGGACCAACACCTGTCCCAGTGAACCTGCCACGTGCAGCTCCAGCAAATGTCCTGGGCCAGGCAAGAGCACCACAATTGGAAAGAAAATACCCTCATGGGAGTGAAGTATGACAGTGATCCACAGCAGTTGTGCTTTTTCCTGGCGCATGTCCTCACATGCAGGAATATGGGCATGATTTTCAAACCCAGGGTACCCGGGTCCATGTCATCACCCTGGCTCTGGAAGGGGTAGCAGCCAGGTGGATGGTGACCCTCAACAATGCTGATGCCCTGGAGCTGCGGAACTTTGATCACTTCATGATAGCTCTCTACCGCCGGTTCGAGGACCCCCTAGCAAACTGCAAGGCCTGCAACCATATCAGAACCATGAAGAAGGGCTACTGACCAGTGGCGGAATACACCGAAAAATTCCGAGACCTCGCCTACTGAGTAGACTGGCCAGAAGTCATCCTAGTGAGCTGGTTCAAAGATGCACTGAATGATGGCCTCTACCATGCCTGCTTGGCACGCAGAGCCCTGAACCTCCTCCGTGAGTGGTACATCTTAGCTGAAGAGGTGGAGATTCACCTGGCCAGAAACCAGTACTGAGCGGGGAGAACGTGGAAGAGATCCCCACCCAAGGGAAGCGAGAGTCATTCAAGCCACAAGCTGCTCCCCTGCCACGATCAACTGCCTGTTTCAAATGCAGAAAAGATGGACACCATGCAGCGGAGTGCTGCTCAAAGTCCCTTGCCCAGAAGCCCGAGCATCTATCTAGTGGAAAGCCTGCGAAAGTCACCCTTGTGGAAAAGACACTGCACTGAGAAGCAGAGAGGCTGTGAAGTTTTGCCCCCTAGCAAAACCAGGGGAGGGAACTCCAGCCTAATCAGAAGACTCTGGCCCATTCAAAAGTAACTCAGAAGACGACCCACTGGTAAGTGAACTGGTCAAGCCGGTCACATTGCCTGTCAACTCGCAAAGCATCCCTGAACTGCTCTTGAGTTGCCATAGGCAAGCGGGATGGGAAAGCAAACTTTACAGCTGCAGCAAGGTATCTCAGTCAAAACAAGGCACATTCCAACCAATAAGCCAAGGTGGTCTCCATGCATGCACACCACAAAGCTGCTCTTTTGGTTTCCAACGCTCCCGCACATGTGAAGACCATCTGGCTGGCGCGCATGCATGTGCCGGAACCTAGAAGAGCAATGGGTGACAGCTGGTGTGCCTGGAGAGATGACTCTGCATGCCACTTCCAGCACGCGTGTCATAGGTTCACCATCACGGCCCTAATTAAACTGGAAAGAGGGGACCCTAAGGTTTCACTGGGGAGTGACCGGACAAGATGACCAAGGAGAGGAACTGGGGGAAAACCCAAAGAAAGAAATGACTGCAGCTGGAAGGGCCAAGCCACTTCAGGGCATCTTCTGAGAATACAAGGACTTAGCTGAGATGTTCAGCGAAGAGAGCTCCAATAAGCTCCCCCCTCCCCCGACCCACAGACTACACCACTGAGATCCTCCCAGGGACAAAACCACTGAAACCAAAACTGTACAGCATGTCTCCAAGAGAACTCAAGGAAATTCAAGCTTTCTTAGATAAAAATCTGGCCGGGGGGTTCATTCAACCAGCCCAACCCAAAATTGCAGCATTGGTGCGGTTTTGTGAGAAAAAGACAGGTCTTTCCAATTATGCATGGATTATAGAAGTCTGAATGCAGTAAGCATGGAAAATGTGTACCCCCTTCCCCTAATGAAAGACATGCTAGCCCACTTCTCTAAAGGAATTTTATTCTCAAAGCTGGACTTGAGAGAAGACTGCTACAGAGTCAGAATTAGGGAAGGGGACAAATGGAAAACATCTTTTAACACACCATTTGGGTGCTTTCGGTTCAAAGTGCTCCTATGCAGACTTCACCCCCCCCCAGGAGTTTTCATGAAACTAATAAACAAAGTGCTCCATGAGCACCTATACAAAGAGGTTTTGGTATACTTAGATGACATTTTAATATACACCAAAATGAAAGCGGAGCATGTAAAACTTGTCCGGGC
Source organism: Notechis scutatus (assembly GCF_049901735.1). Taxonomy (NCBI): domain Eukaryota; kingdom Metazoa; phylum Chordata; class Lepidosauria; order Squamata; family Elapidae; genus Notechis; species Notechis scutatus. The sequence continues at coordinate 112,018,107 of NC_142011.1, read as the reverse complement.
AGTCCTAAACAAACTCCGTTCCGCAAAGCTGTATGCAAAACTATCCAAATGCAAATTCCACAAAGATAAAATAGACTACCTGGGGTACAGAATCTCCCATGAGGGTGTGGAAATGGACCCTGAAAAAATGTGAGCAGTGATTGAGTGGGCCCCTCCCCCCACACACAAGCAATTGCAAAGCTTCCTGGGGTTTGCCAACTTCTATCAGCAATTCATCCCAGCTTTTGTGCAAATTGCGCTCCCCATCACCAACCTACTGAAAACAAAAGGGAGACAAACCAAAACAGCTACAAAACTGGACCATGGAATGCCAAGTCGCATTTGAGAAACTAAAATAGTTGTTTTCAGCAGAACCAGTGCTGAAAGCACCCAGATCCAGAAAAACCTTTTGTCATAAAGGTAGATGCCAGTGACAGTGCCATCGGTGCCATCCTCCTCCAAGAGGACAAGCAGGGCCAACTACAGCCCTGTGCATACACTTCCAAAAAACGGATACAGAACAGAGATGGACTAGCTGGGAGAAAGAGACATATGTCGTGCAATTGGCCCTCCTCACAGAGACACTTCTTGGAGGGGAATAAAATCCCCTTCTAAGTCTGGACTGACCACAAAAATCTGGAGGCCCTTAAGACTCCACGGAAGCTATCCCCAAAGCAAATCCACTGGGCTCAGTATTTCAAGCATTTCAACTTCACTCTAATACACCTTCCTGGGGGGAAATAACTTTTTAGCAGAGACTCTGTCCAGAATGCCTCAGTATAATAGTCACGTCTGAGGTGGTCAAACCCCTGCTCCCAGCATCTCAGCTAGCATAGCAGCCAGTTATGAGCAGGGCGCAAGCAAAACAAGACCTCTCGACTGACAATGCCACCACACAAACATTCAAACAACCCCTCCTCATAGACTGGTTCCAGGCTCATAAGAATACCTGCTTACAGTATGTCCCAGTCAGCCAGAAATTTCCCCTCATGAAAACCTGCCGCGATTCAAAGTTGGCTGGCCACTTCGGCTTCATGAAAACACGAGGCAGTTCTGGTAGCCATCCCTAAAGAAAGATATAGAAAGCTATGTCCTGTCTGTGCAAGCACAACAAGAATGCAGGGAAAAACCCCTGAGCTACTGCAAACTGTAGCAGAGCCATCAGCACCGTGAAGAGATCTCTCTATGGATTTTATTGTAGAACTCCCAGAAGTGGGGGGAACACTGTTATCAGGGTTGTAACAGACCTGTTTTCCAAGCAGGTCCACTTTACCCACTGCCAAAAGATCCCCACTGCCAAAGCCCTTGTCAAGATGTTCCTATGCCACATATACTGGCTGCATGGTGCCTCTCAAAGGATTATATCTGATCAGGGGAGGGGGGTCCAATTCATATCAAAGTTCTGGAGAGCATTCCTAAGCCTTCTAGGTACCAATCAGGGACTAAGTTCCTCCCACCATCCTCAGATTAATAGCGGGATGTAGACAATTAGTAGGATTCTAGAGCAGTACTTAAGATGTTTCATCAACTAGGTAATTGGACTGTCCTCCTGCTCTTTGCAGAGGTCAGTAACAACAACTCAGTGCATTCCAGCACTGGTTTCACCCCTTTTAGAGTTGCCACGGGCCAGGAATTTAACCCCATGCCAGAACTGGTTTTACCCCCTTTAGAATTGCCACAGACCAGGAATTTAACCCAATACCTGAACTATCTGTGCAGGAACCAACCATAACCTCCCTTAAGGAGTGGATACACCAACTACAAAACACCTGGCCAGTGGTAAGAAAAGCTCTAAGTGATGCTAGAGCCGCTTTTAAAGCACAAGCTGATAAAAAAAGAACAAAACCCAGACCCTTTAAAGTAGGTGATAGGGTGTATTTATCCACCAAGTTTCTACAATACTTGCAACAATTGGGATCAAAAATCATAGGACCTTTCTCTGTCACTCAAATCATAAACCCAGTGACAGTTGAATTACTGCTGCAAAAAACCCTCAGGCAAGTACATCTGTATTTAATTGCAGCTTATTGAACCCTGAAATTACGTCCACATTCAGACCATCAATAGACAACCCACCCACCCCTATCACGATTGAGGGTGAGCAACATTTCAAAATTAAGGAAACTCTAGACTCACGCACACACCATGGGCCACGCAATACCTAGTTGCTTGGAAACACCTGCCCCCCCCCTTTCAAAATGAGTGGGTGGCTAAGGGACATGTTAGGGCCCACAACTTGCTGAAAAAAATCCATGCACAATACCCCTAATAAGCCCTGATAACTCATTGATCTGTTTTCTCTTTTATGTTTTCCAGGTGGAGTTCTCCTAGGGAGGCAGCATGTCAGGTCCCATAGATCCCTCCTTTGATTTACCTTTGTGGGAATGTAAGGGGGGAGGGCCATCTTTTTTGTCTCACCATCAGAGCCTCCAGCAAGAGATGCCTGAAAACTTATCTTGTCAGCCGATTCTCAAAACAACTTTGCACCTGTGCATTGGCTTATTCAACCCTCGACTGAGCAGAGGCCTAACTGAATTGCGTGAGAATCCTCAGATTCTACTTCGTCTTGCTATCTCTTTCCTTCAATAAAAGTCTCCTTTTGAAATGCTAATTGTTTCAAGAGTTCTACTTTCTTGAACAGAGAGAAGAGGCAGGTCCTTACACATTGTTTTTGTAAACAAAAGTAAATTCTACACAATAAAAGTATGTAACTTATTTCAAAATATAAAAGAGTATGAACAGGTACTTTTTAAGAGCATTTTTCTCTTACAACAAAATGAATCTTAGCAGCTCATATTATAGAATAATAATGCACAGCATACTACGTGCAAAGTATCTGTAGTATATCCTAGAGCTGTTTCAAGATCAAAATAAAACATATAATTTTGTTGATTTTAAAACAGAATTTCACCATGATGACATTCTTCATCATGGAAAACAATACTGTACTGCAGAGTTCACCAATCTTTCTGGCTTTGCGGACTAGCAGGGGGAGGGTTGGATGGTTCCATTCCAGCAGTGGGCAAACAAGCCTGCCGCTTGTGCAAATAAAGTGTGCTCACACACATCCACCACTTCCATGGTTCAGTTCCAAAAGGCTTGTGGGACACAGCCCTGGGATTGGGGAACCTACTGTACTAAAATCTTTTTAAAAGATGAAACTTGAAACAAAAGACGTATACTTCAACGAACAACTATTCTGGTGGAATACAATCTGCTTAACCATTCTGACAGAACATTTCAAGTGGTGCTAGAAGCAAAGAACATTCCCTGCTTTGAATACTCATATAAAAAAACACTTCATTGGTTAATAATGGTATGGCTTTCAAAATAGTCTTTGAAATAGAGAAAGCCAATACAAGATCTGCTTTCTCTTCAAAACTTTAACATTCCTAACACAGAATTATAATTTCAATTATCATGATTGAATTTAATGTATCATTTAAAAACTTGGATATTTGTTAGACTTTTAGTGACCCTGGTGGATTTTGAAATGATACTGCAAAAGTCCACAATAGTGGATGCTTTTGTTCCATTGTCTTCATGAAGGCTATGGTGAGATTTCTTATTTAAGAAAGAGATTGATCCATAACCCAATGATTTGGAACAATTATAAAATCTAATATGTTTTGTTCTAGAAATTAATGGTGATTCCCATCCCAATGATATCCAAAGTACATGAATCTGATCAATTTATCTGACAAATTTCTATCCTGCATTTTCTCCAACAACCAGTTTAGATGTAGTGGTGAAGGTACTAGCTTAGAAACCTGGAAACTATGAGTTCTAGTTCTGTCTTAGGCATGAAAGCCAGTTGGGTGACTTTGGGCCAATAACTTTCATCCTAATCAACCTCATAGGTTTGCTGTTTGGGAGAAAAGAGGAGTAAGGAGGATTATATAGGTTCACTGCCTTGATTAATGAAGTAATAAAGGCAAGATAAAAATCTAATTTATAAACTCAAGACAGCTTAATGGTTCTCTCTCTTCATTATACCCCAATATTCATCTCAGGAAGGCAGATGAACTGGTGCATAGGAAAGGTCTTTTATGTGTTTATGTATCAAGTTGTATTATTTCTAAATTATTAAAGTAACTATCTTCAATTCAATTCACAGTCTGGGACTGGTAAAAATTTAAGAATTCAAGTACTAATCAAGGAACCAAGAGCTGGTTAGCATTAGAATATATAGTTCTGAGTAGGATTTTTTTTTGCAAAATCAGGCCATTCAGATCTAATGACTTCTGGATTTCCATCTATCTAGGCAGGCCTTTAAGTATTGCTCCAAGGGCTCCTATTACTATTGGTACCATTGACTTATTACTATTATTATTGTTATATTTTTAATTATATTTGATGTTCAAATCGAGTGCAATTCCCCTTCTAAATCAGAGGGAACTTGCACTCTATGCAAACAATCAAGTACGAGATTTTTTTTCTGAATTCTACAGTGGAAAAGCTAATCACTGTGTTGGTCTAAAGAGCTTTTACCAGTTTAGGCTGGTATCCACTCTGACCCAGGGGTGGGATCCTACTGGTTCGGTCCGGTTCTATAGAACCAGTAGCTCCACAGAGCAACCGGTTTGCTGGGATAAGGTTTTGGTGTTCTGTTTGGCCAACTCGCGCGGGCTCTATGCTGTCCTTTAGAGGCTGCTTTTCCTCCTCAGCTGCTTTGCACAGCACAGCTGAGTGCTGCTCATCAGCTGAAGAAAATAAATGCTTGCCAGAGCCAGTAATGTGCACACCCGTGCAGTGTGCATTTGACACGCATACATGCGTTCCCTGAACAAGTTGTTATGCTGGTCGGATCCCACCCTGCTCTGACCCTATCTGGATGGACAATCTTGCTTCAACTATTCATGGTCTTATGACAATTATTTTCACGCCCTCTATATAGGACTACCTTTAAAATCAATCTGAAAATTTGAACTGCTGTGTGCTCACATAAAAATGGTCATATAAAGACAATGATGATGTCTACTGTATCACTTCATGTCATCACCTATATGGTAATAGCTATATAGCTTGCCAGTTCATTTCCAGACCCAATTGGACCCAAGTACTAACCTTGCTTTTAATAACCCTTCCCATTCTCTCAAATGTAACAGTAAGTTCAAGTTGGTGTTCACCAATACTAAAAATCCAATCAATAACTGGTGTCTTGTTTATATATTGTCAGAATATTTTAATGGTAAATCCAATTTTATTTGGTTTTTAAAATATCTATTTTAATAATTTGGACTTTGGATTTTTTTAAATAATAATTTGTAAAAATTAGAAAATCTAAGTTATATTTTTAAAAAGTAAATGTAAAACTTAGTTTGTTCTCAAGGTACCTTTTGCACAGAATACTACTAGGCAGCACAATGATGTTAATTGTCAAGAATAGAGTACCTTCCAGACGTGTGATCTCTATGACCGCTATCAGTTTTAAGAAAAGTAGACTGCAGACTGCACCTGACTGGGAAAGGCTGTTACATACGGAGCTCGACTCGTTTGGTTTAAAAAGTGTATTCAAAATAAGAAATTATTTCCAAGCATTTGTCTCTGATAAGCATGGAGAGAATTGTAAAGGAAAAGTCTGGTTTCAGCATAACTATTGGCAAGTATTTTCTTTACTTCTGGAGCATATACCAAAAATAAAGCCTCGTGAAATTAAAATTTCGCTTCAGGAATTAGAAACTGTAGAACTGGACAAGGAGAAGTTTTAAAATAATCGCTGTTCGATATGTACGGGAAACAAGGGGCGCAGATGTGAAAAAAGTTTCCGGTACCCAAGACTTATCTCTCGCTCCTTCCAACCATCTCTAAAATTCCCGGGAGGTCAAAGCACTCACCCAAGCAAGCAACCGAGGAGGAAGGAGACCACCAGTATCAAAAGCCGACGGGGCAACACCTCCTTCATCGTCTCCTCCGTGCACTTCTTCGGGCCAGGGGGTGGCGACGCATCCTCTCGGTGGCTGTTGCTGTTGATTACGAGACAGGGGCAAGCCGAGGAGGGACTTCTCATGGAACGGTCTCGTAGCTGGCGCGGCGGCGGCCTTTCTCTCCGATTTTCCCAAACTAAACCAGAAGCCCGTCTTGTTCGTGTCCGGTCGCGTTGAGGTGAATGTGACGCGTCAGCCAGACAAGCCCTAAGGAAAAGGAAGAGAACGCGATGAGCGTTCTGCGCCTGCGTACTGAAAAATTACCCAAGCCCCCACCGAACTTCCTCCGAAGAGCGTGGGCCAACCGCCAAGTGTAGCAGTGACGTTTCTCTAAAAAACGATATCTAATTGGCTCCTGCTGTAGTAATATGCTCTTTTTGATTACGTCAGGGGAGTGGCTACAGCAACGCCGAGGACGCAGTTCATTTGACGTTAGGGGTTGAAAGGTAGCTGGTCTGTTCATGGATTTTTAAAAAAGATCTTGTGGCAAAGTGCGAGGTAAATGGACCTTTTGATATATCGGGGGCTAATCCAATTTCTTGGATTGTTTTAAATATTTTGTCTGAGTGGAAATTAGAATTGCTACCAGTCAGGCAGAGTTAGATTTCTTTTTGTGGGCTTTTTGAATCCTGTTGTATGCTCCAGAATCAGCCTCATCTACACATCGCAGGTGTTGAAAGCAACAGGCCAAGTCTGTTTGCCATATTCACAATTTACTTATTTATTAAATTTATATGCTGCACAACTCCCAGGGGTCCTGGATAGTTTACAGAGGATGTAAAACATGAAAAACGGACAAATTTCATCCTGAGTTGCACATGATAGACCTTTAGCAGCTCCTGAACCAGAGTTGCCTGTAAAATTATGGGGTGGGTAACACCTCTTCAGTTTCTGGAAGCAGCCTTTGCAGGCAATGAAAGTGTTTTCTACAGAGCTGTTGATACAAGATGTTTTTTGCTTAAATCTGTTATAAAGAACAATCACCTTAAGCAAAATCTTACCAATGTTCACTGTACACCTTGTGCTGGTCTTAAATACAAATAAACAGTTCGTTCTCCATTTGTTGCAACTCTATTATGTATCTAAGCCACAAATTTAGCAGTAGGAATCCACCAGTTTGCATTGCCTCTCTGATCTATTTCTAGTTTACTTGTATATCTATGGAACTTTATCAATACTACAACACACAAAGGTCACAAAGTGTCCTATCCACTATCAATTGCATTGATTTCTAGTATTAATTTTGTAAGTGAAAAAATGAATCCGTATCCTGCAAATATGGAGACTTCATTGTTACAGTGCAAAAGTCTTATGATTCAATTCCTAGTAAGGGACTTGAACCCTATAAAATAACATCTGGATGCTTATGTCTGATGAGTTCTAAGATGAAACTGGTTGCACAGTGCCAACATTTGTTAGTATAACTAAAAATCCCACGCATGCCATATTACATTCACATATCTTGATCAAAAATAAGTAGGCAGTCTAAAGTTTGGAAAATAAGTTGACCCCCTCTTCCTTGTGGCAACCCCTCAAATACTTGAATACATCTATCATGTCATCCCTAGTCCTAAATACTGGAATACACCTATCATGTCACTCATAGCTCTAAAATAAATTAAGACTAAAAGAAAAATTAAGACTAAATTAATAAATTAAGACTAAAAGAAAAATCAATAGAGAAAAAGATACTATTTATCCAATTCTGGAAATAATTGCTATCATAATGAGTAAACTAGTACGGTGTATCTCTAAAAATTGGGGTAGTAAAACAGTTTAAAAACAAAACTGTCTTAACAGTTGAGTCAAGGATGGATAACCTTTTAGTGACTAGGTCACCCAATCTTTACAGGTAAATGAAGGTCAGATCATAGTGAAGCCATGTATTTTGTATTTTCCTTAATTTTGAAGAGTGAAATTAGGATATGTAAAAAACAAAGTCACTGTTTTAATCTTTTATAATATAGCTGCAGTCTTTACGTCTTTCAGCTTTAAAGTAGTGGGAAATGGTATCATTGTGGTCAGAAGGGTTTTCCAGTAGCCAGATATATAATTCATACATTATATATAGACATTAGATTGCTGTCCTTGTGCTAGATGAAGAATTTGGGCTATTTGGATTTACTATGTTTGCCTTTCATCACTACTAGAATTCTGGATTCTTTATAACCATGGAAAGCAAAATGTATACTGCTGCCAGGGCTGTTCATTGAATTATACATACACAAAACTATTATTCATCCTACATTTTAAAATTGTATGGGGTCATAGCATACCTAGTATGTTGTTGTAACTTGAATGAATTGCGATTTTATCTCCTGGAACAAATGGACTTTGAAATCCCTGTCATCAGTTTATAGCTCTATGAGTTGTCATCCAGCATATCAGTTTTCTTCTTTAAAAGTACCACAGTTGGAACTTTACCATTACAGCATCTGATAAGACATCTGGCAGCTGATACTTTCAGTTTAAGTTAAATTCAAACCAAGTTTTATCCCCAGTTCTCCAGAGCACTGAAAAAGCTTCAGTAGCAGTTGCTGTTGAATGAGATAGTAAAGGTGAAACTCAAAAAATTAGAATATCATGCAAAAGTTCATTTATTTCAGTAATGCAACTTAAAAGGTGAAACTAATATATGAGATAGACTCATTACATGCAGAGCAAGATAGTTCAAGCCGTGATATGTCATAATTGTGATGATTATGGCTTACAGCTCATGAAAACCCCAAATCCACAATCTCAGAAAATTAGAATATTACATGCAATCAATAAAACAAGGATTGTACATAGAACAATATCGGACCTCTGAAAAGTATAAGCATGCATATGTACTCAGTACTTGGTTTGGGCCCCTTTTGCAGCAATTACTGCCTCAATGCGGCGTGGCATGGAAGCTATCAGCCTGTGGCACTGCTGAAGTGTTATGGAAGACCAGGATGCTTCAATAGTGGCCTTCAGCTCTTCTGCATTGTTTGGTCTCATGTCTCTCATCTTTCTCTTGGCAATGCCCCATAGATTCTCTATGGGGTTCAGGTCAGGTTAGTTTGCTGGCCAATCAAGCGCAGTAATCCCATTGTCATTGAACCAGGTTTTGGTGCTTTTGGCAGTGTGGACAGGTGCCAAGTCCTGCTGGAAAATGAAGTCAGCATCCCCATAAAGTTTGTCTGCGGAAGGAAGCATGAAGTGCTTCAAAATCTCCTGGTAGACGGCTACATTGACCCTGGACTTAATGAAGCACAGTGGACCAACACCAGCAGATGACATGGCTCCCCAAATCAACACAGACTCTGGAAACTTCACACTGGACTTCAAGCATCTTGCAGTGTGTGCCTCTCCATTCCTCCAGACTCTGGGTCCTTGGTTTCCAAATGAGATGCAAAAATTGCTCTCATCAGAAAAGAGGACTTTGGACCACTGAGCAACAGACCAGTTCTGTTTTTCTTTAGCCCAGGTAAGACGCTTCTGACGTTGTTGTTGAGGAGCGGCTTGACAAGAGGAATACAATATTTGAAGCCCATGTGTGTGGTGGCTCTTGATGCACTGACTCCAGCCTCTGTCCACTCCTTGTGAAAGTTCCCAACACTTTTGAATGGCCGTTTCCTCTCCAGGCTGCAGTCATCCCTGCTGCTTGTGCACCTTTTTCTTCCACACTTTTCCCTTCCACGTAACTTTCTGTTAATGTGCCTTGATACTTTGGGAACATCCAACTTCTTTTGCAATTACCTTTTGAGGCTTTCCCTCCTTATGGAGGGTGTCAATGATGGTTTTCTGCATAACTGTCAGCTCAGCAGTCTTTCCCATGATTGTGATTCCTACTGAACCGGACTGAGAGACCATTTAAAGGCTCAGGAACCCTTTGCAGGTGTTATGGCTTAATTAGCTGATTAGAGTGGGACACTTTGAGCCTAGAATATTGAACCTTTTCACAATATTCTAATTTTCTGAGATTATGGATTTGGGGTTTTCATGAGCTGTAAGCCATAATCATCTCAATTATGACACATCACGGCTTGAACTATCTTGCTTTGCATGTAATGAGTCTCTCTCTTATATTAGTTTCACCTTTTAAGTTGCATTACTGAAATAAATGAACTTTTGCACAATATTCTAATTTTTCAAGTTTCACCTGTATAAGCCATTTGTTTGAGATGGGAGAATAGGAAGAATCCTTGTTGCCTCTGTTCAGTAATAAACTGAAAAACATCAGCCTTATGTTTTCCCCAGATCTTTCACAACTCACATACTTAGATTTAAAGTTCCTAATCTATTCTACAATAAAAGGAGTCCCATTAATAACAGTAGATCTGACATTTCCCATAGCATATATTCTCTGTTGAAATTTCTGATGTAAATAATGTAATCTCAGAAGTAAATGTAAGAAATAATCTCAGAAGTAAACTTTCTATAAACTAAAGTATGTTTAAAATTGTAGCCTCTGTAGCACACATATTTATGCAAAGATTATCTTGATTATGCCAAAAGAAGCTCACTCAATAAATATTCTGATTGCTGCAGGACATGATTTAACACCAACCAGTTTGTCCAGAAGTGTATTCCATTCCAAAATGTCCAACTGGAGCCTTCTTTCTTGAGGACTGCTACAGAGTGCTGAATGTTTTGAACTACTCTGATACAGACTGAAACCTGGTTCAAATATTTTGACACCCACTTCCTCAAATCTCATTTACTGCATCCTCACCATCTCCCTCCCTCCAGCTACCCTCCTGCTTCTCCTCACCCAAATAGCAGCTACAGCCCATGTTTTGTATATATCTGCAATCCTCAGTAAGATGTAGAAAGTTAGCACCCACCCCTCTTCTAGAAGAATGAAATATTCTAGGAAATATTAAAAAGGCAGAATATTTTCCCTAAAACAGAAATAGAAATCTTAAGGGACATAGAAACCCAGTCCCAGCAGATATTTTTGTGCCAGCTTATCTACAAAACAAAAGACTGGGCCATCTTATCTACAGCTCCAGTGTGATAGGATTAGCCCTCACTCAGATCCAAACAAAGCCATTAAGCCATAATAGAAATTGCCCAAAGCCCCTTCTGTCAGTTTTGAAAACCATATTAGCACCAGAAGCTTTCATGCTGCCACATTCTTTTTTTTTTTTTTTTTTTGGTAAAAGTTTTATTGATTTTAACAACAAACAAAAACACATAAAACATAACATAAGACATAACATAAAAACATCATCATCCTTCATAAATTTACAGACAGTGTATCGGTTGGTTCACCACTCCTTTTTGTGCATCCATTCATAGTCATCATAATAATTATATTACATAATAACTCATATTATCAATCAACAATTATATATCCTAATATCATTATTAAACAATCATTTGACTATAATTTTACTAATTCATACTTAAGCGAGATAACTATAATTTAGTTAATTTATTTTATAACAATTCATAAAATCATACCAAATCTATCTTAATAAAATATTCTAAAAATATTATCAAAACCAAGAAAAAGTGTATATTCATTATTTCCTAAATTTCTAAATATTCTATTATTATATTGTATTATCTAACCATTGATAAAAAAGATCCCAAACTTCATAAAATTGTTTATCTTCTTCTCTAATTTCAAATGTCAATCTACTCATTTCAGCACAATCCAATATTTTCTTAATAATTTCTTCCTCTGCTGGTATTTTCTCACTCTTCCAATTTTTAGCAAATACAATCCTAGCAGCTGTTAATACATTTACAATCAAATACTTCAAATTTTTATTATATGTATCGGGTAAGATTCCCAATAAAAAAATCTCTGGTTTCAAATCTATATGTTTCTTTGTCATTTTTTCCAACCATATGCGAATTCTAATCCAATATTTTCTAGCGTCCTCACAAGTCCACCACATATGGTAATATGAGCCAGGTATCTGATGACATTTCCAGCACTTTTCAGATTTATTCTTGAACATTCTTGGTATTCTTGTCGGGGGGAAATGCCACCTGTAAAACATCTTATACAAATTTTCTTTATATGCTGTTGACATTGTCATTTTATAATTTTGAGACCACAACTTTTGCCATTTCTCTAAGTCAATCCCATATCCAAAATTCTTCCCCCAAGCAATCATCGTTTCTTTAACTTGTTCATCCTCCAATTTAATTTCCAACAAATAATTATATAATTTTTTAATCACTTTTTCATCAGTACCTGTCAAAATCCTATCTAAATCAGTCATTTTGTCATAAAATCCTTCCATTTTGGAATCTTTAAGATACCTTGAATGTATTTGCGCATATGAAAACCAATTCATCTTTATACCTTGTTCTTCTAAATTTTGCATCGTTTTAAGTTCACCCTTTTCATCTAGTAATTCCCCATATCTAACTGTTTGTTCCTTCTTATAAATTATAGGATAAGAAAAGGCTTCAATAGTTGATAACCAAACTGGAATTTTCAAATAACATTGTTTCTTAATTTTCTCCCAATTCAACCATAACGATTCCCGTATATAATGCCTTCTAAAATAACCCTGTGATTTAGTTCCTTATACCATAGAAAAGCATGCCAACCCAATAGTAAATCATGTCCTTCTAATGCCAACAATCTAGTCTTTCTTAACGTTATCCATTCTTTAGCCCACATTAAATTTGCAGCTTGATAATACAACTCCCAATTAGGAAGGCCAAATCCTCCTCTAATTCTAGCATCCTGTAAAAGTTTTAATTTTATTCTCGCTTTCTTACCTTGCCATATATACTTCAACACAATTTTATTTAATTCTTCAAAATAGTCTTTACCTCACCTAATTGGTATTGTTTGAAACAAATATAACATTCTAGGTAAAATATTCGTCTTAATTGTTGAAATTCTACCTATCAGTGACAATTGTAAGTTTTCCCATTTTTTCAGATCAGATGCTATCTGCTGCTTAAGTTTAATATAGTTATTCTCTTTCAGTGTAGTACATCTTGACGTCAAATATATCCCCAAATATTTAACTTTATTCGTAACTTGAATTTGCAATAGGTCTGTCAGCTCTTCTCTTTGTCTTAATAACATGTTCTTTGTCAAAATCTTTGTTTTGTCTTTATTTATTTTCAAGCCAGCCGTCTCAAAATACATCTCTATCTTTTCGAATAATTTTAAAGCTGTCTCAAGAGGATCTTCCAGAATAAAGACCAAATCATCTGCAAAGGCTTGCAATTTGAATTCCTCCTTTTTAACTTTCATTCCTTTTATATTTGTATCCTCTCTAATATTTCTATTTAACACTTCCAAAGTCAATACAAATAACAAAGGAGATAATGGGCATCCTTGTCTTGTACCTTTTTTAATATTAATAGAGTCTGTAAGTTCTCCATCTATCATTACTTGTGCCGTTTGCGCATAATATATGGCTTCTATTGCTTGAATAAATTTTCTAGCAAAGCCCATCTGTTCCAATAATAATAGCATAAATCTCCAATTCACGTTATCAAATGCCTTTTGGGCATCTAAGAATATCAAAGCCATTTGTTTTTCAGGATGCGCCTCGTAATATTCCAATGTATCCAGGATTATCCTCATATTGTCTTTAATTTGTCTCTTTGGTAAAAATCCATTCTGATCAGGGTGAATAAAATTATTTAAATATTTTTTAAGCCTCTCTGCCAAGATTGAGGCAAAGATTTTGTAATCTGCATTCAATAAGGAAATAGGTCTATAGTTCTTAATTTGTAATGGGTCAACCCCTTCTTTTGGGATAAGTGTAATATAAGCTTCTGACCATGTTTTGGGTATTTTCTTATTTACCATAATTTCATTCATGACTTCTAATAGTGGAATGCTCAACGATTCTTGTAGTATTCTATAAAATTCTACCGGGAGACCATCTGGTCCTGGTGCTTTTCCATTGTTCTGTCTATTGAGTGCTTCAGTTAATTCCATCATTGTTATAGCACTTTCTAACATTTCCCCAGTTTCATCAGGTATCTTAGGTAGGTTAGCATTTTGTAAATACTGTTTAATTTTTCCCTCATCAAGATCCTCCTGTTTATATAATTGTCCATAAAAATCTCGAATGATTGCTTTTTTCTCTTTATTACCATAGCATACTTGACCTTGATTGTCTATTAATTGTAATATTTTCCTTGATTCTTTCTCTTTTCTCAATTTATATGCTAACCATCTACCTGGCCTATTTGCATCTTCAAAATAATTCTGTTTAGCACTTCTAATTTTTTGTGCCAGTTCTTTTTTCTCTGCTTGATCCATTTTATGTTTAATTATGTCCATTTTAAGTCTAATATCTTTTTTTTGTGGCGCTTTTTGTAATTCTTTTTCCAATTTTTTATGGTCTTCTTCTAGAGCTTTAATCATTTGCCTCTTCCTAATGTTCTTTTTCTTTGAATAGTCTATTATTAATCCTCTTGCATATGCCTTCATTGTATCCCAAACATTCTGTATTGAAGTGTCCTCTTTTTTATTTACATTGCAGAAGAAGACCAATTCTTTTTCCATCCATTGTGTAAAAAATTTTTCCTTTAAAATAGTATTATTTAATGTCCATCTAGATCTTCTTTTTTGTCCTTTCCATTTAATTGTCATTGGATTATGGTCTGCCCATGTACTTGTTTCAATATTTATTTCTTGAATATTAGATAATAATTCCGTTGATGTCCAAATCATATCTATTCTGGACCATGATAAATGTCTATTGGAATAAAAAGTATATTGTTGAGTTTTAGCATTTCTTTCTCTCCATATGTCTTTAAGATTTAATTCATCTATCATTTTAAAAAAAGTTTTAGGGAGAGTTTTCCTATTTTGTCGTGTTGCTTTTACTGTATAATCCAATTTATTGTCTACAATTCCATTAAAATCTCCCATCATAAGTATATTAGCGTAGTCCAGTTCAATTATTTTCATGTGTAATTTTTTATAAAATTCTTCTTGTTTATCCTTCGGGGCATAAATTGCAACCAAAAGTGTTTTTGTATTATTGTCCACTATTTCAACCATTAATACTCTTCCGTCTTCATCAGTAAAAGTCAGTTTTGCTGGAATAGTTTCCTTAATATACAAAACCACTCCTCTTTTCTTACAGTAAGTCAGAGAAGTGAATATTTTCCCTAATTTTGATCGTGCCAGTAGTTGTTCGTGTTGTTTTTTAATGTGTACTTCTTGTAGGCAAATTATATCAAATTTTAGCTTCTCTAATTTGTGAAAGGTTTTTCTTCTTTTAGTAGCTGAATTCAGTCCATTTATATTAATAGAAATCAAATTTTTTCCCTCCATGGTTATACTTTATATTTAGGTCTAACAGCTCTCGTGGATCTTACTTCACGTTGTTCTTTGGTCTCCACTTGTCCACCTATTGCACCTTCCTCTTTTCTCATTTCCATCTGGTCCTCTTCAGATTCAGTTGAAATGTTCTCTTTTTCTATCTCCATTTCTCTTCTTTCAAAGAATTCCTTGTAGAATATTTCTGCTTTCTCAATTGAATCAATTCTGTATCTCTGTTCTTGCCACGTAAACATTAATCCTCCTGGAATCAGCCATCTATAGTTCACCTCTTTTTCCAATAGCCTTTTAGTCAAAAATCGATATTCTCTTCTAATCTCTCTCACTTTTCTAGGTACTTGTTTTAAGACCACAATCTCTTTGTCTTTATACTTCAACACCCTCTCTCTTGCCACTTGTAGTATTTGGGTTTTAATAGTTTTTTTGGTGAATCTAACATGAACCTCTCTTGGTAGTTGGTTCCTCGTCGCATATCTTGTGAAAACTCGATATATCTCATCTACTCCATCCATCATCTTTTCTTCTGTTATTTCCAAGGCTCCAGCCAAGATTTCAATCATTACTGCAGCCAAATTTTGTCCTTTTTCCTCCTCAATATTTTGAAATCTAAGATAGAATTCTGACCTGTCCATCTCCCACTTCAACATCCCACTTTTTTCTTGTTCAACCGTTGTTAATCTATTATCGATATTTCCAATTATGTCATCTCTTTGTTTGTCTTTCTCTTCTATTTTTTGGATTCTCTCATCATGATTCACCATCATTTGTTGAAATTTTTCAAATTTTTCATCAATCTTCCCAATTCTTTTATCAATACTCTCCATTCTTTGTTCCATGCTCACTTTAAGATCTTGTATTCCTTGCATAACCGTCATTAAATCCATTTGTGCTTTATCTTGCTTTGCCATTATAGAAAGTCGTCCTCCAGTTGATGGGGAAACAGGAGCAGAAGTTGAAATGCCCGGAGGTAAAATTCTCTTACTCATTCCGTGATTCAGCGTCTTCCGGTTCTTTTAATCCAGTTAATAAGGTGACCAATTATAATCCAATTAGAAAAAGGGAAAACACCAAAAAAAAAAAAAAAGCCAAAAAGAAGTAAAAAGCCCAAAATTAAAAAAGAAAAAGAAAAATTCTTCAGGTTCTTCAAGACCTTAATCCAATTGTAAAATACTCAATTATAATTCAGAAGGAAAAATTAAAAATGAAGAGAAAAAAGAGACAAAATAAAGCCAACAATGTAAAATAATAATAATAATAATAATAATAATAATAATAATAATAATAATAATAATAATAATAATAATAATAATAATAAACAAAAAGAAGAAGTTCTTCAGGTTCTTCCCACCTTAATCCAATTGAGAGATCTCAAAAATAAAAAATATCCATAAAAATAAGTCAGAAGTAGAAATAAGAAAGCAAAAATCCCAATAAAAAAAAATAAAAAGGAAAAAATAAATATTCTGAGGCTTCCCCTTTAAAAATAAACTAAAAATGAGGTAAAATAAAAAATAAAAATAAGTATACCAATATTACAAAATGCTGTGGGGTTGGGGGGGAGGGATAGAACAATTGATAAAAAATAAAGAATAAAAAAAAACACCCACTGCCTTTTATTTATCCAAGGCTCTTATTTGGCTTC
This sequence comes from Notechis scutatus, assembly GCF_049901735.1. NCBI lineage: Eukaryota > Metazoa > Chordata > Lepidosauria > Squamata > Elapidae > Notechis > Notechis scutatus. The sequence goes on along the minus strand of NC_142011.1, from coordinate 112,001,306 downwards.
TCGACACATTTCAAAGCCAAGCTTCAGATATTCAATTAATAATAGAAGTCCCGAAGAGCACCTGTATAAACATCCTCCAGTACTCTTCCCTCTATCTTCCCTTTATCTTATCACTTCAATAGCCTTGAAGAAGTTTTTTCCCAGCTCTCAACTTCAAATAAAATATTTTCAAGCCTCTAGTTGGCAGTGTTGCAAAATTTCTTAAAACCACTCCCCCTTCTTCCCCCTTAAAAAAGCCTAAAAAAGAACAAATATATATATATTTAATTTTAAAAAAGAACAAAACAAAAGGGGGCCTCTATTTTATAAAATATAAACAGTCAAAAAGGAGAAAAAAGAACTAGTAAATATAAAAGAAAAAACCAGTCTGCTTAACTAGATCACCATAGAAGTTCAATGAAAGAAAAAAAAAAGGTAAAAATAAAAAGCCAAGCCTCACTTTGACATTTCTCTTTGAAAATCGCCGCTAAGTCAGTTTTGTCAATAATCTTACAGTTTTCTTCTCATTCTTAGAGTGTCCTTTAGTCCCAATATTAATATTAAAAAAAAAAAAAAAGTTCTCACCAAGCCGATACACTTTCTCTTACGATCTCTTCCTTCCGGAGCTGTCCCAGCTTCAGCAGCTTAATGGCTGCCTCCCCGCCGATGGTAAAAGGGCTTCTTCTGGATCAACCAGGGACTTGCGATGTCCCCTGGGATCTACAGAACGCGCCCCTTACTATCACCGTCTCTACGGGACGGTTTAGGTCCGTTGGGACCGACCAGGAGCGGGGATATCAGCAGCTATCTCAGAGCCCCGAGATAGCAGCTGTATCGCAGCGACGAGACTCCGCCTTCTCATGCTGCCACATTCTTGAGCGTGGGAAGTTGGGAGGGGGAATTTCATGGAGCGTATGTGGTTAGACGTAATAGCATTCTTCTTTAAAGTCAAGGTCATGTTATTCCTGCACCTGACTGAGGTACAGTAGCAGAGGGGATGTCTCAAGTTGGAACGGATGGTAATTGGGGCATGTGGTGGAATGATGGGTGCAGGGGGTGGATTTGTAAATTTTTACTTATTGGAAGAAAACTTGGAACTTTGGGTTTTCCCAGATGTGCCAGTATAATTACACTAATAAAAGGAAACTTTGAGAAAATGCCTGTCTCAGAGGTTTTAATTGGAGTGGATTTTTCTGGAACACTGACACCTTCATTACATCACCCAGCAAGATTCAAACAAGCCTGGGACTCAAGACAACCTACAAAGTGATCCCTGCATGGCCCCATGGGAGTCTAACAACCAATTAGGATACATTTCTTGCCACAGCAACAGGAAGCAAGTTCAAAGCCCAACAGAGGGTATAAATCTCCCTCTCTCACCCATTTGCTTGATTTTGCCCAGGACCTCAAGCCATGTGGTCCTGTCCACCATTAAACCATCCTTCCAAGCAGTCTCCATATTTCCAGTGTCTTCCCACTTGGAACTGAACCCAGATGGACATTTGGGACCTGACAGATTACATCCCAGAGTTCTAAAGGAGCTGGTAGAGGTCATCTCAGAACCACAGCACCACATCTTTCAAAAATCCTGGAGCACCAGGGAATTACCTGAGGACTGGAAAAGAGCTGATATGATTCCCATCTTCAAAAATGGGGAAAAAATAGACCCAGGAAACTGCAGACCAATCAGTCTAACACCAATACTGGGAAGATACTGGAAAAGCTAATTTAAAAAAAGATCTGCCAACATCTAGAAACAAGTAAAGTAATAACTAGCAGTCAGCACAGGTTTGTTAAAAACAGATCATGCCAAACCAATCTTATTTCATTCTTCAATATAGTGATTAAATTAGTAGACCAGTGAAATACTGTATTCAGCAAGGCATTCGACAAAATAGACCACAACCTACTTCTTGGTAAGCTAGAAAAAAGTGAGATAGATAGCATCACCGCCAGATGGATTCGCAACTGGCTGACAAACCGTACTCAACGAGTAGTCCTTAATGGGTCTAAGTCTACAAGGAGGGAAGTAAGCAGTGGGGTGCCACAAGGTTCCGTCTTAGGCCCAGTATTCTTCAATATCTTTATTAACGACTTAGTGAGGGAATAGAAGGGGAACTTACCAAATTTGCAGATGATACTAAGCCGGCAGGGATAGCTAACACCCAAGAAGATAGGCTCAAACACTGGGCTGTATCTTAACAAAATGAAATTCAATGTAGAGAAAAGTAAAGCCCTACACTTAGGCAAGAAAAACCAAAAGTAAACATATAGACTGTGTGAAATCAGGCTTAATAGCAGTAACTGTGAGAGGGATCTTGGAGTCTTAGTGGACAACCAGCTAAATATGAGCCAGCAGTGTGCAGCGGCAGCCAAAAAAAGCCACTACAATCCTAAATTGTATTAACAGAGGGATACAATCAAGATCAAGTGAGGTACCAATATCAGTCTATAAAGCCTTAGTAAGACAACACCTAGAATATTACATCCCATTTTGGTCACCACACTATAAAAAAGATGTTGAGACTAGAAGAAGTGCAGAGAAGAGCAACCAGGATGATTAGGGGACTGGAGACTAAAGCATGAAGAATGGTTACAGGAAATGGGCACGGCTAGTCTAGTGAAGAGAAGGACCAGGAGAGACATGATAGCAGTCTTTCAATATTTGAGGGGCTGGGACAGAGAGGAAGGGTCAAGCTATTTTCTAAAGCACCTGTAGGCCAGACAAGGAATAATGGATGGAAACTGAACAAGGAGAGATTTAACCTGGAAATAAGGAGAACTTTTCTGACAGTGAGAATAATCAACCAATGGAACAGCTTGCCTTTGGAAGTTGTGGGATCTTCATCACTTGAGACTTTCAAGAAGAGATTGGACTGCCATTTGTCAGAAATGGTGTAGGGTCTCCTGCTTGGGTGGGGGTTGGGCTAGATGACCTATAGTGTCCCTTCCAACTCTGTTAATTTGTAATCTGTAGAGATTATGCATTGTCCAATATATTTCTTTTGAGGTATGATTTTTTTTAATGCAAAAGTGTGTTTTAAAGACCAGGTTTTAGGAGAGAGTCGGTTTCAATTTGGAATCATCACTGAATGCCCATCTTGCCCACAGTTCAGGTCTCTGTTAATCTGGAACAGTCCGCTATAATATTCAATAAAATGCATACCCAAGCAACTGTGTATCCAAATCTATCATGCTTCACAACATGTAATCTCTTTTATATTCAAATATATTTACAACCCACTCTAGCACACGCAACTTCCATATTCGATCGTTAAAAGCAATTGCGAGGCCCCAAATCTTGTAATAAACGGCTTGCAAGCGTTTTGACCATAAATTGGCCAGCAGAGGGCAACATGAATTCACCCACAGCCGGATGTGTCGTCACAGCAAAATTTCCTTTTCCGACATACATTCTAGGCAAGGTAAGGGAGGGTCGGATTTTTTATTATTATTATTTTATTTAAAAAGCTCCTTTTTCCGTTCTGGTTTCTCACGATAGCTGGGATCTCTAGTATTGACTACAGAAAAATGACAGCACAGTTATTTCAACATGGAGAGAACAAAAGAGTATTTGTTTTGAAAGTAACACCAGTACAGGGGGCAGCAGGCGCGTGACTCCAGCCCGGAAGCTGGAATGAAGCCTACCACCAAAAGGACCCCTGTTTATTCCATGGTTTTCCATCTATCTTGATTGCAGTCTTAGGACTGCCTTTCTCGAAAGGCAAATTATGCCTTACACTGGCATTAGAGTATTCATTGTGTACCAACAGAAATTAATTTTGCTGCACAAATTAATTTTGTAGTGTTTACGGAATGGCGCATAGTAAGAACCCTCCGTTCAAATATTTCGGAAATAGAAAGAACTCTTTATCACAGTTATAGGTGTGGGGGGAGGGGGCTGTAGAATGATGGCAGAGAAGCTGTAGAATCAAACTTAACGGGAAAAACAACTTGCTAAATTTATTACTTTTATCCCACCTTTATTTGCACAAAGGGCATGGTACTTCTAAAATAGCCTTCCTTAATTCGTAAGGTGAATTAAGACCAGAAATCCCTTAGATACAATGAATAGGTTGGGAGCAACTGTTCATAAAATGGAAACACATAAGTAAGAGGTGCAGTCTCTCTGCACTGATTACCAATGTTGTAAACATTGATAGCAGTTGTCAAAGGAATTTTTCATAGCCAGAAAATATCACAATTATAAATAAGATTGTTGTGTAACGGTAAAGCTTGTCTCTTCTCTCTTCTTTATACACTTCTCAATGTAGTAGATACTCAGTTTCATCGAAAGATATAAGCCCTTTTGGTTTCTCTAATTCCAAAGAGCCCTGCGTTTTTCTTTCTTTCTGATCTGCCTTATGAGTACCAATCAAACCATCCACCCTCAGTGGGAACATTTTTTTAATTGATTAAATTGTTGGAAATTTTTTATATATGTGGTGACCAGTTATCTACCAATCCACTGGTAAATTATTTTGTTTCCAGATAATATGAACTCCATCATAACATGAGATTGTGAAGAACTATGAGGCAATGGCGAGAAATGTATTGTGTGTCCAACTGGAACATACCATAAGGCAACGTTGGCAGAAAGTGTTGTACAAGAGGCAGTCATTTCCTGATAACTATGTGGATCAAAGTTTCTTAGAGAAGTTGCGCAAGAATATCCATGCACGCAAGTATCAGTACTGGGCAGTGGTGTTTGAATCTGGAGTGGTGATACAACAACTATGTAGCGTCTGTGTCTTCATTGTCATCTGGTGGTACATGGATATGGGCCTGTTGGCTCCCCAGTGGCTGTTTGGAGCTGGCTTGATTGCTTCCCTGATTGGTTATGTACTCTTTGATGCCACTGATTCAGGAATAGAGAGAAATCAAAGTGGGCAGACACGATGGGGAGATCTGAAGAATTCTGTGGTATTTGTGGCATTCACCTATGGCTTCTCTCCTATCCTAAAGACCTTAACTGAGTCTATCAGCACTGATACAATTTATGCTATGTCTGCCCTTATGCTCCTAGGACATTTGATCTTTTATGATTATGGGGCAAATGCAGCTATTGTATCCAGTACATTGTCCCTCAACATGGCTATCTTTGCTTCAGTCTGCTTAGCCTCACGGTTGCCACGGTCCTTACATGCCTTTGTCATGGTGACATTTGCTATCCAGATATTTGCCCTATGGCCTATGCTACAGAAGAAGCTCAAAGCTCAAACCCCCCATTGTTATATGACAGCTACCTTACTCTTTGCTTTATCTGCCTTGATGGGACTGCTAACCATTTCCAGCGTTGGCACTGTTCTTTTTGCCCTCCTTTTGATTACCATCTCATGTCTGTGCCCTTATTGCCTCATTAGACTGCAACTCTTCAAAGACAATATCCATGGGCCTTGGGATGAAGCTGAAATCAAGGAAGATCTGTCCAAGTTTCTTATGTAGACCTGGAATCCACACTTTAGGGTTCAATTCTTCTAATTATCCTAGTCCCAGCTAATACATCTTTATCAGCTAAAGCAATTAAGGCAAGCAGGAATGGAATACCTCTGAAAATGCCTGAGAACAACTTATTTATAACCTGCTATTTTTCCAATAAAAGTTTTTTTTGTCAAGGACCACGTGTATTTAAGTTCAGCTAATAGATGTAAAAGTAATACAGGCAGTCCTTATTTAGTGACTGCCTCATTTAGTAACTATTCACAATTATGATGATGGCAAACTAAATTTGCAACCAATGTTTACATATGCAGTGTTTGCTGATGTATAAAGCAAAAAACAAGTGAAGAGCATAAGCACAGTTGTGGTTTCACTTAATGGCTGCTTCGCTTATTGACCAAGTTGCAGGACCCAATTGTTACTAACAAGGACTTCCTGTGAAGTGAAACTCTTAGTAATTTATTTATCAAATTTCTATGGCTAAAATGATAATGATGAGATTTCCCATAATAATTAAGGCCTCAATACTATAAAGCCATTTACCTATTGTTTAAACTGATTGTATTTATTCATGCATTTAAAGAAATGAGATAAGGATTGAGAGTCAGAAATTTCAACCTGTAACTTCTTGCGTTGCCCTCAGATGCTTTGGAGAATAGATTGATCCCCTCCTCTCTGTAACAGCCCCTTAAGCAGTGGTGGGATTCTATTGGTTTGGACTGGTTCGGGAGAACTGGTTGTTACGATTCTGCGCAGTTCGGAGAACTGGCAAATTGCGCCACTGACTGGCCCCACCCTACCCTGCCCAGTCACTACTTATTGCACATGCGTGCCATCGCTGCCTACATTCTCCCTCCCACCATTGCTGCCTGCAGTCTGCCTTCGCCTGCACTCCTGCCAGCCAGCCAGCCATCGCTGCCTGCCTTCCACTGCGGCCATGCCTGATTTGATCTTCCTGGGTGAGTGAGGCTCTGCAAGCTCCAGTCGCCTACCTGCCACCGCCACCAGCCCTGGTTGAATCCCAACTTCCGGGCTGGCCTAGGCCGCCACCGCTGCGCTGCCACCACCCATGGCACTCACGGCCTAGCTATCTACCTCCACAATGTCCCTCCCTGGCTTGTTTTGCCACCGGCGCCACAGCTCCATCCCACATGATGCTTGCGGCCTAGCTAGCAGCTCCCCCACTATCCCCGGCCCTCAGCTTGCCTGGCTTGCTGGTGGCAGAGAGGAAGGCAAGCCAGGGCTGACCCATCACTGCTTGGGTCCCCATCAGCCTGCATCTCACCCCCCCACCCCGCCTGGATTCTCCACAGCTTCTGGGCCTTGCCTGCCAGGGGTGGGAGCAGGCCGCTATGCCGCCCGCATCGCCCCCTTCCCTCTCCCTCCCACCAGCCTGCGTGCTTTGGCCAAGTGCAGACTGCTGCTGTGAGAATAGTACAAGCCCTAATGCTGACAGCGGGGAAGGAAGATCTACACCGGGTTTGCTGCGTTCAGCCAAAGGGCTGCCTCAATGAGGTGGGGTACATGGCAAGGTGAGGCTACCTTTCGAGCAGAGCTTCAGCTTCCACAGGGCCCTCCATGTGGGAGGCCTGAGAGAAAATGCCTCCCCTGAGGGTTGACCGCTCACCCATCTGCCAGCCAGGCTGGCCTGGAAGCGGCATGTCCCCCTGTCGCAGGCTGATGCAGGATCTGAGGCGGAGTGGAGATCAAGCAGGTGGCAGCCCAGAGCAGGGCCCAAAAGGCAGTCAAGCCTCGCCAGAGTGGATCTTCCTTCCCTGTCAGCCTTACCTTCCAGCCCATGGTGCTTGCACTGTTCTCACAGCGGCAGCCTGCACTTGGCCCAGTGAGAGAAGAGTGGCTGGCAGAGGGGCATTGCAGGTGGCATAGCCTCATGCTCCCTGGTCGCCCCCACCCCCCAGCAGGCAAGCCCCAGCAGCTGCAGAGAATCCAGGCAGGGGACAAGATGCGGACTGGCGGGGAGCCGAGTGGCAATGACTCTGCCCTGGCTGGCTCGCCTTTCCCTCTGCCACCAGCTGCGGGAGGAAGGTAAGGTTGCAGGCAGTCAGGAAAGCCGAACTGCTGCCTAGCCCAGAGCTGCCGGCTGGATAGGTGAGGCTGCAGCACACGCCTTGCTTGAAATTCATAGCTCTTTATTTGAAAATCTCAAAAGATGGAAGGGAGGAAGTCCCACTCACGGTCCCTTTTTTGGACCTGGAAGGCTTGCCTGCTGGCCTTTCCGGGCAATGCAGAACTGGGCATGATTGTCTGTTTGTGGCCAGTCCCTGAGAGACTGGCCAGGAAGAACCCTCATCACTTTTCTCTGTGCTGCAGGGAATTCCAACATGCCAATCACCCGGGTTTTCCTAAGAGGCGAGGGACGCTGCCGGACACTTGGAAAGTACTTCGGTGACTGGCCCGTTGCTAAAAGCAAACAACGAGGTGAGGCACAAGAGCTGTTTGGAAGCTCTGTGTATATGTGTGTGTGTGTGTGTGTGTGTGTGTGTGTAATAGCCGGTTTCATCCAAAGGAGTTTTTGTTTTAGGTGGGTCTCCTAACTTTAGAAGGAGAGAGGGAAGGAGGAAGGGAAGGGAGAGAAAGAGAATGAGAGAGTAAGAGAGAAAGAAGGGAGAGAAAGAAAGAAAAGGTAAAGAAAAAGGGAGAGATGAAGAGAAAGGAAGAAAAGGGATAGACAAAGGGAGGGATGGAAGGAAAGAAGGGACAGAAAGAAAGAAAAAAAGAGGGAGGGAGGAGAAAGTGAATGAGATATATGATGGATGGATACAGGGAGGAAGAAGGGAGAGAGAGAGAAAAAGGAGAGGGACACAAACCCTGGCTTCAGAACACTCTTTGAAACAGCATAGCAATCTAGGGCTGGCAGGGATCTTGGAGGTCATCTTCTAGTCCAACCCCCTCCTCCAGCAGGAGATCCTTACAAAACCATAGAATAGCAGGGTTAGAAGGGAGTGTTTGTGTGTGTGTGTGTGTGTGTGTGCATGGCTGTCAAAACTCCAAAAACAGATCAAGTAACTCTGGGGAGGTCAATCATAAATCAGAACACTTGTTAAGCAACCGGCCATTAAGCAAGGACCACTAGTATTTGGTTTGCCAGTCACATGACCATCTGGCCATGCCCACCCAGTCACATGGCCACCCAGCTACACCCACACCAGTCACATGGCCACCTAGCCATGACCACCTAGCCAATTAAGCCATGACCACCAACCAAGCCACCCCCACAGAACCAGTTGTTAAAAAATTTGAATCCCACCCCTGCCTTCAAGTATTGGAAGATTGCTGTCATGCCACCCCTAGTACTTTTCTTTGTTAGACTAGACATACTAGTTCCTGAAGGGCTTGATTAGAGGTGAAATGATAGCTCTCTTCCACTATTTGAGGGGTTGTCACACCAAAGCACCTGAGGCAGGACAAATAGCAGTAGGTGGAAGCTCGTTAAAGAGAGATCCAACCTAGAAGGAAGAAGAAATTTCCTGATAGTAAGAACAATTAATCACTGAAACAGTTGCTTCCCAAAATTGTGGGTTTCCTTCACTGGAGGTCTTCAAGAAAAGATTGGGCAGCCATTTGTCTGAGATGCAATAAAGTCCCTTCTCCTCGGCTTTGGTGACAACTGGAGCAGCCAGTTGCTTGGAGGGGACAACAGGGTGGATCACTTCTGGCTGAGCATTATTATACTGGGCTAATCTAGATAAAGCGTTTGCCATAAAGTTCTTTCCCCCAGGAAGGAATCGCAACAAGATATTAAAATGATTAAAATGTTGCACCCAACGAATTTGCTTGGGTGATAATTTTCGGAGGGGTCTTTAAAGCCTCTAGTTCAGTGATGGCGAACCTTTTTGTTGTTGTGTACCAATAGTGCGCATGCATGCTGGCACCCACAATGCAATGCACCCAGTGCATGCACATGCAACACCCCCCCACCCCCTTACCTGCACTGCACATGCATGCACCTCCCAGCTGATTTTTGGCTCATTTGCGGCCGTTTTTGCCCTCCCGGAGGCTTGAGGAAAGCCTCTGCAGCCTTGGGAGGCCAAAAAATGGGCCTTCTGGAAATACTGGAAATGCCGGTTTTCGGCTTCCGGAGGGCCTCTGGAGCCCAGGGGAGGCTGTTTTCGCCATCTGGGGACTTGAGAGAAAACAGGCCCATTTTTTGGCCTCCAAAGGCTGCAGAAACGGCCTCAAAATGGTACGGAAATCAGTTTGGACGCAGGCACATGCACAATGCAGGTAAGGTTGGCTGGGGCTCGCGTGCCTGCACAAATGGCTCTGTGTGCCACCTGTGGCACACGTGCAATAGGTTTGCCATCACAGCTCAAGGTTTTTGTGATCCGTCCATACCTCAAATGGGTGTTTCGCCCCTTCTAGGAAATGTCTCCAAATTAGTAAGGCCCATCGGACCTTCTCCCAAATTGCATATCTTTTTTCAGTTTCAGTTAGTTTCCAGGAGGTGTAGGCACAGGGTTGTAAAGCCCAAGTAGTGTTGGCTTGTAGTAAAACTGCCCCCACAGCTATATCACTGGTATCGGCCTGGATCACGAAGGGGGCATCCATGTCAGGATGTTTAAGGACAGATTCAGCTGCAAACAATTGTTTCATTTTCTCAAAGGCTGTGTCAGGGCTCCAACAAATCCACCCTCATCCAAATCAAAAGTCTCTAGCCGCATCTCAGAAAAAGTAAATTGGTTTATTAGAAATTGCCATGTTGGCACATGGCTGGGTGCAGCCGATACTAAATCACATTATACATTTCCCCCTTGACCTTGGTCTTTCCCCCACCCCCTGGATGTGACTTCTCCAATGGGACATGTCCATCTCCAAGAGTCATCCATCATGCTGTCCAATAACCTTATGCTCCAACAACTTTGGGCTGCCGAGGTGATTATCTAGGCATTTGAAAAATGCCTTGTTTTCCCCTACACCCTTTTTCTGGCAGCTAAAATGACCAAAGGAGTATCTTTTTAGTTGACAGGCTGCTTGGCACTCCATGGTCCACTCAAGGGGCCGGCTAGGCTTTGGTTTAACTTCTCCTTTTGTCTTTAGTAGATCAGTAATGGGTAACACAATTTTTGCAAAGATGGGGATAAATTGTCCATAGAAATTTGGGAAACCCAGAAAACTTCGCAGCTGCTTTCTGGTGCGTGGGGGAGCCCATTCCATGACTGCTTGAATCCTCTCCAAGTCCATTTCTATCCCCTCATGCTATATGCAGTAACCCAAATAGTCAGTTTTTTCTGGTGAAATTTACACTTTGATAATTTGACATACAGTTCAGCCAACTTGAGTTTTTTCAGGACTGATCACACCAACTTTATATGCTCCTCCATGGTTTCTGTGTAAATAAGAATATCATTCAGATAAACCAAAAAACCCTTGTAAAGATGTTCATGCAGCACCTCATTTATCAGTTGCATAAACACGGGGGGAGGCTCCTTGTAATCCAAACAGGAGCACTTTAAATTGGAAACAACCCAAAGGGCAATTGAATGCGGTTTTCCATTCATCTCCTTCCTTAATTCGAACTCTGTAGTAAGCTTCTCTCAAATCCAGCTTAGTAAAAATCTTGCCTTTGCCAACGTGTCCTTCCTTAAGGGGAGTTGATAAACATTTTCAACACACACTGCATTCAGGTTTTTGTAGTCAATGCAGATATGATAAGAACCATCTTTTTTTTCACGAAATAACACCAAGGCAACCACTTGTGGCCTAGCAGGTTGGATGAAACCCCATTTTAGGTTTTTATTGATAAAAGTTTGCAATTCTTCTAGCTCTCATAGGGTCATCGAGTAGAGCTTTGGCTTAGGGGAGTTTCATCCCAGGGAAAAATCTCTATTCTGCAGTCTGTGGGGCGATGGTGGGGGGGGGGGAGCACATCCAAAGCCCTTTCGCTGAACGCCTCCCTGAGGTCCCAATATTCCTTTGAGATTTTTTCCTCCCCAGCTATGTGTTCTCTTGCCACTGATGCCAACTGATGCCAGCTTCCTTGTGGTCTTGGCTATTACTGAAGGACTCCCCCCGTGGCTGGATGGAACGGATGCACAACAATCCCTTCCTCCAATTCACATAAGGATCCAATTTCCAGAGCCAAGTAGGAGGAGGCACTCCATCCCAGAGGCCACAATAAAACACAAAGTCTCTCGGTGGTCCCCCATCCACATTTCCACTGGCTTCATCACAAAATGAGACGGGCCTCCCTCACCTACCGATCCATTCAACCAGCAAAATGCTATGGGCACTTTCAATGTCCTTAGTCTCAGCCCTAGTTTCTTCACCACCTCTGAGCTAATTACGCACCTTGTATACCCAGAGCCTAAAAGGGCTAACATCTTCCCTTGGGAGCCAGACAAAGGCATCCTTAACTCCACTAGGATGGTCATTGGGCCCAGTTGTCGACTTACCAGGGGGTTGTTATTGGAGTCGGTTTTGCTCTCCCCTGGGGTAATCGAGTTCCCAACTCCTGTTCCAGAGGAGCGAACTCGACGACTTCCACGCCCTTCAGGGCCATTTCGCGATGTTTGGCTGGTGGCTTTTCAACCTTCTTCCCTCCAGCAAATGTTGGTTTGAAGCCTGGTTTGACGAGGTAATCAGCAGATTGATGCCAACATCTGAAACAAGCCATAGACTTGGTTTTTGCAGCTGGTCCACTTCTAGTAGCTCTAGGGGTCTCTCTTGGGGTAGAAGGTAGAGGCTTGTTCTAATTGTGGCCCCCACAGTGCCGGTTTCTTGCCAGATCAATCTCCACATCAGCTGCCAACACATACCAGCACTGAAGATCTTGAGGGACCCCTCAGGAGATACAGCTCAGGTAGACCTTCTCATTATGCCCATCTTTGTAGGTTCCATCAGAGCTCTTGGGACCACCCACACATGTGGCACACCAACTCACGAAACTCCTGGGTATATACAGCCACCAACCTTCACCCCGATTCTTGTCTTACGTTCAGCAAGGGGGTCTTCAAAATGAGCTTGGAGGGCCATCATAAACATGTCATAATTCCTCAGCTGGGGGGCATCATCATTGTGAAGGGTGACCAATCAGCCGCAATTCCTTCCAAGACCCTGGTAACACACCTCACTTTGGCTGATTCTGAAGCAAAGTCCTCATATTCCTGCATGTGATTCCAAACTTGGGCTAGGAAAAATCCCAGAGCTTTGGCATCTCCGTATTTTATTTCCAGCAGAGGAACCTTTGGAATTTGGTGCTTCCAGGTGACTGTCCCCCACCAGGGGGTGGCCTAGGCCAGGGGTCCCCAACCGCCGGTCCGCGGACCGGTACCGGCCACGGAACAAGCCTTACCGGGCCGCTGGTTGCTGGGCGCCGCCATCTTTTTTGTAAAAAGCGCTTCTGGTGAGCTTTTCCGGGTAGAAAGCTCACGGAGCGCTGTTCGTCATAAAAGATGGCGGCGCCAGCCTTCGGTGAGCTTTTCCGGTAGAAAGCCATTTCTACCCGAAAAGCTCACCAGAAGCGCGCGCCGCCATCTTTTTATGAAAACAGCGCTTCGGTGACGCCACCGGAAGCGCCTTTTCGTCATAAAGATGGCGGCGCCCAGTTGACGCCGTACCGGGCCGCGGCGCCCAGCTGATGTCGGAACCGGGCCGCGGCGTCGAAAAGGTTGGGGATCCCTGGCCTAGGCTACAGCAGCTACTTGAATTCCTGCAGCCGATGCTGGCCCTGGCTGAGCTATAGGAATCACTTTTGGGTTAGCAAAGGTTTCTTTTTTCCTCCTGCATCTTCCCCAGCCTCTTCACATGTAGGCAAAGCATACCTTTCCCAAGCTCTCCAGTTCTCAAGAGCTTCAAGTAGAAGATGAAGGGCTTGAGTCAACAGGAGGTCTTCTTTGTCAGCCTCCTGCCAAGCAGCCTTTCCACACTGGCGTCTGGCAGCAGTTACTCCAGAGGGAACCTCCCCAGGAATCTCCATCTTATGCCTAATGACCATTTGGCTCAGACTGGCTTCTCAGTTTGCATTTCTGACAGCCATTCAGTTTCCTCCCTCCCCTGGTGGGACTGAGGAGGAGGTGTTGACCCAGCGAATCCCAGGTCCTCCTGATCGCTACCTTGGTTAAGACATTCTTTGCTCAGCCCCCACTGTAGAATTCATCTCCGGGTTGGCTGATAAAGCAGATCTTGTTTAATGTCAGACATGCCTCCATTCAAAACCCAAGAAAGAAATCCCCCAACTCCATATTTGTAGAGAAAAGGTACTTTTACTGACTTAGAAGTGATAGCAATGAAAGAAAAGCAAGATCTGAGGCAATGGGCATGAAAATGACATATTGAAAGTTATCCCAAGTTCCCTCCCCCAAGGACCCAGACTGGATGTTTCCAGTGTGTATGGTGTTGTGGGGTATATCTTCAGGTGTTTTCCCCCCATCTGCTATGCCAAGACGGTTGACCTTGACTGGGCATAAACAAGTCCATGCAGTTGTGCACTGAGCATGAGAGCACACACACTTGGTTCACACAGAAATCATCTCCATTCTCCAGCAAACTTCCCTCCTCCCAATGCCAAACTTCCCCCTTTCCCGTTTCTATGGCAGCTGACAGCAAGCAAGCATTATGGAGACTGACATAGAGCTCTAATTATATGCTCTATTTGTATGTTGAATTAAGATATTTTGTATATAAATAAACATTTCATTATTTCACTTTGAGAACATGGATTACTAACCATCTTGATACAGTTCAAGTGTAGAATAAATGCATACCAGTCATTTTAAATAAATGGATATAATATGTACGTTTGTAGTAGCCACTATCAGAAATATTGCTGCCAAGCATTGAGAATTACAGGAGATTCATCATTTCTTTTCCCACTGAGTTTTTTAAATGTAAAATTCATATACTGTAGTTGGTTTATATGATCTTTTTTATTTATATGCTGAAATTTATATGCTGAAACAAACACTTGTATTTACTGGTGGATTGCTTTTTCCAGCTAAAGAATCAGTGAAATCACAACTCTTAGAATGTGGGAGAAAGAGATGTTTGCCTCCCTCAAATCCAGAACATTTTTTTCTCTGCATGTCAGGTCACAACATTCCAATTTCTGTGATGAAGCACTAGTGTATCCATTTTGATGATGGTGGTGGTGATGATGATGATGATGATGATGATAACTGTTACATCTAAATGAGTATCACTTTTCACAGTGGGTGAATCAACATCATCTTTGGCACTTCTCATTACACATATACTACTTTGTTATGTGGGTATGAGAGTTTATTGAGTTTCTGTCATTTCTCTTGCAAACAAACAAAACTCAAAAAAAAGACTTTTTGCAAATACAGTTTCCAGTTTCCAGCTTTTTCTACCCATATAGTAGGTAGCTATCTCATCCAAGATTAATTGAAGACCTCCACAGTCCCTTCCAACATTATTATTCTATTACTCTAAACACACATAAATCATGGTGTATTTGGACCGAAGCATTTTGCATATGGCAGTTTTGGTTTTTTTACAAAACTTTATTAAGTAAATTATTAAAACATTGGACATGGTGTAATCATCCTGACAATCCTTGTTGTCACACATGTGGCATAAAATACATACTTTAAATACATTTATACATTTATACAGCTATACATTTCTATGGTATTTCCCAGTTTTAGTCATCTGTTCTGCCATCCCTATTCTCTTTTGATTTTAGATCCTTCCTTTTTTCCCACCATTGACAAAATTTATCCCATATTTTATAGTATTCTATCTCATTCTTATCTTTCATTTCCCAAGTTAATTTGTCCATCTCAGTGCTGCATAAGCTAGGTGTGAGCATTGGACTTCCCTTCAACTGAAAAGAATTAACTTCTGAAAACTAGGTATTTCAAAAGGAATCCTTTATTGAAAGGGGTTTTATCTCAACACTAGGCAAAGCAGAATCTAAGATACCCCCAGGCATACAGTCATAGATAAAGGAAGTTAAAACCGCTCCCCTCATTCAGATGTGGATTTAGTCAAACAAGGAACCAACAAGTTAATTCCCTGATCTGACAGTAAGTATTAACAACTAGCATCTTCTCCACTGGTATTACTTCAATAATTGAACATCAAAAATGAAAAACTGTTCCTTAAGTACTGGATTTTTAGTTTCCATTGCTTCACTAAGTTCTGAAGTACTTTCTTCAATAGTATTATCAGTGTCTGAGAATCAAAGCAAATGTTGCAGTTACCCCTCCTGGGAAAATGTAGTTTTTCTGTTTCTGTTATGTTAATATCAATGTGGTCAGAAATAGCATGTAAGTATGCTGGTCCTAACATTATATGAAATATAGCATTTACATGTACAAATTCAAGGGCGTCACCAGTATCAAACCCATTTATCTCTTGAATATGACACACAAAGGTGGCATTCTCCAAGCTGATTAATAATTGTATTAAAACTCAGATCATTAATATTTGATGCTTCAGATATATATATATATGGTATTCGGCTTGGTTCGGGTATTTTCCCACGTCATGTAGTTGTTCTTTTAAAGTTGTAGCAACGTTTCAGCAGAATCTCATCTGCCATCATCAGGCTTCTTCTTCTGATGGCAGATGAGATTCTGCTGAAACGTTGCTACAACTTTAAAAGAACAACTACAAGGACGTGGGAAAATACCCGAACCAAGCCGAATACCATACATGTAAGTACCCGCGAAAACTTAAGAAAACACATATAAACACCTGGGCACAAACAGATCCCCCCTGATACTTCCAGCTCAAACACATCCCAACCAGGCACCCAGATGAAACCCAACTTCCTAACTAATGATAGCCGTCCATTTACCCGAAGCCAAGCTGCACTAAAGGCCTCCAATAAAGCAACACAATGCTGCCAGCCAATCAAGATACAAAAAGAGCCAAAAAACAGACAGAAGATATTAGAGACACCAATCAAGCAGAACACAGCAAACTCCGAGACCAATAAACCAACGTTGCTACAACTTTAAAAGCACCACTACTATGACGTGGGAAAATACCCGAACAAAGCTGAAGGCCATATATATATATATATATATATATATATATATATATATATATATATATATTGTGTGTGTGTGTGTGTGTGTGTGTGTGTGTGTGTGTGTGTGTATGTTATGTCTCCCCTTTAATTGCAGGTGAGCAAAACAAAAAGCAGCCATTTCAGAATGAATTCAAACCAAAACAAAGTCCCACAAGAGAACGGCTGGCATGAATTCCAATATACAGCAATAAATCCTCACTCTGTTTGGCAATCCTATCGTGGCAGTAAATCACAAGCCTCAGAGAGTCTGCTGCAATGTCTTCACTCCCAATTAGTCACTTTGCTTCTGGCGAATTCCACCAGCCCAGCCGTGTCCTTTTATTCACTTAGGAAGCGTGCTCATTTGCCTAATTAGTGACTTGCTCTACGCTTTCTTTCTAACTGGGTTTGTCTCCTTAGCCTCCTTCTATTTCTGATGTCTAACCATAAGTTTTCCAGATTCTCATCTCCACTGGAAAACTCTCTCATGCCTTCCCTGTCAGGCATTCCCGGCTGCTGATCAGATAAAGAACCAGAGGAGGTCGAAGGTCCTGACAACTCTATTATTTCAGGTCTGTCTTCCCTTGTTACATCCATCTCCTCATCCTGGTTACTATTCCAATCACTAAACAATGCCGGCTCATATTTTGCTGCCATGTCCTCATCACTTGAACTCATATCTGCCACAGGAGCAGAATCCAAACCCGGAGCCACAACACTATCCCTCACCCCAGGGCCCTTTCCCCGGGTCTGACGATCCGGATGCGGTTTCGAAGGGAAACAATCATGAAAGTCCCCAATAATGTCTGGAGCATGAACTGCGGACGCATCTGTCCATGAAAAAACCTCCGAGTCATCCGCTCTCCTCCCGACTAAGTACTGGAAACGACCCTTTAACCAACGCGAATCAGTAATGCTGACCACCATGTCATCAACAGCAGCCTCCTCACGGGGCGTTGATGGGGAAGTCGTACCAACGGGAGCACGCAGAGGACACTCCGGGGAGTCAGGAACCAAAAGGGAACGATGGAAGACAGGGTGAATGCGCATGGAGCGCGGTAAGGTGAGTCGGTATGGCACAGAGTTGATGACAGCCTCAATCGGGAATGGACCGATGAAACGATGGTCCAGCTTCCTAATTGGGCGATCGATCCGAAGGTGTCTTGTGGATAACCACAGCTTGTCACCCACAGCTAACGGAGGCGTTGTTTCGACGTGATCGGGTCCGCAGAAACCGCTTATAATCTTCTTTTCGCCTTTCGAGTTGTTGTACTACTAAACGGTGAACCGCTTGTAATCCAGAAAATCTTGTGTCTCAGGAACCGGGGAATCCATCAAAGTTAATGGGAAGAAGCGCAGATGATAACCCACATTCGCGAAAAACGGCGTTACACGAGTGGAGGTGTGCTGAGAGTTATTAAAGGCGAATTGTGCCAATGGGAGGTATTTCGCCCAATCGTTTTGTCGATGATTGACAAAACATCTCAAATATTGAGTGAGAATGCCAATAACCTTCTCAGTCCCGCCATCAGTTTCCGGATGGTGCGCTGACGCTAAGCACACCTGAACTTGTAACGCCATTAACTGTTTCCAAAACTGCGCAGTAAACTGGACCCCACGATCCGAAACCACTCTATCCGGCAGTCCATGTAGACGAAAGATATGCTGTAAAAATAACTGGGCCGTAGTGTGGGACGATGGTAATCTCTGACAGGGAATGAAATGAGCCATTTTAGTCAGCATATCAACTACCACGAGCACCGTCGTGAAGCCCGACGAGGATAGTAAATGCGTGAGAAAGTCCATGGAGATCGCTCCCCATGGTCTGCCCGGAGTCGGCAATGGTTGGAGGAGTCCAGGGGGCGCACCCGATGCCGCTTTCGCTTGTCTATACTGTACGCAAGAAGCGACGTAAGAAAACACATCGTGGCGAACCCGAGGCCACCAAAAAGTCCGGGTGACCAAATGCAAAGTTTTATAAAATCCAAAATGACCAGCAGCGGGGTTATCATGACATTGCGTCATGATGAGAGCTCTCAGCGACCTGGTGGGTACATACAATAAACCCCGATGTCGTAGCAAGCCCTCTTCAAAGGACCATGGGGAATCAGGTCCAATGTCCCCCCGTCTCTGCTGCGTCCACGCGTCCAATCGTTGCGCCTCCCGTATGCGAGCCCGCAAATCTACTGGATCTTGAAGTACGGCCAAGGATTCTGGTGGCAACACCGTTCATGGAGGAAGAGGATCCTCGGGACCGATATATTCGGGTTTCCGAGACAACGCATCTGCTCTCCGATTCTGTCCACTTGGAACATAAGTGACGGAGAAATTGAACCTTGCGAAAAGCAATCACCACCGAATCTGGCGTTGGTTCAACTTCTTAGCGGTAGACAAATGTTCCAAGTTTCGGTGATCCGTCCGAACCTCCACCTTGTGCCGAGCCCCCTCTAGATGATGTCTCCAGGTCTCAAATGCAGCCTTACTAGCCAACAACTCCTTTTCCCAGATGGTGTAATTGCGCTCAGAAGCTGTGAGCTTCCTAGAATAGTATGCGCAGGGGAAAAGAGGCGCGCCATCCTTCAGAGCTTGTAACAATACCGCTCCGATAGCGACATTAGAGGCATCTGTCTCGACCACAAATGGACGATTCGGATCAGGATGCCTCAATATCGGCTCGGCCACAAACGCTTTCTTTAAAATTTCAAAAGCCTGTTGTTGCGAGGGCCCCCACAGAAACGGGACCTTCTTATGGAGGAGCTGAGTGATGGGATCCATTAACTTAGCAAAGTCTGGAATGAAGGTTCTATAGTAATTGGCGAACCCCAGAAGACGTTGCACGTCCTTGACTCGACGAGGGGCTTCCCAACTACACAAGGCCTCGACTTTTTTAGGCTCCATAGCAATGCCCTCGGGAGAGATGATATGCCCTAAAAACTCTATCGACGACTGAAAAAAGAAGCACTTCTCCAGTTTCGCGTAGAGTTTATGCTCCCGAAGACGCTGAAGCACTTGATGAACCTGCTGAAGGTGGTGATCTCTGGACCGAGAGTAAATCAAAATGTCATCCAGATACACCACGACAAACCTATCCAGCATGTCCCGGAAAATGTCGTTCATCAAATGCTGGAATACAGCGGGAGCGTTGGTCAGAACAAATGGCATGACGGTGTACTCGAAATGACCATAACAAGTGCCAAACGCTGTCTTCCACTCGTCCCCCTTGCGCATCCGAACCAGGTTGTAGGCCCCACGCAGATCGAGTTTAGTGAAGATAGTAGCCTCCCGCAACCGCTCCATCAATTCCGGAATGAGCGGCAAGGGATAGCTATTCCTCACTGTGATGGCATTCAACCGTCGGTAGTCGCAGCATAGACGAAGCTCTCCCGACTTCTTTTTAACAAAAAGAACGGGAGCCGAAAGAGGGGACAACAAGGGTCGAATAAATCCCCGAGCTAAGTTTTTATCTAAAAACTCTCGGAGCGCAACCAACTCGGGCTCCGACATGGAGTATAACCGCCCCTTTGGCAATGGAGCATCCGGTATCAGGTCCACGGGACAATCATAAGCACGATGTGGTGGTAATTGATCTGCCTCCTGTTCGCTGAAAACATCAGAGAAGTCCGACAGCTCCAAAGGTATTGAGACAGCAGAAGCGGCGATATCTTGGCCAGCACAGATATGTCTCAGGTGGTCCACACATTGGAGACTTGGAAAAGAAATTGCGTTCTGCGCCCAAGCCACCAACGGATCGTGCAAACGCAGCCAGGACACTCCGAGAACCAAAGGGAGATGGAGGTTCGAGGTGACATAAAAACGTATCGCCTCCTCATGATCCCCAATAAGCATACGCACTGGCTGGGTGGCGAAACAAATGGGCCCAGACTTGAGTTCACACCCATCTACGGTTTCCACCTTAATGGGTGGATCCACAGGAATCAAGGGAATTTCAAAATGTTTGACAAAAGCCCAGTCCATAAAGCTGGTTGTAGCCCCTGAATCCACCAGCGCAACGGCGGGAATTCCCTCCTTCTGGGACTGCAAAAAGATAAGAGTGTCCAAAAGTAAATGCCGAGGAGGGCCAGGATTTACTTCAGTAATTTGGGGTGGGGGTGTAGAATGTGCCCGACCTAGGGTTTCCCGAGGTCGGGCCTACTCCGCTTCCCGGCGGGCCAGGAGTGGTTTCGGGCACAGGTCTGCGAGTCCCTCTCTGAGTGCAGGAATTTGCAAAATGTCCCCCGCAATAAAGGCACAAACCTTCCTGCAACCTTCTCGAACGTTCTCACACCGTTAAGCGAGGGTGGAGTGCACCTAACTCCATCGGCTCCTCAGTCTTAACCGTGGTTTGAAAAACTCTCGGTGGCGTGGTTTGTGCACGAGAAAAAGAAGGAGGTTCCACAATGGGCCGTTTACTTCCGCGCTGTTGTAAACGGGCTTCAATACGTAAGCACTGGATTACCAAGGCATCCAGAGTTGAAGCCCACTCTGCATGGACTAACTCATCCTTGATGGCATCAGACAAGCCTTCCTGGAATGCAGCCATATGAGCCGGTTCGTTCCAGTTAGAGTCCATACACAGCAAACGAAATTCTGCAATGTATTCCTGCAGGGGACGTTTCCCCTGATAAATGTCCCGTAACCGTCTATCCACAGTTTGTATTTTAATTGGATTTTCGAACATAACTCTCATTTGTTGTAGAAAACCCTGAAAATTGTCCAACAATGGGCTATCTTGAATTAACAAGGGAGTAGCCCATTTGGCAGCCTGCCCAGATAATAGACTAATCATAAATCCTACCTTAGCCCGGTCGCTTGGGAAGTCTTCAGGCCTCAAAGATATAAATAACTGGCACTGACCCATAAATGCCGGGAACATGTCCATTTGCCCTGAAAATTTCTCCGGCACGGATACCGGGCTTTTCCTCAAGGGAGGGGCTGAGGGAGCAGCAGCAGGGCTTTGCAAGCTGGAAATATGATTCACCAGTTGTGTCACCTGATTTTGAAGAGTCTGATTGGTTTGAATCAGTTGATTTATCTGTTGCTGTTGCTGCTCCACCAAACGCTGCAGTTGGTTTTGATCCATCTTGGGTTAAAGATGGTTTGTGTGGCCAGAAGCAAAAATGTTATGTCTCCCCTTTAATTGCAGGCGAGCAAAACAAAAAGCAGCCGTTTCAGAATTAATTCAAACCAAAACAAAGTCCCACAAGAGAACGGCTGGCGTGAATTCCAATATACAGCAATAAATCCTCACTCTGTTTGGCAATCCTATCGTGGCAGTAAATCACAAGCCTCAGAGAGTCTGCTGCAATGTCTTCACTCCCAATTAGTCACTTTGCTTCTGGCGAATTCTACCAGCCCAGCCGTGTCCTTTTATTCACTTAGGAAGCGTGCTCATTTGCCTAATTAGTGACTCGCTCTACGCTTTCTTTCTAACTGGGTTTGTCTCCTTAGCCTCCTTCTATTTCTGACGTCTAACCATAAGTTTTCCAGATTCTCATCTCCACTGGAAAACTCTCTCATGCCTTCCCTGTCAGGCATTCCCGCTGCTGATCAGATAAAGAACCAGAGGAGGTCGAAGGTCCTGACAACTCTATTATTTCAGGTCTGTCTTCCTTGTTACATCCATCTCCTCATCCTGGTTACTATTCCAATCACTAAGCAATGCCGGCTCATATTTTGCTGCCATGTCCTCATCACTTGAACTCATATCTGCCACAGGAGCAGAATCCAAACTCGGAGCCACAACATACATACGTGTATGTATGTATGTATGTATGTATGTATGTATGGCATTCGGCTTTGTTCGGGTATTTTCCCACGTCATTATAGTTGTGCTTTTAAAGTTGTAGCAACGTTTCAGCAGAATCTCATCTGCCATCATCAGGCTGCTGTATTGTGTCCGTCTGTCAGTCAGACTTTTACAGTGGTTTCAGATTTAAATTTGGGGCAGCCTATTGCTGTGCCAGAATGGTTTTTCTTCATCCTGATTGGTTGGGAGTCTTGGTCTGTGTTTATTGGTCTCAGAGTTTGCTGTGTTCTGCTTGATTGGTGTCTCTAATATCTTCTGTCTGTTTTTGGCTCTTTTTGTATCTTGATTGGCTGGCAGCATTGTGTTACTTTATTGGAGGTCTTTAGTGCAGCTTGGCTTCGGGTAAATGGACGGCTATCATTAGTTAGGAAGCTGGGTTTCATCTGGGTGCCTGGTTGGGATGTGTTTGAGCTGGAGGTATCAGGGGATCTGTTTGTGCCCAGGTGTTTGCCTGGCTTGTGGTGTGGAGATTTGTTTGTTTGTGAGTGCAGGCTTCCAAATGATTGACAGCCTGGTGGAATCATCTCTTCTGTTCATGCTTTCTGGTCTTTTTTCAATCTCTATGGCTTCTCTGATGATTCTGTGGCTGGAATTTTCTATAGTGGCTAGGGTTTTGGTGCCATTGAAGTTGATGCTATGACCTGTGGCTTCCATGTGTTGGACTAGTGAGGAAGTGTGTTCCAGCTTTTTGACTGCATTTTTGTGTTCATCCAGGCGGGTACTTATTCTTCTATTGTTCTGTCCAATGTATGTGGCTGGGCATGATGCACAGGGGATTTCGTATATGGTTTTCCAGGTCAATTTTGTCTTTGGGGTTTCTGAGGATGGCTGCTATTTTTCTGTCTGTTTTGAAGGCAGTCTTGATGTGGTGTCTGTATAGTATCTTACTAATTTTGTCTGTAGTGCCTCTTATGTAGGGCAGGACAGCTGTTCCATGGGTCTGTTCATCTTCTGGGTCTCTATTATGTCTCAGTGTGTTTTTGTGGATCAAGTTTGTGATTTTGCTTTTGTGGAAGCCGTTGGCTGTCAATATTTTAGTCAGGGTGCATAGTTCAGTCTTAATGTGTGTCTTGTCTGCCAGGCGTTTGGTTCTAGTAATTAGTGTTTTAGCCACGGAGTTTATCTGTGCTGGGTGGTGGTGGGATTGGGCGTTGAGGTAGCGGTTGGTGTGTGTTTTCTTCTGGTATATGGTGTGTCCTAGTGTGCCATCTGTTTTTTTGTAGATTAGTACATCTAGGAATGGTAGTTGTTTGTTTGTTTCTGTTTCCATGGTGAACTTGATTTTGGGGTGTGCGCTGTTTAGGTGTGTTAGGAAATGGTTTAGGTTTTCTTGTCCATGGGGCCAAATCACGAATGTGTCATCGATGTATCTTAACCATAGTTTGGGTTTGAGGATGGCATTGGCCAGGGCTCTGGATTCGAATTCTTCCATGAACAGGTTTGCAATGACAGGTGACAGTGGTGATCCCATGGGGGCTCCTTCTATTTGTTTGTATCTTTGTCCTTTGTATATGAAATATGTGTTGGTTAAGCAGTGTTCTGTTAGTTCCATGAGGTGTTTAGCTGATTGGTATTTATTTTTGATGATTTCAAGGGTCTCTTTTATCGGGACTTGAGTGAATAGTGAAACCACATCAAAACTTACAAGCAGATCTTCTTGCTCCACGTGTAGATCTTTGATCATTTCCAAGAAGTGGTATGAGTTTTGTACATGAGAAGCTGCTGTTTCAGCATGGGGCTGTAGCTCTTTTGCTAGGTGTTTAGCTAGGTTTTGTAGTGGTGCTCCTCTGGAGCTGACTATGGGTCTGAGAGGTATGCCTTCTTTGTGTATTTTTGGGAGGCCGTATAGTTTGGGGCATCTGGAAGATTTCTCTCTGGGTATGATCGTGTGTTGGATCTCTTTGCTTATGTGGCTGGTTATAATTTATTCTTGGTTAATTTTTCCAGATATGTGGTTGGGTCTGTGTTTATGGGTTTGTATGTGGAGTCTTGAAGTAGGCCTGTCAATTTTGTTTCATAGTCTTTTCTGTCCATTACTACAGTGGCATTCCCTTTATCTGCTGGGAGGATGATTATGCTGCTGTCTCTTTTCAGGGTTTGTAGCGCTTTAATTTCATTTTGCTGTAAGTTGCTTTTTGGTGGTTTGCTTGTGCATAGGATGTTGGTAACTTGGTGTCTTATTTTATCAGCTTCATCTGTATTTAATTTAGTTAGGCTGGATTCTACTGCACATATGATGGATTCTATGGGGATTTTTTGGGGTGCTATAGCATAGTTGAATCCTTTGGTTAGGACTTCTGTTTCTGTTTTGGTGAGTTCTCTGTTGGAAACATTGTACACTAATTGTTTCAGGTGTTGTTGTGAGTTGTTGGGGTTTTCTTGTCATGTTCTAATTTCTTTAATTTTTTCAAGAGCTTTGCCTGTTTGTAAGTGCTTGCAGATTCTGATCTCCAAGTTGTGAGTTGTTTTATCTTGTCCCAAAGTAGAGGGTGGATTTTGCTGCTCAATTCCAGGTGTAGTGCTAGCAAATCTTTGTTTAACTGATCTAATTGGAATCTCTTACTGTGGAGCTCGTTCCTTAGTAGAGCCATTTCAGTTCTTTTCAGGATACGTTTAGTGGCTGCTGTGCTTTGATGAAATTTTAATTTGAAGCAGGTTGGTGTAGTATTGTTATCTCTGCAGCTGCGTAGGAATTGGAGGTCACATAGTATTCCTGCTCTTTTAATTTCCAGTTTCTTGTAGGTTTTGATCTGGCTGTTTAATCCCTCCCGTAGAGGTTTGATATTTGTTTTCTTAAGTAAAATACCGAACAAAGCTGAAGGCCATACATGTAAGTACCGCGAAAACTTAAGAAAACAAATATATATATATATATATATATATATATATATATATATATATATATATATATATATATATATATATATATATATATATATATATATTCTTAAGTTTTAGGGTACTTACATGTATGGTATTCGGCTTGGTTCGGGTATTTTCCCACGTCATTGTAGTTGTTCTTTTAAAGTTGTAGCAACGTTTCAGCAGAATCTCATCTGCCATCATCAGGCTTCTGTATTGTGTCCGTCTGTGGGTCAGACTTTTACAGTGGTTTCAGATTTAAATTTGGGGCAGCCTATTGCTGTGCCAGAATGGTTTTTCTTCATCCTGATTGGTTGGGAGTCTTGGTCTGTGTTTATTGGTCTCGGAGTTTGCTGTGTTCTGCTTGATTGGTGTCTCTAATATCTTCTGTCTGTTTTTTGGCTCTTTTTGTATCTTGATTGGCTGGCAGCATTGTGTTACTTTATTGGAGGCCTTTAGTGCAGCTTGGCTTCGGGTAAATGGACGGCTATCATTAGTTAGGAAGCTGGGTTTCATCTGGGTGCCTGGTTGGGGTGTGTTTGAGCTGGAGGTATCAGGGGGATCTGTTTGTGCCCAGGTGTTTGCCTGGCTTGTGGTGTGGAGATTTTTTTGTTTGTGAGTGCAGGCTTCCAAATGATTGACAGCCTGGTGGAATCATCTCTTCCATTCATGCTTTCTGGTCTTTTTTCAATCTCTATGGCTTCTCTGATGACTCTGTGGCTAGGGTTTTCCATAGTGGCCAGGGTTTTGGTGCCATTGAAGTTGATGCTATGACCTGTGGCTTCCGTGTGTTGGACTAGTGAGGAAGTGTGTTCCAGCTTTTTGACTGCATTTTTGTGTTCATCCAGGCGGGTACTTATTCTTCTATTGTTCTGTCCAATGTATGTGGCTGGGCATGATGCACAGGGGACTTCGTATATGCCTTGGTTTTCCAGGTCAATTTTATCTTTGGGGTTGCTAAGGATGGCTGCTATTTTTCTGTCTGTTTTGAAGGCAGTCCTGATGTGATATCTGTGTAGTACCTTACTAATTTTGTCTGTAGTACCTCTTATGTAGGGCAGGACAGCTGTTCCATAGGTCTGTTCATCTTCTGGGTTTCTATTATGTTTCAGTGTGTTTTTGTGGATCAAGCTGGTGATTTTGCTTTTGTGGAAGCCGTTGGCTGTCAGTACTTTAGTGAGGGTGCATAGTTCAGTCTTAATGTGTGTCTTGTCTGCCAGGCGTTTGGTTCTGGTAATTAGTGTTTTAGCCACGGAGTTTATCTGTGCTGGGTGGTGGTGGGATTGGGCGTTGAGGTAGCGGTTAGTGTGTGTTTTCTTCTGGTATACGGTGTGTCCTAGTGTGCCATCTGTTTCTTTGTTTTTTTTTTTGTTTTTTTGTAGATTAGTACATCTAGGAATGGTAGTTGTTTGTTTGTTTCCGTTTCCATGGTGAACTTGATTTTGGGGTGTGTGCTGTTTAGGTGTGTTAGGAAATTGTTTAGGTTTTCTTGTCCATGGGGCCAAATCACAAATGTGTCATCGATGTATCTTAACCATAGTCTGGGTTTGTGGGTGGCATTGGCCAGGGCTCTGGATTCGAATTCTTCCATGAACAGGTTTGCAATGACGAGTGACAGTGGTGATCCCATAGGGGCTCCTTCAATTTGTTTGTATCTTTGTCCTTTGTATATGAAATATGTGTTGGTTAAGCAGTGTTCTGTTAGTTCCATGAGGTGTTTAGCTGGTTGGTATTTATTTTTGATGATTTCAAGGGTCTCTTTTATCGGCACTTGAGTGAATAGTGAAACCACGTCGAAACTTACAAGCAGATCTTCTTGCTCCACATGTAGATCTTTGATCATTTCCAAGAAGTGGTATGAGTTTTGTACATGTGAAGCTGCTGTTTCGGCATGGGGCTGTAGCTGTTTTGCTAAGTGTTTAGCTAGGTTTTGTAGTGGTGCTCCTCTGGAGCTGACTATGGGTCTGAGAGGTATGCCTTCTTTGTGTATTTTTGGGAGGCCGTATAGTTTGGGGCATCTGGAAGATTTTTCTCTTGGGATGATCATCTGTTGGATCTCTTTGCTCATGTGGCTGGTTATAATTTTCTTCTTGGTTAATTTTTCCAGATATGTGGTTGGGTCTGTGTTTATGGGTTTGTATGTGGAGTCTTGGAGTGGTCTGTCAATTTTGTTTCATAGTCTTTTCTGTCCATTACTACAGTGGCATTCCCTTTGTCTGCTGGGAGGATGATTATGCTGCTATCTCTTTTCAGGGTTTGTAGCGCTTTAATTTCATTTTTCTGCAAGTTGTTTTTGGGTGGTTTGCTTGTGCATAAGATGTTGGTAACTTGGTGTCTTATTTTATCAGCTTCATCTGTATTTAATTTAGTTAGGCTGGATTCTACTGCACATATGATGGATTCTGTGGGGATTTTTGGGGTGCTATAGCATAATTGAATCCTTTGGTTAGGACATCTTTTTCTGTTTTGGTGAGTTCTCTGTTGGAAACGTTGTGCACTAATTGTTTCAGGTGTTGTTGTGAGTTGTTGGGGGTTTTCTTGTCATGTTCTAATTTCTTTAATTTTTTCAATAATGTTTCCTGTTTGTAAGTGCCTTCAGAATCAGCTCTCCAAGTTGTAAGTTGTTTTATCTTGTCCCAAAGTAGAGGGTGGATTTTGCTGCTCAGTTCCAGGTGTAGTGCTAGCAAATCTTTGTTTAACTGATCTAATCGGAATCTCTTACTGTGGAGCTCGTTCCTTAGTAGAGCCATTTCAGTTCTTTTCAGGATACGTTTAGTGGCTGCTGTGCTTTGATGAAATGTTAATTTGAAGCAGGTTGGTGTAGTATTGTTGTCTCTGCAGCTGCATAGGAATTGGAGGTCACATAGTATTCCTGCTCTTTTAATTTCCAGTTTCTCGTAGGTTTTGATCTGGCTGTTTATTTCCTCCCCGTAGAGGTTTGATATTTGTTTTCTTAAGTTTTCGCGGGTACTTACATGTATGGTATTCGGCTTGGTTCGGGTATATATATACACACACACACACACATATAATACATACATATATATAATACATATATATATATATATATATATATATATATATATATATATATATATATATATATAGTTTTATTTGAGTTTTCACAAAACATATAAGTATAAATAAAATATCTCTCAGCTGCTGCTCCATTCTAAATCCAGGGAAGAAATACTTAGACTCTTGTAATTAGAGAAAAGATGTCTTTTACTGGAAGTTACTGGTAACAACAAGAAAATTCTGAATCTGGGTAATTAGGCACGCACATCACATATATCAAGGGAGTGAAATGTCCCCCCACCCCCAACAGTTCAAACGATTCTTCCAATTAAAAGTTGTGAACTACATCATGCGGACATCTCCAGGTGGTGATGATTAGTTGACCTTGGCTTGCTCAGATAAAGGGTTGCAGTTGCACAGAGAAGAGAAAGCTAAGCAGGAATGAGAAACCCCAGGTTATACAGTATCAGTTATTAACTCTTTCAACACTTTCCACACACACACACACACCCTGTTACTCATGGCAGCCAGAAAGAAGCAAAGGAAAGGAGGAAGATCTTGAAGGCTGACATTCAGCCCTCCTAGAAAAAAGACGTTAGTCCAATGAGTCGTCTTCCGAATCGACGTCACTCTCTTCAGAGGAGGTTGGAGGTCCCAGCCCGTCTCCCTTCAGGTGGGCGACCTCTACAACCTCCTTTTGCGGGTTTGAAGGCTTCTGGAGGACGTGCAGGGGAGGGCTTGTTCCAACCAGAGCCTCCTCAACGTCTGTTTCGGGTTAATTCAATTTCCACCTCTGCTGCCAGCACGTACCACATCTGCAGATCATTGGGGTCTCTTCTGGCAATGCAGCTCTGGTATATATCTTCATTTAACCCATCTTGGAACGCTTCTATCAGGGCTACTTGGGACCAGCCTCGAATATGACATGCCAGTTCTCTAAATTCCTGGGTGTAGTCGGCCACTGATCTCCGCCCCTGATTTATGGTCTTCATCTTAAACCTGGCCTTACGTTCCGCCAGTGGGTCTTCAAACCTTGCCCTCAGAGCAGTCATGAACAGGTTATAATTCAACAGCTGGGGAGCATTATCATTATGCAAAGTCACCATCCACTTTGCAGCTGTTCCCTCCAGAGCCCTGGTAACACATCTAACCTTGGCTGCTTCTGAGGAAAAATCCCCTCCGTATTCCTCCATATAGCTCCAAACTTGTGCTAGGAAAAATCCCAACTCCTTGGGATCCCCCCCCCCCTATTTTACTTCCAACGGAGGCAACTTTGGAGTTCTACTTCATCTGGCAATTACTCTTTCCCCTGAGGGCCCCGGGGTTGCTGCTTGCTGTTGCGCTAGCCCAGGTTGATTTATGGGGATGGCTGCTCAACTTCTTCTGGCTGGGGCTGCCTCCCACTCCTCTCCCTCATACCTTTGTTCAGCATGCTCTCCGAGGGCTTCAGCCATGAGGCGTTTGGCTTGATTTAGTAAAAAATATTTCCTTTCCCTCTCTTGCCTTGGCTCCTCTCTTCCACGCCGATGGGTAATGGTGACTCCTGGGGGGGGGGGCTCCTCAGGATCCTTCCAACCTACTCCCAATGACCATTTGGGTTTTACCGCTGGTTTTTCCTCAAGATTCACTCTGCTAACAAGACAGCTTCTCTTACTTCCTCTAGCAGGGGCGAATCTTGCCCTCCAATGGCACCCAGGGCTTCTTGGTCGCTGGCTGGAGTTGACATGATATTCAGACCCCCTCGGAAGAAATTGTGTTATCTCTCTGGGTGAGCTGGTAGAGTGAGATTCAGAATAATGTCAGCTGCTGCTCCGTTCTAAATCCAGGAAAGAAATACTTAGACTCTTGTAATTAGAGAAAAGATGTCTTTTACTGGAAGTTACTGGTAACAACAAGAAAATTCTGAATCTGGGTAATTAGGCACCCACATCACATATATCAAGGGAGTGAAATGCCCCCCCCCCCCAACAGTTCAAACGATTCTTCCAGTTAAAAGTTGTGAACTACATCATGCGGACATCTCCAGGTGGTGATGATTAGTTGACCTTGGCTTACTCAGATAAAGGGTTGCAGTTGTTCAGAGAAGAGAAAGCTAAGCAGGAATGAGAAACCGCAGGTTATACAGTATCAGTTATTAACTCTTTCAACACTTTCCACCCCCACCCCCGTTACTCATGGCAGCCAGAAAGAAGCAAAGGAAAGGAGGAAGATCTTGAAGGCTGACAATATCTTTTTTTGAGAACAGCATGCACCCAGATTATCACTTCTCCATACAGATATAAACTCAATTACATATTCATCTTATGTATTCTTATAACTATTTTTGCAATTTTCTCAATAGTTTTTCCCTTTCCGTGCTTTCTGTAACCTTATTTTTAATTATCTCATTCCTTTCTAAGTTCAATTACATATCTTTTTCTAATTTTCAGTATCTTTCTAATCAACATTTTTACACTTTTGTCTGTCCTGTTTACAATATCATATTTTCTTTTCTCATAAAACAAATTTTCCCCTGTAGTTACTAAACTGGAGTGTAACAACTTTGTATCTTTTAATTATTATCATTCAAATCTTGTTTAAAGTTTAATTTATGCTTTTACAGTTATAACATTCATTTTCTAACCTCTATTTTATAACACATAACTATTATTAACTGAATTCTCCTTGGTACATTCCCTTAAAAATACACACCAAGTTCTTGAAAAAAAAGTGTTTAAAATTTTTAAACAACCCCCAGTTGATTTTATTTCATTTCATTAGGATCCACCATCCAAAATTCCAGGAATCACCCAATAATCCAAAGCTGTTTCTTGCTTTTCTCACTTTCTCTTTCCAGGGGCTTTATTATCTTGTAACAAAGTTTCAGCTACAATGTATCCTTTACAAGTCTTGTTAAAGTTCCACTATCCATTCTTTTTTACTTCCAGGTGGTCTTCTCCATTTTTCCAGATTCCATCCTCTTTTTTTCTTCCCCTCTGCTTTCTTCTTTTAAAAAAATTAAATTATCCAAGTCTTTATCCCTTTGACACTTTATTTTCAGCTAAAAATAGCCTGTTAATATCAAAGTGGATTAATATCATTTTTTTGTTTAGATCTCTTCTTAACATTCAAAGTCAATTAAAGCTGTCAACGTGAGAGGAAAAAAAGCTTTTCCCTTTCCTTTCCCTTTCTCTTTTGCCGCTTTAAAGATCTTGTTTAGGAATAGTATTAGTCTTTATAATTCAAGTTCCAGGTACCTTAAACAGATGTTTTCTCCATTCAACCCAGTCAGTCAAACTTTCTCCTTTAAACTTTCTCCTGCACAATCTTGTCCGGTCAGGTTCTTCTTTGAGGTGGCCATTTCTGACCAACGCTGCAACTGCCTTTGGGAAAGGGAGTAATGGCCAGCCGAGAAGGAGAGATGCGGCTCTCCTCAACCCCGCTGGTGGTCTCCCCCTTCACCACCTCTACGGGGTGGCTTCAGCCCCGAATCAGAGCAGCTCGGGGTGCTCCAGTGGCGAGCATGGATCGAAACCGCGCACGATCACGGATTTTGGTCCATCGCCGAAGAAGCCCAAACTGGAAGCCGATGCTTCAGTTATATTTATCTTTATTTTTAGATCCATTTATTTATTCCATAACTGTGTACATATCAAATGGTTATATTATTCTGTACATGACAGAAATAATTTTCTTCATTCCTTTCATCTTTTCAGCTCCAGAAAAGCATAACAAGTATTATGCCCTAATGCTAAACCAGTGGTTCCCAAACTTTTTCAGTCCACCGCCCCCTTGGTGCTACAAACTCATTCTCGGTGCCCCCCACCCAGCGGTGGGATTCAAATTTCTGTGGGTGTGGCCTAATTTGAGGGTCTGGCTTACTGGTCACATGACTGGGTGGGCGTGGCTTGCTGGTCATGTGACTGGGTGGGCATAGCTTGCTGGTCACATGACTGGCTGGCGTAGCTTGCTGGCTGGGCATGGCTTGCTGGTCACATGACCGGGTAGGTGTGATCTGGTGGTCATGTGACTGGGTGGGAATGGCCAGGTGACTGGCAAACCAAATACACGTGGTCCTCACTTAATGGCCAGTTGCTTAGCAAGTGTTCTAATTTATGACTGGCCTCTCCAGAGATACTTGACCTGTTTTTGGAGTTTTGAAGCCATGCACACACATACACACACACTCCCTTCTAACCTTGCTGGAGCAGGTCATTGCACTAGAATTGGCAAAGCATCTCTGATTAGATTCTAGCAGTGAATTCAGAGATGCTTTGCCGATTCTTGTTGATTTGTTTTATTTGTATTTCTTTATTTTATGTTGCTGAATTGCATTGATATGTGTCCCTTCTTGTGCACAACCCAGAAGCTTTTGTGATTCTTTGCAGCAAAAATTACCGACCTCTGGCTTTGCTCTACTTTTCAAGCATGCCAGCACTGCCGCTTTCTAGGTGCCGGCCCCACAGGTCCACCCCATTGAGCCCACTGCACTGGAGGGACCTGCCCAAGCAAGTCAAGTCAGTGGGGTGAGCCTGAGAGAGGGAAAGAGAGAGAAAGAAGAGAGAGATAGAGACAGAGAGAGAAGGAAGAAAGGAAAGGGAAAAGGGAAAGAAAAGGGGACAAAGAAAGAGGGGGGGGGATGGAAGGGACAGAAAGAAAAAGAAATAAAGAAGGAGGGAGGGAGGGAGGAGAAAGATAATGAGATATCTATTCTAGTCCAAACACCTGCTCCAGCAGGGTTAGAAGGGAGTGAGTGCATGTGTGTGTTCTCCTTGTAATTTACCAGTACATTTTGGTTTTGCCTTCTTCAGAATTGGCACTTTAATACATTGGGGAAAAGTTTTTTAGGGTGGAGATCTGGTCCAATGAATCCTGTTTAAAGCCTCAACAAAATGTAAGAGCTTCCTGATAGTCTTGACCATGTTTTGTCCACAAAACCTTTAATAAAACCCAAAGATGTTTCAATGTGCTGGCAAAAATGTTTCAATTTGGAAAAGGGCCTCAGGTCTAATCTAGGCCTCATTTCAATCTGATGCATCAGGTCTCTCTCTCTCTCTCTCTCTCTCTCTCTCTCTCTCTCCCTCCCTCCCTCCCTCCCTCCCTCCCTCCCAGACTGGCTTTGCTCTACTTTCCCAATGTATCTGCGGGGCTGGCGTTTCAAACATGGATAGATGGATAGAGAGAGAGAGAGAGACAGACAGACAGAGAGAGACAGGTAGGTAGGTAGATAGATTGGTAGATAGATAGGTAGATAGGCAGGCAGACCTTTTGGATGAATGTATGGATAGTTAGGTAGGTAAGTAGATTGGTAGATAAGTAGGTAGGTAGGTAGGTAGATCTATATTCGTAGGTAGGTAGTTAGACAGAAAGGCAGGCAGACCTTTTGTATGTACGTATGTATGTATGTATGTATGTATGTATGGACAGACAGACAGACAGACAGACAGACAGAAAGAAAGAAAGAAAGAAAGAAAGAAAGAAAGAAAGAAAGAAAGAAAGAAAGAAAGAAAGAAAGAAAGAATGTGACAGCAGTGGCACTTTGAGAAAGTTAGTAGAGCAAAGCCAGAGTGGGAATTGAAGTCCACACAAGTTGCCAACGTTGAGAAACATGGGCTGAATATATCAACCCAGCCATTCTGGTTTAGAGTTTAGCATGTTGTTTGATTCCGGCTTAGTCAATGAATAAACCATGTCCAAGATCTTCCTGCTCCTTAATGCAGCTGCCCCTCTGCCCCTTCTCCAGCCCCCTGCAGCTGCCCCCTCTGCCCCTCCTCCAACCCCCTGCAGCTGCCCCCTCTGCCGCTACTGCAGCCCCCTGCAGCTGCCCCCTCTGCCCTTCTGCAGCCCCCTACAGCTGCCCCTCGGCCCCTTCTGCAGCCCCCTACAGCTGCCCCCACTGCCCCTTCTGCAGTCCCCTGCAGCTTCCCCTCTGCCCCTTCTGCTGCCCCCTGCAGCTTCCCCTCTGCCCCTTCTGAAGCCCCCTGCAGTTGCCCCTTCTGCAGCCCCCTGCAGCTTCCCCCTCTGCCCCTTCTGCAGCCCCCTGCAGTTGCCCCCTCTGCCCCCTCTGTGGCCCCTGCAGCTGCCCTTCTGCAGCCCCTTGCAGCTTCCCACTCTGCCCCTTCTGCAGCCCCCTGCAGCTGCCCCTCTTCCCTTCTGCAGCGCCCTGCAGCTGCCCCTCTGCCCCTTCTGCAGCCCCTGCAGTTGCCCCCTCTGCCCCTTCTGCAGCCCCCTGCAGCTTCCCCTCTGCCCCTTCTGCAGCCCCCTGCAGCTGCCCCTCTGACCCTTCTGCAGCCCCCTGCAGCTTCCCCGTCTGCCTTCTGCAGCCCCTGCAGTTGCCCCCTCTGCCCCTTCTGCAGCCCCTGCAGCTTCCCACTCTGCCCCTTCTGCAGCCCCCTGCAGCTTCCCCTCTGCCCCTTCTGCAGCCCCCTGCAGTTGCCCCCTCTGCCCCTTCTGCAGCCCCTGCAGCTGCCCCTCTGCCCCTTCTGCAGCCCCCTGCAGCTGCCCCTCCTCTGCCCCTTCTCCAGCCCCCTGCAGCTTCCCCTTCTGTAGCCCCTGCAGCTGCCCTTCTGCAGCCTCCTACAGCTGCCCCTTCTCCACCCCCCTGAAGCTGCCCCTCTGTCCTTTCTGTAGCTGCCCCTCTGCCCCTTCTGCAGCTGCCCCCTCTGCCCCTTCTGCAGCCCCCTGCAGTTGCCCTCTCTGCCCCTTCTGCAGCTTCCCCTCTGCCCCTTCTGCAGCCCCCTGCAGTTGCCCTCTCTGCCCCTTCTGCAGCCCCCTGCAGCTGCCCTTCTGCAGCCCCCTGCAGCTGCCCCTTTGCCCCTTCTCCAGCCCCCTGCAGCTGCCCCTTTGCCCCTTCTCCAGCCCCCTGCAGCTGCCCCTCTGCTCCTTCTCCAGCCCCCTGCAACTGCCCACTCTGCCCCTTCTGCAGCCCCTTGCAGCTGCCCCTCTGCCCCTTTCCAGCCCCCTGCAGCTGCCCCCTCTGCCCCTTTTCCAGCCCCCTGCAGCTGACCCTCTGCCCCTTCTCCAGCCCCCTGCAGCTGCCCCTCTGGCCCTTCTGCAGCCCCCTGCAGCTGCCCCTTCTGCAGCCTTCTGCAACTGCCCCTCTGCCCCTTCTGCAGCTGCCCCTCTGCCCCTTCTGCAGCCCCCTGCAGTTGCCCCCTCTGCCTCTTCTGCTGCCCCTTCTCCAGCCCCCTGCAGCTGCCCCTCTGCCCCTTCTGCAGCTGCCCCTCTGCCCCTTCCAGCTGCCCTCTGCCCCTTCTGAACCCCCTACAGCTGCCCCTCTGCCCCTTCTGCAGCTGCCCGTCTGCCCCTTCTGCAGCCTCCTGCAGCTGCCCTTCTGCAGCCCCCTGCAGCTGCCCCTCTGCCCATTCTGCAGCTGCCCGTCTGCCCCTTCTGCAGCCTCCTGCAGCTGCCCCTTCTGCAGCCCCCTGCAGCTTCCCCCTCTGCCCCTTCTGCAGCCCCCTGCAGCTGCCCTTCTGCAGCCCCCTGCAGCTGCCCCTCTGCCCATTCTGCAGCTGCCCGTCTGCCCCTTCTGCAGCCCCCTGCAGCTTCCCCCTCTGCCCCTTCTGCAGCCTCCTGCAGCTGCCCTTCTGCAGCCCCTGCAGCTGCCCTCTGCCCATTCTGCAGCTGCCCGTCTGCCCCTTCTGCAGCCTCCTGCAGCTGCCCCTTCTGCAGCCCCCTGCAGCTTCCCCCTCTGCCCCTTCTGCAGCCCCTGCAGTTGCCCCCTCTGACCCTTCTGCAGCCCCCTGCAGCTGCCCCTCTGCCCCTTCTCCAGCCCCCTGCAGCTGCTCCTCTGCTCCTTCTCTAGCCCCTGCAGCTGCTCCTCTGCCCTTTCTCCAGCCCCTGCAGCTGCCCCTCTGCCCCTTCTCCAGCCCCTCCAGTTGCCCCCCTGCCCCTTCTCCAGCCCCCTCCAGTTGCCCCCCTGCCCCTTCTGCAGCCCCTACAGCTGCCCCTCTGCCCCTTCTGCAGCCCCCTCCAGTTGCCCCCCTGCCCCTTCTCCAGCCCCCTGCAGCTGCCCCTCTGCCCTTTCTCCAGCCCCCTGCAGCTGCCCCTCTGCCCCTTCTCCAGCCCCCTGCAGCTGCCCCTTCTGCAGCCCCCTGCAGCTTCCCCTCTGCCCCTTCTCCAGCCCCCTGCAGCTGCCTTCTGCAGCCCCCTGCAGCTTCCCCTTCCTTCTCCAGCCCCCTGCAGCTGCCCCTTCTGCAGCCCCCTCCAGTTGCCCCCCTGCCCCTTCTCCAGCCCCCTGCAGCTGCCTCTTCTGCAGCCCCTCCTCCAGCCCCCTACAGCTGCCCCTTCTGCAGCCCCCTGCCTGCCCCTCTGCCCATTCTGCAGCCCCTGCAGCTTCCCCCTCTGCCCCTTCTGCAGCCCCTGCAGTTGCCCCCTGCCCCTTCTCCAGCCCCCTGCAGCTGCCCCTCTGCCCCTTCTCCAGCCCCCTGCAGCTGCCTTCTGCAGCCCCTGCAGCTTCCCCTCTGCCCCTTCTGCAGCCCCTGCAGTTGCCCCCCTGCCCCTTCTCCAGCCCCCTGCAGCTGCCCCTCTGCCCCTTCTCCAGCCCCCTGCAGCTGCCCTTCTGCAGCCCCCTGCAGCTTCCCCTCTGCCCCTTCTGCAGCCCCTCCAGTTGCCCCCCTGCCCCTTCTCCAGCCCCCTGCAGCTGCCTCTTCTGCAGCCCCTCCTCCAGCCCCCTACAGCTGCCCCTTCTGCAGCCCCCTGCACCTGCCCCTCTGCCCATTCTGCAGCCCCCTGCAGCTTCCCCTCTGCCCCTTCTGTAGCCCACTGCAGCTGCCCCTTCTCCAGCCCCCTGCAGCTGCCACTTTGCCCCTTTTCCAGCCCCCTGCAGCTCCCCACTCTGCCCCTTCTCCAGCCCCCTGCAACTGCCCCCTCTGCCCCTTCTTCAACCGCCTGCAGCTGCCCACTCTGCCCCTACTACAGCCCGCAGCAGCTGCCCCCTGCCCCTTCTGCAGCCCCTGCAGCTGCCCCCTCTGCTCCTTCTCCAGCCCCCTGCAACTGCCCCTCTGCCCCTACTGCAGCCCCTTGCAGCTGCCCCTCTGCCCCTTCTCCAACCCCCTGAAGCTGCTCCTCTGGCCCTTCTCCAGCCCCCTGCAGCTGCCCCTCTGCCCCTTCTGCAGCCCCCTGCAGTTGCCCCTTCTGCCTCTTCTGCTGCCTCTTCTCCAGCCCCCTGCAGCTGCCCCTCTGCCCCTTCTGCAGCTCCCTGAAGCTGCCCCCTCTGCCCCTTCTCCAACCCCCTGCAGCTGCCCTCTCTGCCCCTACTGCAGCCCCCTGCAGCTGCCCCCCTGCCCCTTCTGCAGCCCCCTGCAGCTGCCCCTTCTGCAGCTGCCCCTCTGCCCCTTCTGCAGCTGCCCCTCTGCCCCTTCTGCAGCCCCCTGCAGTTGCCCCTTCTGCAGCCCCCTGCAGCTGCCCCTCTGCCCCTTCTGCAGCCCCTTCTCCAGCCCCCTGCAGCTGGCCCTCTGCCCCTTCTGCAGCTGCCCCTCTGCCCCTTCTCCAGCCCCCTGCAGCTGCCCCTCTGCTCCTTCTCCAGCCCCTGCAGCTGCCCCTCTGCCCTTTCTCTATCCCCCTGCAGCTGCCCTCTGCCACTTCTGCAGCCCCCTGCAGCTTCCCCTACTCCAGCCCCTGCAGCTGCCTCTCTGCCCTTTCTCCAACCCCCTGCAGCTGCCCTCTCTGCCCCTACTGCAGCCCCCTGCAGCTGCCCCTCTGCCCCATCTCCAACCCCCTGCAGCTGCCCCTCTGCCCCTACTGCAGCCCCCTGCAGCTGCCCCTCTGCCCCTTCTCCAGCACCCCTGCAGCTGTCCCCTCTGCCCCTTCTCCAGCCCCCTACAGCTGTCCCTCTGCCCCTTCTCCAGCCCCTTCAGCTGCCCCCTCTGCCCCTTCTCCAGCCCCCTACAGCTGCCCCCTCTGCCCCTTCTGCAGCCCCCTACAGCTGCCCCCTCTGCCCCTTCTCCAGCCCCCTGCAGCTCCCCCTCTGCCCATTCTGCAGCCCCCTACAGCTGCCCCCTCTGCCCTTCTCCAGCCCCTGCAGCTGCCTTCTGCAGTCCCCTGCAGCTTCCCCTCTGCCCCTTCTGCAGCCCCCTGCAGTTGCCCCCATGCCCCTCTGTAGCCCCCTGCAGCTGCCCTTTCTGCAGCCCCCTGCAGCTTCCCCTCTGCCCCTTCTGCAGCCCCCTGCAGCTGCTCCTCTTTCCTTCTGCAGCCCCCTGCAGCTGCCCCTTCTGCAGCCCCCTGCAGGTTCCCCCTCTGCCCCTTCTGCAGCCCCCTGCAGTTGCCCCTCTGCCCCTTCTGCAGCCCCCTGCAGCTGACCCTTCTGCAGCCCCCTGCAGCTTCCCCTCTGCCCCTTCTGCAGCCCCCTGCACCTGTCCCTCTTCCCCTTCTGCAGCCCCCTGCAGCTGCCCCCTTCTGCAGCCCCCTGCAGCTCCCCCTCTGCCCCTTCTCCAGCCCCTGCAGCTGCCCTCTCTTCCCCTTCTCCAGCCCCCTGCAGCTTCCCCTCTGCCCCTTCTCCAGCCCCCTGCAGCTGTCCCTCTGCCCCTTCTCAGCCCCCTGCAGCTGCCCCTTCTGCAGCCCCGTGCAGCTGCCCCTTCTCCAGCCCCCTGCAGCTGCCCCTCTGCCCTTTCTGTAGCCCCCTGCAGCTGCCCTTCTCCAGCCCCCTACAGCTGTCCCTCTGCTCCTTCTCCAGCCCCCTACAGCTGCCCCCTCTTCCCCTTCTCCAGCCCCCTACAGCTGCCCCCTCTGCCCCTTCTCAGCCCCCTACAGCTGCCCCCTCTGCCCCTTCTCCAGCCCCCTACAGCTGCCCCCTCTGTCCCTTCTCCAGCCCCCTGCAGCTGCCCCCTCTGCCCCTTCTCCAGCCCCCTACAGCTGTCCCCTCTGCCCCTTCTCCAGCCCCCTGCAGCTGTCCCCTCTGCCCCTTCTCCCGCCCCCTGCAGCTGTCCCCTCTGCCCCTTCTCCAGCCCCTACAGCTGTCCCCTCTGCCCCTTCTCCAGCCCCCTGCAGCTGCCCCCTCTGCCCCTTCTCCAGCCCCCTGCAGCTGCCCCTCTGCCCATTCTCCAGTCCCCTACAGCTGTCCCCTCTGCCCCTTCTCCAGCCCCCTGCAGCTGCCCCTCTGCCCCTTCTCCAGCCCCCTACAGCTGTCCCCTCTGCCCCTTCTCAGCCCCTGCAGCTGCCCCTCTGCCCCTTCTCCAGCCCCCTACAGCTGTCCCCTCTGCCCCTTCTCCAGCCCCCTACAGCTGCCCCCTCTGCCCCTTCTCCAGCCCCCTGCAGCTGTCCCCTCTGCCCCTTCTCCAGCCCCCTACAGCTGCCCCCTCTGCCCCTTCTCCAGCCTCCTACAGCTGTCCCCTCTGCCCCTTCTCCAGCCCCTGCAGCTGCCCCCTCTGCCCCTTCTCCAGCCCCCTACAGCTGCCCCCTCTGCCCCTTCTCCAGCCCCCTGCAGCTGCCCCTCTGCCCCTTCTCCAGCCCCTGCAGCTGCCCCCTCTGCCCCTTCTCCAGCCCCCTGCAGCTGCCCCTCTGCCCCTTCTCCAGCCCCCTACAGCTGTCCCCTCTGCCCCTTCTCCAGCCCCCTACAGCTGTCCCCTCTGCCCCTTCTCCAGCCCCCTGCAGCTGCCCCCTCTGCCCCTTCTCCAGCCCCCTACAGCTGTCCCCTCTGCCCCTTCTCCAGCCCCCTGCAGCTGCCCCTCTGCCCCTTCTCCAGCCCCCTGCAGCTGCCCCTCTGCCCCTTCTGCAGCCTTCTACAGCTGCCCCCTCTGCCCCTTCTCCAGCCCCCTGCAGCTGCCCCTCTGCCCCTTCTCCAGCCCCCTGCAGCTGCCCCTCTGCCCCTTCTCCAGCCCCCTGCAGCTGCCCCTCTGCCCCTTCTGCAGCCTTCTACAGCTGCCCCCTCTGCCCTTCTCCAGCCCCCTGCAGCTGCCCCCTCTGCCCCTTCTCCAGCCCCCTGCAGCTTCCCCCTCTGCCCCTTCTGCAGCCCCTGCAGCTGCCCCTCTGCCCCTTCTCCAGCCCCCTGCAGCTGTCCCCTCTGCCCCTTCTCCAGCCCCTGCATCTGCCCCTCTGCCCCTTCTCCAGCCCCCTACAGCTGCCCCTCTGCCCCTTCTGCAGCCTTCTACAGCTGCCCCCTCTGCCCCTTCTGCAGCCCCCTGCAGCTCCCCCTCTGCCCCTTCTCCAGCCCCCTGCAGCTGCCCCTCTGCCCCTTCTGCAGCCCCTGCAGCTGCCCCCTCTGCCCCTTCTCCAGCCCCCTACAGCTGCCCCCTCTGCCCCTTCTGCAGCCCCTGCAGCTGCCCCCTCTGCCCCTTCTCCAGCCCCCTACAGCTGCCCCCTCTGCCCCTTCTCCAGCACCCCTGCAGCTGTCCCTCTGCCCCTTCTCCAGCCCCCTACAGCTGTCCCTCTGCCCCTTCTCCAGCCCCCTTCAGCTGCCCCCTCTGCCCCTTCTCCAGCCCCCTACAGCTGCCCCTCTGCCCCTTCTGCAGCCCCTACAGCTGCCCCCTCTGCCCCTTCTCCAGCCCCCTGCAGCTCCCCCTCTGCCCATTCTGCAGCCCCCTACAGCTGCCCCCTCTGCCCCTTCTCCAGCCCCCTGCAGCTGCCCTTCTGCAGTCCCCTGCAGCTTCCCCCTCTGCCCCTTCTGCAGCCCCCTGCAGTTGCCCCTATGCCCCTCTGTAGCCCCCTGCAGCTGCCCTTTCTGCAGCCCCTGCAGCTTCCCCCTCTGCCCCTTCTGCAGCCCCCTGCAGCTGCTCCTCTTTCCCTTCTGCAGCCCCCTGCAGCTGCCCCTTCTGCAGCCCCCTGCAGGTTCCCCCTCTGCCCCTTCTGCAGCCCCCTGCAGTTGCCCCTCTGCCCCTTCTGCAGCCCCCTGCAGCTGACCCTTCTGCAGCCCCCTGCAGCTTCCCCTCTGCCCCTTCTGCAGCCCCCTGCACCTGTCCCTCTTCCCCTTCTGCAGCCCCCTGCAGCTGCCCCTTCTGCAGCCCCCTGCAGCTGCCCCCTCTGCCCCTTCTCCAACCCCTTGCAGCTGCGCTCTCTTCCCCTTCTCCAGCCCCCTGCAGCTTCCCCTCTGCCCCTTCTCCAGCCCCCTGCAGCTGTCCCTCTGCCCCTTCTCCAGCCCCCTGCAGCTGCCCTTCTGCAGCCCCGTACAGCTGCCCCTTCTCCAGCCCCCTGCAGCTGCCCCTCTGCCCTTTCTGTAGCCCCCCTGCAGCTGCCCATTCTCCAGCCCCCTGCAGCTTCCCCCTCTGCCCCTTCTGCAGCCCCTGCAGCTGCCCCTCTTCTCCTTCTCCAGCCCCCTGCAGCTGCCCCTCTGCCCCTTCTCTAGCCCCCTGCAGCTGCCCCTCTGCCTCTTCTGCAGCCCCTACAGCTGCCACTCTGCCCCTTCTCCAGCCCCCTTTGGCATCCAATTTTGCAATGCCAACCTCCCCGGGGCAGCGATGCAGCCGACCTCATTTTCTTTGCTTCAACCCAAGGTCCACTTCCATCGGGCCAAGCAAGGGGAGGTACTCTGCACACGCTCAGAGACTCCCAACTTCAGTGAAATGTTCTGCCCATCTTTATACTCCGCCCAGGAGGAGGAAGGCGTGCGGAAGCAGCCTAGACCAGCAGAGGCAGAGGGAATGATCACTTGGAAAGTAAGCAAGCAAGCAAGCGCAGGGCTCGGTCAGAAGAACCGGCCTGCAGAGGGAGGCTAGGTTCTAGGTCCAGGATGGCCACATAGAGCCGAACCAAACCGAGCCACGCGCCTTGGAGAGCCGCAGCTGCACCCACCCGCTTCCTGCCTGCAAACCCGGCTGGCTGCAGAGGCAGAGGCCGGGCGGGTGCTGCGCACTCCCTTGTTCTCCTCTAGGGAAGGGGGCCCTAATGCCACACCACCCACCCCTTCCACTGCGCACCTTGGGAGTGTTTTGCTTTCAGGCCTTCTGGCATGCCTCCTCTGCTTCCACCGGAGAGGGCAGCCTGCAAGCTAAGGCGCCCTCTTTCCACCACCTCTCCTCCCCCCCCCCAGGCTTGGCAAGGCTCACCACGCGCGGGTTCTGCATTCGAGGCGCCGGCTACAGAGCGATGAAACAGTCAGTGGGCTGCGTGGCCGGCAGTCAGTGAGCCTGCGGGCCTGGCCCCTCGAACGCCCCCGCCACCTCTTAGCGCCCCCTGCCACCCTCCTTGCCTCTTACCGCCCTCCTGAGGCATCCCAGGGGTGGTACTGCCCACTTTGGGAACCAGTGACCTAAACCATAAAAAGTATTATGTCCAGTATTAATTATTATTTAATTATCTATAATAATATAGAGTTCAATAATGATAATATCTAATGTATCTTGGCTATATCGTAAATTTTTTTTAAAAAGTTTTAACTGAATGCACTATTGGTCCACAATTAAGTTTATTAGGGAAAAATATTCATCCACGAATGAATGACCACCAAAAAGAAATAAAAGTTAATTATGATAATAGTCTTGCAGTAAGATCCTTTCAAAAAAACCTTTATGCAATAAATTTTGAACATTAATATATGTTTTTATTATATATTGCAATAGAGTGAATGATTTGTTCTAAAAATATCTATTCCAGAATTCTGAAATAAGATTTGCTGAGTTAGAATATGCTGGCTTTGATGATGCTCTCAGTAAGATGATGAGTGTGGGACCAACGTTTCTCTTGGCTTCTATATCCTTTACATGTTCCAGCTGGATTGCAGCTGCAGGGTGTGGGCTGTGTGAGAAGTCAGACAAGCATTGGAAGTTTAGCACTTCTAAGAAACATTACTATAGGAAGACTTTGCAGATGCAGAGCCTGATAAAAAGCAGCTCATAATTCTGCACCTCAGCACAAGGAATCACATGCTTTTTGGAATCTTTCTGGACAATGGGTAGATGGGCTTTCCTTACAGTGTCTTAGCTTTCTATAATAGATTGGATCAGAGGTGGAGATTTTTTTTCCTCAGGCAAGCTGATGAGAGCAGTTCTCATGTTTTTTCCTTAAATCCATTCATGCCCTTTTATATTGTATTCCAACACTTATTGTAGACCACATTGATCTTGATGCATTTATATTTTCTGAAAATTTTCCTCAAGTCATTGCAGAAGAGATGGGAAAGCTCCAATTGAAAGCCTCTCTCTACTATGTACTATTTTACATGTATAAAAATACTTTGGATGTCTGTAGATAGTTCCTCAGAAAGCTGCCCATCCACTTATTATTCCCTTATTTTCTAAAGCTTTCAGAGTCCTTCATCAAAGACCTCTGAACAAATTTGCTAGTCACAGGATAAAAAGAAAATAAAGATATGAAAACACACATGCGCGTGCACACACAAATAAATGGAAAAAAGGTGGGTGGTGGGGACAGGGTTAACTTTTTCCAAAGTCTTTTTGGTTTTGTCTTCTAAAGGATTAGAAAAAATAGGAAACAAATGTTAGTAGTTTTTGTTTTTCTCATTTGTTTCTAAAACATTTTAAAGTATTTTTTCTCATTTGTTTCTAAAACATTTTAAAGTATTTTTTTCATTGTAGCTACTTGAATTGTGTAGAATAGAAGGAAACATGCTAACCACAGTCAGTTCAAAGTATCAGAGAACCAAAGCATACAAGTAACTTAAAATGGCAATGAACAAAAAAGAATAAATATGTGTTAGTTTGTCAAAAAATGAAGGCTGGAGGGCGGAGCTGGCGTCGCGGTGGTACAGCATGCAATCTATAAGCTCTAAGATCGCTGTTGATATCTCCATTGCAGGACAGTCCCAACAGACCTAAACCGTCCCGTAGAGATGGTGACTGAGGAGGGCACACCCTGTTGATCCCAGGGACATCACAAAGTCCCTGGTAGATCTAGGAGAAGCCCTTTTTTTCCGCGGCGGAGAGGCAGCCATTAAAGCTGCTGAAGCTGGGACAGCTCCGGAACGGAAAAAAGCTGGAAAGAAAGTGTGTCAGTTTGGTGAGATAATTTTCTACTTATTTTTTTCTGGAGAGAACACCCTAAAAGACTAAAAATTAAATTTAAAAGTGAAGATAAAAGTGCTCAAGTGGTGAGATTAAGCACAAATTAAACCTGAAGGTTTTTTCTTTCTTTTTATTGGAACTTTGGATTTTGTAAAAACTTTTCAATTTTTAAACTGGACTGGTCTTTCCTTTTTAATTTTTATTTTTTCCTTTCAAAATAACTCTTTGGAAAAGTTTTTTTTCTCTTGTTTTTTTCTCTTTAATAATTTTAGATTCTTTTTATTTTTTTATTCCTGGTTTAATATTAGAGGGGAAGGGAAAGGAAAGGGAAATAAGTAGCGCTGCCACCTGGAGGCTTGGATACATT
The DNA here is from genome assembly GCF_049901735.1 of Notechis scutatus. Lineage (NCBI taxonomy): Eukaryota > Metazoa > Chordata > Lepidosauria > Squamata > Elapidae > Notechis > Notechis scutatus. The sequence continues at coordinate 111,956,967 of NC_142011.1, read as the reverse complement.
GTTTTCCTTTCTTTCTTGTTGATACATTTGGTGTTACATTCAAGGACTGTGCTTTTCATTGAAAAGATAATGGGAAGAACATGTAGATTGTTTGCAGGTGCTCTTCTGCGGAACTACTGATAGCTGGAGTCTGGATTTGAAATTGAAGAAAGAAGATTGAATGACCTTGAAAAGAGAACTGGAAATGTGGTTTTTTGATTTAGTTAAAGGGCCTCGAACATATAGTGGCAGTGCTTTGCTTACTGACAGAATTGCATTTTCTCTTTCCTTTTTTTTCTATTCCCCCCCCCCCCAGTTGGATTTTTATACTTGGACTTGAGTCCTTTGATGCAAGAATAAGACTACTTTTTCCCCTCCCTCCTCCCTTTGTTTTACCTTTTTAGCAAGGGGAATACACAGATTTTTGTCTTTTTAATTTTTTTCCTATTTTTTTATTTTTTTCATCCTTTTTCCATTTTCCATTTTTTTTCCCATTTTTTCTACATAATTGGAACCAATTGGATTAAGGTATTCAAGTGCCTGAAGATTTTTTACCTTCCCTTTTTTTTTGCTTTTTTTTTTTTTTTTTTTACTGGAGTGGCAGTTGGCTGCTCTTGCTTTTTCTTCTCAATTTTTCTATTAAGTACTCTAAGATGAGCAGAAAGATACCAGCCTCAACTTCTTCAATCTCGACTTCTTCCTCTTCACCATTTGGAAGACAACGATCAATACAGGTGATGTTACAACAAGAGAAGGAGAAAGAAGTGACACTGCAGATGATTAGGAAAGGAATTCAAAAGATACAAGTAAAAACAGATAATATTGAAAAGAGAATGAAGAATATTGAGCTAAGAACTGAAAAGACAGATGAGAAAATTGAAAATATTCAATAGATGATGATGCAATACAAGGACAGAATCAAGAAAATTGAAGAACAAGATGTACAAAGAGTTAAGAAGATTGGAGATATGGATACCCGATTGAGTGAAGTAGAAAGAGACAAGAGCAGATCTCTGCAATCATTGGGATGGGAAATTGATAGATCAGAATTCTATCTTAGATTTCAAAATATAGAAGAAGAAAAGGGTGAAAACCTTGCTGAAATGATTACAGAAATCCTGGCAGAAGCATTAGAGGTAACTAAAGAGAAGATGATGGATGGAATGGACAAGGTTTTTCATGTCCATACAAGATATGCGATGAGAAATAAACTGCCAAAGGAAGTTCATATCAGATTTACTGAGAAAATAATTAAATCACAAATACTGCAGGCAGCAAGAGAAAAACCACTAAAGTACAAAGATAAAGAAATAGTGGTACTGAAACAGGTACCAAGAAGAGTGAGAGAGATAAGAAGAGAATATTTATTCTTGACCAAAGAGTTACTTAAGAGAGGAATAAATTACAGATGGCTGATACCAGAAGGTCTCATGTTTACCTGGCAGGAACAAAGACACAGAATTGATACAGTTGAAAAAGCTGAGTTACTCTATTGGGAATATTTCAGAGGAAGGAAGGAAGATACAAGAAAAGAAGAGTCGATAATTGAATTTCAAGAGCAATGTACAGCAGTAATTGAAAAAGAAGAAGGAGCCATAGGTGGTGTACCCAGAGGACAACGAGAACCAAGATCTACTAGAGCAACAAATTCTTCTTAAAAAATCTAAAATGGATGAGAGAAAACTTATTACAATTAATATAAATGGACTTAATTCAGCTATTAAAAGAAGAAAAATATTTCACAAGTTAGAGAAATTAAAATTTGATATAATCTGTCTACAAGAAGTACATATTAAAAAACAACATGATTATATATTGAAACAACAAAAATTAGGGGAGGGCGGAGCTGGCGTCGCGACGATACGGCATGCGATCTTGGAGGTCTGAGATCGCTGCCGATATCTTTGCTCCTGGACGGTCCTATCGGATCTAAACCATCCCGAAGAGATGGTGAAAGTGAAGAGTGCATCCTGTCGATCCCAGGGATACCGCAAAGTCCCTGGTAGATCCAGGAAAAGCTCTTCTTGCCAGGGGCAAGGAGGCAGCCATTAAAGCTGCTGAAGTTGGGACAGCTCCGAAACGAAAGAGAACAGAAAGAGTGAGTGTGCCGGTTTGGTGAGAACTTTTTCTTTATTCTAAGATCTGAAAGGACACCCTAAGGAAAAAAAAGAATCTGTAAAAGTTTTGACAGAAGTGATTAAGCGGCGATTTTAAACAGGAATGTCAAAGTAATGTTTTTTTCTCATTGCTGGATTTTCTATACATGATCTTATATTTTGAAACTGGACTGTTTTTTTCTTTTCCATCTATTTTTTTTTCTCCTTTTTGATTTTGTAACATTTTAGGCTAGAGGCTCCCTTTTAGTTGTTTCTTTTTTTAAAATATCTTTTTATTTTTTTTTATTAATTCTTATATTTTGCTTGGAAAAGGAGGGGGAAAGTGAAAGCAAAGAAACTTTGTAACACTGCCAACTAGAGGCTTGGAAATATTCTATTTCTCCTGTGACCAGACAAAGCTGAGAAAGAAAGAACTGAGACTTTTTTTCAAGGACATTGCTTTTTGATAAGATAGAGGGAAGAGCATGGGAGAGTATTATTGCAGGTGCTCTTCTGGGTTTCTATCAACAGCTGGAGTCTGGTGTTGAAACCTAGGGGAAAAAAAGGTTTTTGGAGAAGAGAGTTATAATAAGAGCCTTGGATAATTAAACAAAGTGCAGTGTGCTCTTTTTATTTTTTCTAAGTTGTGCTATCCCTCCTCACCAGCTTTATTTTATTTCATTTTATCTTTTTTTTTTTTTTTTTTGCAATATCTATTTAGATCTTTGGCTTTGTTGGAGCTTGTCTTTGTTTTTCTTTTTTTCCTTTGGAAGTCCAATCTCTACACTTGCTTTTTATTTTAAAGGAAAAGCTTTAGTATGAATGTTTCCTTTTTTTAAGGGAATAGCCTTTTTTTTCTCCTTTCCTGGTATTTTTGTTTTTTCATCTACCTTTCTGGTTTATTTTTATGTACTCTTTTCTATTTGAGACCTCTCAATTGGATTAAGGTGTTGAAGAACCTGAAGAATTTTTCCTTTCCTTTTTTTCTTTTTTCAAGCCTTTTTCTTCATCTAACTACTGATTGGATTAAGGTATACAAGAACCTGAAGAAATTTTGTCCTCCCTTTTTTTTATCATTACTATTTGGCTTCTTTTTTCTACTATTTTTATTTCGAACTACAATTGGTTATTTCACAATTGGATTAACGTTTAGAAGAACCTGAAGATTTTGAATTGCTTAAAGTGAGTAGGAAATTTACAGCTCCTGGTTCTTCAACTTCTACTTCTTCCTCTCCACCATCTGGAGGACAACGTTCAATACAGACAATGTTAAAGCAAGAAAAAGAACAAGAAAAAGTGACTCTGCAGATGATTATGCAAGGAATTCAAAATATTCAAGCAAGATCAGAGAATATTGAAAAGAGAATAGAGAACAAAGAACAGAGAACATTGAACAAAGAACAGGGAAAACCGATGAAAAAGTGGAGAACATCCAACAAATGATGTTGAAGTATGATGAGAGATTCCAAAAAATTGAAGAAGAAGATAAACAAAGAGACAAGAAGATTGGAGATATTGATAATAGATTAACGGTGGTTGAACAAGATAAAAGTGGTATGTTGAGATGGGAGATGGATAGATCAGAATTCTATCTTAGATTCCAAAATGTAGAGGAAGAAAAAGAACAAAACGTAGCTGAGATGATGATAGAAATACTGGCTGAAGCTTTGGAAATAACTCAAGACAAGATGATGGATGGAATAGATGAGGTTTATCGAGTTTTCACAAGATATGCGATGAGAAATAGCTTACCAAGAGAAGTTCACATTAGATTTACAAAGAAAGCCATTAAAACGCAAATATTGCAAGTGGCAAAAGAGAAAACATTGAAATATAAAGACAAGGAGATTGTGGTCTTGCAACAAATACCCAGAAGAATGAGAGAGATGAGAAGAGAATACCAATTCCTGACTAAAATGCTACTTTAAAAAGAGGTGAATTATAGATGGCTGATTCCAGAAGGTTTAATGTTCACATGGCAAGAACAGAGACATAGAATTGACTCAATTGAGAAAGTGGAATTATTTTATACAGAATTTTTTGGAGGGAAAGAGGAAGAGGCAGAAAAAGAAATCTCACTAATTGAATTCCAAGAGGACTGCCAAATGGCGATTGAAAAAGAAGAAGGTGCAGTAGGTGGAAAGGTGGAAGCCAAAGAACAGCGTGAACTAAGATCTACGAGAGCTGCTAAACCTAACTACAAAATATAACCATGGAAGAGAAAAAACTGATTACAATTAATATAAATGGACTTAACTCAGCCATTAAAAGAAGGAAAACCTTTCATAAATTAGAGAAATTAAAATTTGATATAATTTGTCTACAAGAAGTACATATTAAAAAACAATATGAACAATTGTTGATACAGCTAAAACTAGGGAAAATATTTACTTCCTTGACACAATGTAAGAAAAGAGGAGTGGTTTTATATATTAATGAGACCATCCCAGCAAAATTGATTTATACCAATGATGACGGAAGAATACTAATGGTGGAAATAATGGACAACACTCCCGATTGCAATCTATGCTCCGAATGACAAACAAGAAGAATTCTACAAAAAATTACATATGAAAATAATTGAACTGGACTATGCTAATATAGTTATGATGAGAGATTTTAATGAAATTGTAGACAATAAATTGGACTATACAGCACAGAAAACAATAAAGCAAAACAGTAAGACTCTCCCTAAATCTTTTTTTTAAATGGTAGATGAAATAAACTTAAAAGATACATGGAGAGAAAGAAATGCTAAAACTAAACAATACACCTTCTATTCAAATAGACACTTATCATGGTCCAGAATAGATATGATATGGATGTCAACAGAATTAATAACTAATATTCAAGAAATAAATATTGAAACAAGTACTTGGGCAGATCACAATCCAATGACAATTAAATGGAAAGGACAAAAAAGAAGATCTAGATGGACGTTAAATAATACTATTTTAAAGGAAAAAGACTTCACACAGTGGATGGAGAAAGAATTGGCTTTTTTCTTTAGAGAAAACAAAAAAGAAGAGATACATCAATTCAGAATGTATGGGATACAATGAAGGCATATGTTAGAGGCTTGATAATAGACTATACAAGGAAAAGAAATACTATGAAAAGATTAGCCTCTAAGGCCTTAGAGGATGAGTATTAAAACTTGAAAAAGAGCTACAGAAAATGCCACAGAAAAAGGACATCAAGCTAAAAATGGATATAGTTAAACATAAAATGGGTCAAATAGAAAAAGAAGAATTAGCACAGAAAATTAGAGGTGCTAAACAGAACTACCTTGAAGATGCAAACAAACCAGGTAGATGGTTAGCATACAAATTGAGAAAGGAGAAAGAATCAAGGAAAATATTGCAATTAACAGATGACCAAGGCCAAGTTTGCTATGGTAGTAAAGAGAAGAAAGAAATCATTCGAGACTTCTGTGGGAAACTATATATGCCAGAGAATATTGATGAGGAAAGAGTTAAACAGTACTTACAGAATGCTAATTTACCTCAGATACCTAAAGAGGTTGAAACAATGTTAGAAAGCAATATAACGATGATGGAGTTAACTGAAGCACTCAAGAAGCAAAATAATGGAAAGGCACCAGGCCCAGATGGACTTCCGGCAGAATTTTACAAGACATTACAAGAATCGTTGAATCTTCCATTGCTAGAAGTTATGAATGAAGTTATGTTAAAGAAGAAGATACCTAAATCATGGTCAGAAGCCTATATTACACTTATTCCAAAAGAGGAGGCCGATCCATTACAAATTAAGAACTATAGACCTACTTCTCTACTAAATGCAGATTATAAAATCTTTGCTTCAATATTGGCAGAAAGACTTAAAAAATATCTAAATAATTTTATTCATCCTGACCAAACTGGATTTCTGCCAAAGAGACAAATTAAAGATAATATGAGAGTAATCTTGGACACCTTAGAATACTACGAGGCACATCCTGAAAAACAAATGGCTCTGATATTTCTAGATGCACAGAAGGCATTTGATAATGTGAATTGGCGATTCATGTTATTACTGTTGGAACAGATGGGCTCTGCTAGAAAATTTATTCAAGCAATAGAAGCTATATACTATAAGCAAACGGCAAAGGTAATGATAGAGGGAGAATTAACAGACTCTATTGATATAAGAAAAGGAACAAGACAAGGGTGCCCACTATCACCTTTGTTGTTTGTGTTAATTTTGGAAGTGCTAAACAGAAATATTAGAGATGAAAAGAATATAAAAGGAATGAAAATCAAAAAGGAAGAATTTAAGCTGCAAGCATTTGCAGATGATCTGGTTTTCATCTTAGAAGACCCTCTAGAAACAGCATCAAAATTGATAGAAAAGATAGAGATATATGGAAAGGTGGCTGGTTTGAAAATAAATAAAGATAAGACAAAGATCTTGACAAAGAATATGCTATTAAGACAAAAGGAAGAACTGGCAGACCTATTGAAAATTCAGGTCACGAATAAGATCAAGTACTTGGGGATATATTTGACAGCAAGATGTAGTACACTAAAAGAGAATAATTATATCAAACTTAAACAGCAGATAGCGCTAGATCTGGCGAAATGGGAAAATTTACAACTGTCACTAATAGGGAGAATTTCAACAATCAAGATGAATATATTACCCAGAATTTTATATTTGTTTCAAACAATTCCATTTAGGCTTGGAAAAGATTACTTTGAAGATTTAAATAAAATTGTGTTGAAATATATATGGCAAGGTAAGAAAGCGAGAATAAAGTTAAAACTTTTGCAAGATGCTAGAATTAGAGGAGGATTTGGTTAGCCTAATTGGGAGTTGTATTATCAAGCTACAAATCTGATGTGGGTTAAGGAATGGATAACACTAAGAAATACTAGATTGTTGACATTAGAAGGACATGATTTGTTGTTGGGGTGGCATGCTTTTTTATGGTATAAAGGAACTAAAACACGGGTATTTTAGAAGACATTATATAAAGGAGTCTCTGTGGTTAAACTGGGAGAAGATTAAAAGACAATGTTATTTGAAAATTCAAGTCTGGCTATCGACTATTGAAGCATTTTCTTATCCTATAATATACAAAAAGAAACAAACAGTTAGATATGGTGAAATATTGAATGAAAAGGGTGAACTCAAATCTATACAAAAACTAGAGGAACAAGGTGTAAAGATGAATTGGTTTTCATATGCGCAAATACATTCAAGGTATGATAAAGATTCTAAAATGGAAGGTTTCTATGATAAATTGACTGATTTAGATAAGATTTTGACAGGTACTGATGAAAAGGTGATTTAAAAATTGTATGGATATTTATTAGAAATTAAATTAGAAGAAGAACACGTTAAAGAAACTATGATTGCTTGGGGGAAGAATTTTGGATATGGGATTGATTTAGAGAAATGGCAAAAATTGTGGTCTCAAAATTATAAAATGACAATGTCAACAGCATATAAAGAAAATTTGTATAAGATGTTTTACAGGTGGCATTTCCCCCTGACAAGAATGTTCAAGAATAAATCCGAAAAATGTTGGAAATGTCATCAGACACCTGGCTCATATTACAATATGTGGTGGACTTGTGCGGATGCTAAAAAATACTGGACTAAAATCCACTTGTGGTTGGAAAAAATGAAAAAAAAAACATATAGACTTGAAACCAGAGATATTTTTATTGGGAATTTTACCTGAAATATATAGTAAATACTTGAAATATCTGGTTGTCAATGTATTAACAGCAGCTAGGATTGTATTTGCCAAAAACTGGAAAAATGAGAAAACACCATCATAGGAGAAAATCATTAAGAAAATGTTGGAATGTGCTGAAATGAGTAGATTGACATTTGAAATTAGAGAACAAGAAGATAAACAATTTTATAAAATTTGGGATCTATTCTATCAATGGTTAGACAATAAAATACAGTAATGAAATATGTAGACTTTTATAAAATAATAAATATATAAAGATGTACTTCTTTCTTATTATATCTACAAAATGATCTTAGGATAGATTTGGGGTGATAATATGAACTGTTATAAAACAAACTAAGTAAATTATGATTATCTTGTAAAACATGAATGAATAAAAGTATAGTCAAATGATTGATTAATAATGATACTAAGGTATTCAATTTTTGATTGAAAATACGAGATTATATGCAATGTAATTGTAATTGAAGACTACGAAATGGAAGCACAAAACAATTTGTAAACCAACCGGCACACTGTATGTATACATATGGAAGATGGCTTGATGTTTTTATGTTTTGTTTGTTTATGTTTGTTTAAAACCAATAAAAACTTTAAAAAATAGGGAAATTATTTACAGCATTGACACAGTGTAAAAAGAGAGGAGTGGTGTTATACATTAGAAATACAATCGCTGTGGAACAAATATATACACATGATGACAGAAGGATTTTGATGGTGGAGATAACAGACAATAATCTAAAGATACTTTTAATAGCAATTTATGCCCCAAATGATAATCAAGAAAATTCTTACAGGAAATTACATAAGAAAATAATTGAACTGGACTATGCTAATATCTGTCTGATGGGAGATTTCAATGGAATAATAAATGACAAATTGGACTATAAAACACAAAAACAGTAAAGAAAGCTAGAAAGATGTTGCCAAAATCCTTCTTTCGAATGGTAGATGAGATAAAATTAAAAGATGCATGGAGAGAGAGAAATGCGGAAAATAAACAATATACCTTTTATTCAAATAGATATGCATCATGGTCTAGAATAGATATGATATGGATGTCAACAGAATTGCTTTCTAACATACAAGACATTGAAATAGAAGCAAGTACCTGGGCAGATCACAATCCAATAACACTTGTATGGAAAGGACAAAAAAGGAGATCTAGATGGACTTTAAATAATATAATATTAAAGGAAAAAGACTTTAAACAGAAAATTGAGAGAGAATTGACTTTTTTCTTTAAAGAAAACACAAAAGAGGATACATCATTACAGAACCTCTGGGACACGATGAAGGCTTATACAAGAGGCTTGATAATGGACTATACAAGGAAAAGAAATATAAAACAGAAAAAAAAACCTTTAAAATATTGGAAGATGACTACAAGAAGTTGGAAAAAGAACTACAGAAATTTCCACAAATAAGGACATTAAAATTAAAATGGACATAACTAAACATAAAATGGGGTTAATGGAAAAAGAAGAAATAGCACAAAAAATTAAAAATGCTAAGCAGAACTATTTTGAAGATGCAAACAAACCAGGCAGATGGCTAGCATATAAATTGAGAAAGGAAAAAGACTTGAGAAGGATAAATCAATTGATAAATGAACAAGGACATGTGTGCTATGGAAATGCAGAGAAGAAAAAAATTATTCAAGATTACTATGGAAAACTGTACCATCAAGAGAATGTCCAGGAAGAAAGAATTCAACAATACTTACAGGAAGAAAATTTGCCTCAGATATTGAAATAATGTTAGAAAGTAACATAACAATGATAGAATTAACAGAAGCTTTTAAAAAGCAAAACATTGGGAAAGCACCAGGTCTGGACGGTTTGCCAGTAGAATTTTATAAAACATTCTGGGAAACATTGAATCTTCACTTATTAGAAGTTATGAATGAAGTTATGACAAAGAAGAGAATACCCAAAACATGGTCAGAAGCACATATCACACTTGTACCGAAGGAGGACACAGACCCACAGCAAGTTAAAAACTACAGACCTATATCACTATTAAATTCAGATTATAAAATTTTTGCTTCAATTCTGGCAGAAAGATACTTAAACAATTTTATTCATCCTGATCAAAATGGATTTCTGCTGAAGAGACAGATTAAAGATAATATGAGAATAATTTTAGATACACTGGAATACTATGAGGCACATCCTGAAAAACAAATGGCTCTGATGTTTTTAGATGCACAAAAAGCCTTTGATAATGTGAATTGGCGTTTTATGCTGTTACAATTGGACCAAATGGGCTTTGGTAAAAAATTTACTCAAGCCATAGAAATGATATATTATAAACAAACTGCAAAGGTTATGATAAATGGAGAGTTAACAGACTTTATAGATGTAAGAAAAGGGGCCAGACAAGGCTGTCCACTGTCGCCTCTGTTGTTTGTGTTAACACTGGAAGTGCTGAATAGGAACATCAGAGAAGAAAAAGAAATAAAAGGAATTAAAATTAAAAAAGAAGAGTATAAATTACAAGCTTTTGCAGATGACCTGGTATTTATATTAGAAGATCCATTGGAGTCAGCACCTAAACTGATAGAAAAGATAGAAGAGTATGGGAAAGTAGCAGGTGTGAAAATAAATAAAGATAAAACAAAGATTTTAGCAAAGAACATGTTAGTAAGACGAAAGAAAGAATTGGAGGAAGTTTTGGGGATCCAGGTCACAAACAAGGTTAAGTATTTAGGGATAAATATAACACCAAGATGTAGCACACTTAAGGAGGACAATTATCTCAAACTTAAACAACATATTGCGATAGACTTGATAAAATGGGAAAATTTACAATTATCACTGATTGGGAGAATATCTACAATTAAGATAAATGTATTGCCTAGAATCTTATACTTATTCCAGACAATTCCAATCAGATTAGGGAAAGAATTTTTTGAAGATTTAAACAAAATAATGCTAAAATACATTTGGCAGGGGAAGGAAGCGAAAATAAAACTTAAATTGCTACAAGATGCAAGAATAAGAGGAGGATTTGCTTTGCCCAATTGGGAATTATACTACCAAGCGACGAGTCTGATGTGGGTAAAGGAGGGGGATAACACTAAGGAATACTAGACTTTTGAATTTAGAAGGACATGACTTGCTGTTAGGGTGGCATGCCTTCCTCTGGTATAAGGGAACTAAAATGCAGGGGTATTTTAGAAGACATTATATTCGAGAAGCATTGTTTCTAAACTGGGAGAAGATAAAAAGCAATATTATTTAAAAATTCCACTATGGTTATCTACTATTGAAGCTTTTTCCTATCCAGTAATATATAAAAAGGAACAAACAGTTAGATATGGTGAGATATTGAATGAAAAGGGTGAACTTAAATCTATGCAAGCATTGGAAGAACAAGGTGTAAAAATGAATTGGTTTTCATATTTGCAAATACAATCTAGATTTGATAAAGATGTTAAAACAGAAGGTATCTATGATAAGTTGACTGATTTAGATAAAATTTTGGCAGGTACTGATGAAAAAGTAATCAAAAAACTTTATGGACATTTGCTAGAGTTTAAATTAGAGGAAGAACAAGTAAAAGAAACAATGATTGCATGGGGGAAAATTTTGGATATGGGATTGACTTAGATAAATGGCAAAAATTGTGGTCTCAAAATTATAAAATGACAATGTCATCTGCATATAAAGAAAATTTGTATAAGATGTTTTACATAAGGTGGCACTTACCCCCGACGAGAATTGCGAGGATGTTCAAGAATAAATCGGATAAATGTTGGAAATGTCATCAGATACCTGGTTCATATTACCACATGTGGTGGACGTGCTCGGATGCAAAAAGATATTGGACTATAATCCACACATGGTTGGAAAAAATGACAAAACAACACATAGACTTTAAACCTGAGATATTTTTATTGGGAATTATACCGGAAATATATTGTAAAGAATTGAAATATTTGATTGTAAATGTTTTAACAGCGGCTAGAATTATATTTGTTAAGAATTGGAAAAATGAAAAAATACCTATGCAGGAGGAAATTATTAAGAAAATCATGAACTGTGCCGAAATGAGTAAATTGACATTTGAAATTAGAGAACAAGAGGATAAACAATTTTATATGATATGGGATTTATTTTATCAATGGTTAGATAAAAAGACATGGTAAAGAAATAGATTAGTAAGCCTTACAATAAAAGTTAATCGATTGATATAGAATACAATATAAAATATATAACCATTGGATGAATGTATAAGATTAAATCATAATGAAAATTAGAATATCTCATATAAAATGATGGAAAAATAGTCAAATGAATGTTTAATAATTGATATTATATAAGCACAAGTTAGACCGATAAGGTGAGAATTTATATAACTTGTGAGTAATGGTAAAAAAGGATAGCACAAAAGATTATAACCAACTGACACACTGTATGTTTATAATTGAAAGAGGGCTTTATGTTTTTATGTTTTGTTCATATGTTTGTTGTAAAAAATAAAAACTTTGTTTTTTAAAAAAAGAAGGCTAAAATTAAAACCATCCTGTAAAAGATTAGTGGATTTTTATGAGGAAAAATAAAAAATCATGTTGACCACCTTCTATAAATCTATATATTGGACCAGCCACAACTTAAACCTCTATTTAAAAAAAGATTCTCGGTTCCATTTTTGAGGAGTTTATTAGAGATTATTTAGAGATCGAGGATATTGCAGTTAGTGCAAAGCCAGAACTGAGAATCATACACCAAACTCTCTAAGTTCTATTTTCCCTCTTTCTCATTGCCCAGCCCTGTGTAACCAATCAGGTTTAGGCAAGATGTTTTAATAACGATGTCCAAGTGTAGTTTGGTATGCGTCTTTCTCCGTCTTTCACCTCAGTGACAATGAGGGACTATTTCAAGGAGACACAGCACTTACTTTTGTTTCCCGAAGCATTCCTCCCTTCATTCTCCCTCCCCATATTTCATTGCAGTTTGACTCTACCTAGCAGAGAAGCACAAGCAAGAATAAGGTGGCAACCTGTCAGGATTCCAGCAATCTCGAGTCAAATTTCAACCAACTTCAAAGGATTTATTAGAGGCAACATACTGGCACTGCCCTGTATGAAGCCAACTCTGGCATATGTAATTTATAGTCACCTGTGACCCTGTTTCCCCCCTCCCCCCTGGGTGCCTCATAACTCAGATTCTCCAATTAAGCAAGTTTATGGGCTGGGTGTCATCATTCACATTCTCCAATTAAATATATTCGCAGGCAAAAGCTCTCATAGTTTAGTTACAATCTTTTAAAGATAAGTGTTGGAATGTACTTTCAGTTCTCAAACTGCTGCGCTGCTATTCCAGATTTCCTCCCCCCCCCTTTTTTTTATGGCAGCTACTAAAACAGGCATAGGAATGTTTTATGAGTTGACGTTCAGCTCCTCTCACTTCTTGAAGGTTAAGTGCAGATATAGAATTTAGGGTTTTAAACCTCCCTAAGCTTGGTTGGATTTTCTGCATGGAATCTTGCTATAAGGCGATCACCCTGGACATTCCTACTCAAGATGCCTCTGATAATGGGTAGCCCTTCCACTTGATTAAGTATTGGAGTTGTCTCCTGTGCCACCTCGAATTGAGGATTCACTGCACCTCATAATGGGTTTGGCCCCCTATGACCACAGGGTCTGGGGGCTCACAAGGTAGCAATCTGACCACAGGTTTTAAGAGGCTTCTATGGAATACCGGGTGTATCTTTCCTAGCAGTTGGGGCAATTTCAACTGCACCATGTCTGGGTTGATAATCTTTACTATGGGGAATGATCCCATAAACTTTGGCCCCAGTTTCTTGCTAGGGAGTTTTAACCTCAGATATTTTGTGGAGAGGTAGACCTTCTCCCCCACCTGGAATGGCCATTGCGGGGCTCAGTGTTTGTCTGCCTGTTTTTTATAGGTCTGCACTGCTTTAGCTAGTGCTTTTTATTGAGAGATTTGCAACAATAATTCAGCGCCAGAAAAATAAACACAGATGGCTGATGCTTCATTTAAAATCTTTATAAACATAAGTGGATTTTACAAATCAGTTGTAGATTTCTCCAACATGGAATAAACTCAAACAGAAATATGTTTCAAGTTCAGAGCAGAGCTCCAGTCTTCAGCAAGCAAGCAAGTTAGTTTCATCTTCAATAGACAGACTCAGAGTTGCAGAGCTGCAGAGCTTAACATAGAGCTTAACCTAAGCTACTTTTAGTTTCAGTTTCCAGCCTAGGCTACTTCTAATTTCAGCTTCCAAACTATCCTCACTGGCTGATTTAGTTGCTATGCCTATTCATTGGCTGACCTTGTTACCAAGCTCTATTCCAGTTCATGAATATACTTTATTTATTTATTTTATTTATTTATTTGATTTGCCAATTGTTTACAAGATAGTAAGTATAAGTGTATACATAGTTGTGGATACATGAAATGGGTACATATAAGAAAAATAAAAGAATAAGAGAAACAATAGGACAGGGATGGTAGGAACGTTGGTGCGCTTATGCACGCCCCCTACAGACCTCTTAGGAAAGGGGTGAGGTCAATAGTAGACAGTCTAAGGTTAAAGTTTTTGGGGTTTGGGGAAGAGACTACAGAGTCGGGTAGAGTATTCCAGACATTGACCACTCTATTGCTGAAGTTGTATTTCCTGCAATCAAGTTTGGTGCGGTTTACTTTGAGTTTGTATCTATTGTGTGCTCTTGTGTTGTTATGGTTGAAGCTGAAGTATTCATTGACGGGTAGGACATTGCAATGTATGATTTTATATACCATGCTTAAGTCAGACCGAAGACAGGCGTAATTCAAGGTTTTCTAGTTCAAGAATTTCAAGCCTGGTGGTATAAGGTATTCTATAACGAGTAGAAGAGTGGAGAACTCTTCTTGTGAAATATTTCTGGACTTTCTCAATTGTGCTAATATCAGATACGTAATGAGGGTTCCAGACTGATGAACTGTATTCGAGTATTGGTCTAGCAAATGTTTTGTATGCTCTGATTAGTAGTGTGATATTACCAGAGAAAAAGCTACGTAGGATTAGGTTAACAACTCTTAATGCCTTTTTGGCTATGTAGTTGCAGTGGGCTCTAGCACTTAGATCATTAGAGGTGAGTATTCCAAGGTCCTTTACAGAGCTTGAGTCATCAACAAGTTCTTGACTATTCAGCTTGTATTTTATTTTCTGATTTTTTTTGCCAATATGTAAGACAGAGCATTTATTTGTTGAGATTTGAAGTTGCCATTTGTTTGACCATTCAGATACATAGTCAAGATCTTTTGTAGGGTAGCAGTATTGTCTGTGGTATTGAACAGCTTTACATCATCAGCGAAGAGGACGCAATTGCTCTTAATATGATCACAGAGGTCGTTTATGTAGAGTATGAAGAGAGTTGGTCCTAGAACACTGCCCTGAGGGACACCACTATTGACAGGTACTGGATTTGATAGGACGCTCCCGATTTTGACCATTTGTTGTCTGTTTGATAGGAATGCTTCTATCCAGTTATTCAGTTGTCCAGAGATACCATAGGATTTTATTTTTAGGAGTAGTTTGTCGTGTACCACTGAATCAAAGGCTTTACAGAAGTCTATGTAGATTGCGTCTATTGCTTTGCCCTGGTCGAGTTGTGTCGTCCATATGTTTTTGCAGTGTAAGAGTTGCAGATTACAGGATAGTTTTTTTCTGAAACCAAATTGTTTATTGGAGAGTAGGTTGTTTGTCTCTAAGTGGAGCATGATGGATTGGTTAATAATTGATTCCATGACTTTACAGGTGACGCAGCATAAGGAGATTGGCCTGTAATTTTCAACTAGGCTTGGGTCTCCCTTTTTGAAGATGGGGATGACTGTGGCTTGTGACCATAGGTTAGGCAAGGAGCTGGTCCTGAAAGATTTTTCAAAGATTATGCTTAGAGGTTTGGCTATGGCAGTGGATAGCTTTCTTAAGAAGTAGGCACATATTCCATCCGGTCCAATATATAGAGATGGTTTTAGGTTGCGTAGTGCTTTTTCAACATTGTCTTCTGTGAAATCGATATGTATTAGATCATTGTTGTTATCTGTGGTACGGCTAGGAAATACTGGGCATGATCCATTGCTGTTTACAAATACTGAGCCGAAGAATGTGTTAAAGATGTTGGCTTTTATGGTGTCGTCGTTGCAGTCTTTACCATCAGGTCCTATCAAGGGAGGGATGGACCTTGAGTCTTTTAGTTTGTTGTTTACAAAATTGTAAAAAGCACGGGTGGAATTGGTGCTTAGAAGGTTTTCCTCTTGTTTAATGTGATAATTGGTGCATTCAGTCTTTATCTGGTGGCATAAATTTTTGTATCGGTTTTTGAAATTGGCAACGTGACCAGATTTGTTTTTCCGCCAGAGTGATCTCTTTTTGGATTGAAGTTTCCTTATTGATATGGGTAATCTGCTTTTTGTTTTGTTTTGGGAGTTGTTGTTGGAACATATAGTTTGATGACTCTTTTGACTTCAAGTAAAAATATGTTGTAATGGTCTTCAACAGTATTGCATCCAGTGAATAGAGATTGCCAATCAAGGGATGAGAGATCGTTGTCTATAAGATCATAGTTGCCTTTTTTGAAGTTACACTTGGGGATTACATCATTGTGGTGATTTTTGTGTGGACGTATGTTGAGACAAAAGTCAATCATATTGTGGTCACTACTGGAAAAGGGTTCTTTAGTTTGTATTCCGTAAATTAAATTCAAACTGTTGCAGAAGATGAGATCGAGGCAGTTGTTTAGTCTAGTGTTGTTGGTAACTAGTTGTTCTAGTCCCAGATTTGTAGTAGCATTATAGAAGGTTGTGTGTATGATTTCAGTTGTACAGTCATTTAGGGTCCAGTCAATATGAGGTAGATTGAAATCACCAAGAAGGATAAAAGGGTATGGGCAGGATGCAGCCCATGTTAGTAATGTATTTAGCTTGTTTACATGTTCGATGTCATAATCAGGTGCTCTGTAACATAGTAAGAATCGAATTGTGATATTTAAGGATAGTTCACAGATGATGGTTTCAGGAAGGGCAAGCTCCTGGGTAACTTGGATATTTTTTAGATGTAAGGATTTTTTATAGAATATAGCAACACCACCTCCTCGACGATTTTCACGATCTGATCAGTAAACATGATAGTCTCTTGCTGTGGTAATGGAGTCAGGGAGAGATGCATTGAGCCATGTTTCACAGACAAATATAATGTCGAAGTTAGCCATATTTAGGAGGATGAGAAATTCAGGTATTTTATTCACGAGGCTTCTTGCATTGAGTAGTTTGCATTTAAGGCCGGCAGTAGTTGGAATTGAGGTAGTTGGGGCGTGCGCGCCTAGTCTTGTGTGATGGTGGATCGGTTGAGGTAGGGTTGTGGTTGAGGGTAAAAGCTGAGTATTGGGTTGCGTGGCTTACTTTTGATACAGTCAGCATGGTAGTCAATGTACAGGTCCTTCTCTCCATTGTCTAGATGGTTTTTGAGTTCGATGCGGAGTACACGGGAGCGGGCACGTTGCTGTATGGTTAGGTCAGGGCGGCAACGGAGGTTCTTATGGTTGGTGTTGGTTTTGGCGAGTGAGTTTATAGTATAAATGAATTTACGTTTGCTTGATTCATTTTTGCAAATGACCCTGCACAAGCGTGGGGCCACAGAGCCGTCTCTATTTTTTGAGCTCTCGGTCGATGCGGGAAATGTCAAGTATTTCATCAGCGGAGATGGTTGATGCTTGATAATCTCTGATGATGTTTCGGACAGTTGTGATGTCATCATTGACATTGATGTCTTCTAGACCAAATAAGATGGCGTTTGGACGTTTCCGTTCACGCTCAACGGCTTCTCTGATGAGGATTGGGATATCAATATTTGTCTGGGTTGTGTTTATTTGTGGATTGGGTTTTGGATTGGATTGTGGTTGTTGGGTAGAGATGTGGTTTGTAGCTATTGGATGTTCAGGTTTTTGCGTTGTGTCTTTTTTTTCAAGGTTGGATATTCTTTCTTTTACGGCGTCCAGGGATGCTACTATGGTGTTGAGGGATGTTTTAATGGTTTCGATGGTAGGGGATGTTTCAATGGATTCGAAGGTATCAACTCTTTCAGACAGATCCAGTTTGGGTATGCATGATTTGCAGAAATATGGAAACTCATTGGATGATTTTAGGTATTGAATCATTTGCTCAGGTAATCCCAAGCAGTCATGATGAGCGTATTCTTTACACAGAGAACATTTGATGGAGTTTTCATTATCCTTTAGATTTTTGTAGCATTTAAGGCATGTGCAGGAGTCTTGTGGTTCATTGGTGGGGATTATCTTCTCTTTAGGTTGTGGATAGGCGTACGATTTTGTTTTAGGCATGGTAGGGTTGTTAAAAATAGTACGTTGATTGAATTAATTAAAGGAACAATTTTGGGTAATCTATATAGCCAATATTACATCAAACAATCAATTGCAGTAATCTCTCAAGTCAGATAATATTCCTGAGCAACAATCAGCCTGATCAATTAATTACTCTAATTACTAATCAATTAATTGCACTAATCATTAATCACACTGTTGATTTAAATTCACTAAATCAATGATTTTGCTATTCAATTAAATTACGTGAATTTTGATCTTTTAAACTAGTTAGTAATCACACTATTTGCACTAAACAGTCTAATCACACTAATCAATTAAAAACAATAAATCAATTAAACCATTAATAAAATATTTTATAGAAATTGATTATCTAATCGTTGATATAGGTGATGAGGTAGAAAAGTTGTAAGTTTTGAGGTAATGAGGTAGTATTAAGAGTCTGCAAGGAACGGGTTAATTGTTTTACTAGTAGCTGTATGAGAGGAATTTATCACTCTTTGAATATCAGATCGCTATTACTCTGTAAACAGGAAGTTGTAACACAATGCTCCAAGGGTTTTTATCCGAGTGAAGGAAAGATTGAACAGCTCACAGGAAACCAAAAGAGGGAAGAGGGAAATGGGGGCCGCCCCGTTTATCTCTAATTACTTCTTAGTCCAGGCTTCTTCAGCTTTCACGTGGGCTGATATTGTTTTGAAAGGCCAGCAATCCGCCAAACGTTTACTCTAAACTAGTTCTATTCGAGTCCAAGTCCCGAGAGCGCGAAGCAAGAGGCCCCGTCGGGCTATCTAGGCGAAGTTCGCCTGATGCCGCCGTTTCTCTCACCGTCTTCCTGCCCCGCCGATCACGGGCGCCGCCATCTTCCCATCTTTGTATGGATACAATGTAACCTTCGTCTTTTGTCGGGTGCGAGGACTCAGCGGGAAAACGCCGGACTCCCCGGTCCAGAGCATACTGACACTCCTCCCTTCATAACTGGAATAGACATAAATTCAATTACCTTTAATATTCTTCAGATACCTGTATTTGAAGACCCACATTCACAGTTCCCTCCAAATACCTGAGAATTCATTTTTAAACCTATCCAACGCAATTGCGTTGATCCCCACCTTTTAACCTTCCAGTGGATATACAACTATCAGCCTTGCAACTCTTGAACCCAACACCTTTCAATGCAGTATCTAAACAGATATTCCAATTCCTGGCTGACTGCTTGAGCCCATAAATGGCCTTGTTCAATTTATATACTGTGTTAGGCTTTTTACTTTCATACCCTGGTGCTTGAACCATGTAAATTTCTTCCTCTAATTCTGCATTGAGAAATGCAGTGGTTATGTCAAAATGCCAAACTTTATGACCAATGCTAGTGGCCAGCCTGATGCTCTCTTTTAACATGTCATGAATACCTCATCATAGTGCACATTTTTCATCTGTGAAAACCCCTGTGCCACTAACCTTGTTTTATATTGTACTTCATTATTGGGTAGTACCTTTTTCTTGTACCCACTTGCATCCTACAGCTTTGCTACCCTGTAGCAAAGACATAGATGTGAACACTTCATGTTCTCCCATGGATTTCATTTCCTTGTCCATGGCTTCTTTCAACTTTACTTGTTCAATTTTAGGTAATGCCAATACTTCTTTGTAGTTCTTGGCTCATACCATACATTACACACTTTAACTTCACTAGCAGAATACCTGTCAGGTGGAATCCCCTTGTTCCATCACTCTGACCTGTGTGGAACAGACTGCTCTTGTGTGTCAACACTCTCTTGCTTCATATCTTGTTCAGCTTCTCCTCCCTGAACGCTGACACCGTCACTAAGTGAGTTACCATCACTAAGTAAATCATTCCACAAATTTGCATCAATTCTGTTCCAATTTTGTTCTGCAAAGCTTGCAGACCTTGAAAATATTATTCTTTTGCTCCAATCACTAAAACAATAACTTTTTGAGCCTGGCTCGTAGCCCACAAACCTGAGCTTTCTAACCTTTGTTTGCCGCTTTCTTCTAATTGTTTTTGGAATATGCACCCACGCATTGCTTCCAAACACCCTTAAATGTGCTAAAGATGGTTTTCTCTCATTTAGCACTGCATATGGAGTATCATTAATGGAGGAATTCCACAACCTATTAACTAAATAGTTAGCAGTCAATATGGCTTCACCCCAATATGACCTGCTTAGACCAGAATCCTCTAGCAGGGAGTCCTTCATGGTTTGCAAGACTCCATTCTGTCTCTCAGCAACACCATTCTGAGCTGCTGTGTAAGGATTTGTGTGTCTGTGTTTTATTCCTAACTATGCCAACCACTGTTGAAAACTTGTTGATATGAATTTTGAACCTCTGTCAGTTTGCAGCTGACATACCTGTTGTTTATACCTTCTTTCTACAAAGCTTACCATTGCTTAAATTTCTGTAGCACCTCTGTTTTACTCTTTGTAAATAGATGTCAGAGACTGGAAGAAGAATGGAAGAAGAAAAGGGGGGGGGACTGATAAATCCTTCTTGATGTAACCTGAATATATTTAATTTTATATCGAATTTGTATAATACATGATACAATAGAGGGATGAAACCCAGATGGCCAGACCCTATCACCTCTGGGAGAGACAGCCAGGGGATGAAGAGACCATGAAAATTCCACAGTGAGATATGTCCTGGGAAAGATCGTTCAAATTGGGGGAATTAACACGTTGACTCTTTGTTTGTCAAATACACATCAAGATAAGGGGAATGGTTTTGAACTCCCTTAGCTATCTCTGCGTGCCTGAGAGACCTTAGACACTGCTTTGAACTCCTACATGAATTGTCTCATCTCAATAAAGGATTCCTTTTGATACATTTGGTTTTCAGAAGTTCATTCTTGTTAATTGAATGGTAAAAGTTCTGTAGTTTGACATAAAGCAGCGTCTGCAATAAAGGTCAGCCCGGAGAGTTTCTTTTTTCTAAAATGAACCTTCGCTCTACCAAGGGGACCCTGCAAAGAAGAAAAATGTCTGAATACAGCAAAGAGCAAGGGGAAGCCGAATGCTGGGGAGAAACGTCGACAGTTACCCAGTCAGATACTGACTCAGTGCACCCCATCGAGCATGTGGTGGTCTCTCATGGAAAAATGAGACACAAGCTAGTGTTCTCGGGATGAGAGCCCAGAGCAAATTCCAGTGCTCCTTTTTATTGAGATTTTTGTACATGGTAAACATAGCAAGCATAATCACATTGTGGATTACAATAATTAGATATAGTACAGACTTGTTTACAGTTGTCTGAGCTGCTTGGTTGTTTCTAGTGTTTGTTTTTAATTTCCTTGCACTATCTCAGTGACCTTTAAACAAGCATGTATGTACAAAGTATTAGATTAATCATTTTCCAAACCCAATCCAGAGTTTTATTCCCACATCTCCCCTGTTTTAGTTTTTTGATGATCGCGGATGCCTCGGTAGCTTTTCGCCATCTGTAACAGCAGTTCTCCTTCCGTAGGCTTCACCCGACACATTCCTAAAAGTCCAGGGAGACATTGAATATAACAGCATACACAGAGAGAAAATATGATAAGCAACCATTCTCTCCGTACCTTCACACATGTGGGGCCACCAATGGAGATAAAAACCGATAATGGCCCTGCTTACATCAGCACCGCCTTTGCGGAATTTTGTCATCGATGGTCAATTATACATAAATTTGGCATTCCTTACAATTCCACTGGTCAGGCCAGTAATTTTGCATTGGGCAACAAGTCAATTGGACAGTCATACACCCAATGTGGAGGCAACTGATCCACCTCCTTCTCCCCAAACACATCAGCAAAGTCCACCAACTCTGCAGGTAGATCCAGGTCCACGGGCGTAGCCACACTCCCTGCACAGGAGCTCAAGCAATGGTTGGCACACTTCCTATCAAAGAACTATACAGCTCCAGACGACCAGACAATCTGTGGATCATGGGCCTGTAACAACTCCAAACCCAGCACCACCGGAAAATGAGGCACTGCGGTAACGTAGAACACAGTTTCCTCCACATGCTGCCCAATATGCATGCAAAGGGTTTTGGTTGCAGCAACCACATGTCCCGAACGAAGGGGTTGACCATCAATCGTCTCTACCATTACTAGCGGGGACGCCTGTTGCTGAATGAACCACTGCTCTACAAAATGAGCATCCATGAAATTGGCTGTGGCCGCTGAGTCGACCAAGGCTTGGATCTCCACCGCTCCCACACCAGGCACGAACACAGTTGCTGTCAGCACAAGATGCTTCACCAATGACAATTGAGGTGGAGATGTCAAAGGTGGCAAGGATGGCAAGGTTGGTGAAGATGGCAGGCCTAAGGACTTTACACCCTGACCTATAGACCTCCGTAGGCCAAGTGATGCTCGTTTCCTGCCACCGCAGGCGTCACTGCTGTGGATGTCTTAGCAGGATACTTGGCCACAAAATGCCCTCGATTGCCACAATAGAGGCATAAACCATCATGACGACATCTATCCTTTTCTACTTGAGTCAGGCGAGGGCGGCTAGCCCCCAACTGCATGGGTTCCTCCAAAGGCACTTCCACCAAGGGTGCCGTCTTGCTGGAAACAGATACAGTCTCTGTCCATCATCGCACCCATCGCTGCTGAAGTCTAGCATTGATACGAAGACACAGATGCATGAGCTCCTGAAAGGTGTGAGGACATTCAGTGTGCGCCAACACATCCAGGAGCTCCAACGATAAACCCTCCTGGAACTGGTCAAATAGTGCTGCCTCATTCCATTGTACATCCTGAGCAACCACCCGAAAACTAGCAATATAATCCATGAGTGAACCACGCCCGTGCTTCAACTCTCTCAAACGTCTGTTTGCTGTTTGGCTTCGAACAGGGTCCTCAAACATGGCCTGAAACTGATGGCAAAACTCGGTGTAATTGTCCAACACCTGGTTGGGCTAGGTCAACAGAGGCATTGCCCAATGTGCTACAAAGCCTGACAACAAAGTAATCAAAAACCCCACCTTATCCCGGTCAGTGGGAAAGTCCTCAGGCCAAAGGCTCATGTAAAGCTGGGACTGTCCAAAATATGCTGGAAATTGGGCCAGCGAACCAATTGGGCCAGCGAACCATCAAATTTATCTGGCACTGGCTCTGGGCATTTTCGGCATGGCCAGGCAGCTTGCATTTGTGCCACCTGTGCAGTCAAAAGAGCCACTTGCTGGCTTAACCGGGCAATCTCTGCTCTGAGCTGATCCATGGTCACCCCACAGAAAGCCAAAATAAGTTGAAGGGGTGGCTGGGGTCAAAATGTGATGACCCGTAGTCTTTCAAAATAACCCAAAACATACATTAAAGTCCGGTAATGCCTTCAACTTAACTTCACTGTTTTATTAGGCACAGTTTAAAGTCACAAAAGTAAATAATGAGGCAAAAAGAAAACCAAAACAAACCGCATTGATGAGAGTTCCAAAGCAAGCCAAGATAATTAATCATACACTCCAGGAAGATAACAGGGAGAGTCCATGGGAAGAACACCAACAAAGATAAACCTCTTTCACAGGAAATATTAAACTTTGACTCCAGCAATTCTGACTACGCAGTTAAAAACTTATATACATAGCTCCCAGCTGTAAGCCACGAGGAGGATCATGGTAATCTCCTTCTGAGTAGACCTCGCTTTTCCCTGATCCTCTCCTCCCTGTGTGACCTAGGATGGATAGGGGATGGGCCTGGATCCTCCTCTGATTGCTCAGCTGGCCTCTGCCCTTCCCCAGCTGCCCCCACCACCTCTGGAGCCACACTCCCACTCCCTGTTGGCTGTTTCTCCTCTTCCTCAGAGTCAGTCTCCAGCAGGGGCATGACATGAGGGGAGCCGAATGTCATCTTGTAAACATTCCTACACTTGTTTCCAAGTTGCCATAAGAAAACAGGAGGGAGACTGGAGAAGCATATGGCAAATAAACTTAGAAGCACCTTATCTTTAAAAAGATTGTATCTAAGCATTGAAGCTTTTGCCCACAAAAAACTTTAATTGGAAAATGTAATGGATGATGCCTAGCCTGTGTACATACTTAATTGGAGAAACTGATTTATGGCACACCTCGGGGGAGGGGGGAGCAGGATCACAGGTGACTGTAATTAGGTATGCCAGAATTGGCTTCATACAGGTCATGCCAGTATGTCGCTCCTAATGAATTATTTGAAGTTTTTTGAAGTTTGGCTCAAGGCTCATGATTTAATTAAGGCGATCGCTGGAATCCTGACACCTGCCCTATATCATTTCTGACAGATGGCAGTCCAGTCTCTTCTTGAAAGCTTCCAGTGATGAAGCACCCTCAACTTCTGAAGGCAAGCTGTTCTGTTGGTTGATTGTTCTGTCAGAAAAAATATCCTTATTTCTAGGTTGAATCTCTCCTTGATCAGTTTCCATCCATTATTCCTTTTCTGGCTTTTGGGTGCTTGACTCCCAAAATGGATGTTGAAGTTTTGTTGGAAGTACAGATGAAAAGACAACTTGTGCTCCTAACTCCTTAATTTTCTTGCCTTATGTTCAAGTTCATTGTCGTATCATTTGTCCCCACATGTAAGAGAAGAAAGGGATAGTAGTATGTGGACTTGATTATTTTAGTAAGGTTCTTGGCCACATCTTCGATTTTTGCTTCTGGGAGTCAACATACCTCCCTACATTGATTGTCCAGTCTACAGATGATTGATTCTGTTCCTGAGAAGTGAATCTCCCATTGACAACACTTGCATTTTTTTTTCCTGGGGAAGTGTGGGCTATTTTTCTTCCTATCACAGGAACCCGTGATGCTTTTCCAGGTGTCTGCATGCTTTCTTCCAGGGGGAGACTAAGAAATAGATTGCTCAGCTCTAGTGGAGCTGTATTGCACCAGGCTGAACTAGACAACAGAGGCATTGATCTTGGTTGCTGTTTTCTTCTATAAGTGACATGTTTCCATCACTCTTGTTTCCATTGGTCTCTCTCTAAAGGTTCATGTACAGGCTCATTTTTTCTAATAGTTGTTTGTCCCTTGTTATGTTCGGTTTGGATATAATTTTCTGGCTTAGGTTAGAGTTTCTAGTTTTGTAAGTTGAGTTTCAGAATGGTTGGAGTTGATTTTTCTTCCAGTAATTCATTTAGTTTACATTTGGTACATGTTTAATTTGGGTCATCCATGGGCATAAGCACATATATACAATATATTTTGCAAATCATAAGAGTGTCAGTCTATTTCACTATTCACTTACTTACTTTTTGACAAGCTCAAGAAGTCAGCATAGAAAAGGTTGGTCTCTTGCTGGGCCATGTGGCATAATCAAGAAGAAGAAAAAAATCCCATCTCTTTGGTTTCCATGGCAATCCTTTCCCCCCAGCCAGCATAAACTACAAGATTTTTTTAGTGCCACCAGGGCTAGATTTACGCTAGTCTTACGCTGGTAGAGCAAAGAAGAAATCCGATCTCTTTTGTTTCCATGCCAAACCTTTCCCCCCAGTCAGCATAAACCACTATGATATCTTCTTAGCACTGCCAGCATAAGACTAGCATAAAGCTAGATCTGGCAGCACTAAGAAGAAATCACATTAATTAATGCTGGCTGGAGAAAAAAGGCTTGCGGGGAATAAAAATACTTTAGATGCGATTTTTTTTTCTTAACGTCACAGCATAAAGCTAGTGCTGGCAGTGCTAAGAAGATATCGTAGTGGTTTATGCTGGCTGGGGGAAAGGATTACCATGGAAACAAAAATGGCTGGATTTCTTCTTCTTGTTTTTGCCATGTGGCCGAGTGAGGAACTGGCCTTCTCTATGCTGACTTCCTGAGCTTGTCAAACAGTAAGCGAATGGTGATAGGAAAGTGGGGGTAGGGAGGGCTTTGGGAAACCAAGGAGCAGGAGGCAGAGCATGGGATATCTTACAGGGTGGGGAAGGCCTCTTGGCACTAGGCCTCCCTCAGTTTCTCCCATCCCTGAGTCACCTCATGTTCTACCTAACAACCCATGCATGCATTTAACAAATGCATTGGGGGAAGCAGGGACAGGGAGATTGTTAGGTGGTTCATTTAATGTAGTCTGAGTTCTGACATGAATGGGCAGGCTCCATTAATATTGTAAGTCAAAGACTACCTGTATACTGTTTCATAGTGCTTTATAGCTCTCTCTAAGTGATTTAGAGTCAGCATATTGCCCCCAACAATCTGGGTCTTCATTTTTTTCAACCTTGGAAGGATGGAAGGCTGAGTCAACCCTGAGCCTGTCAGGATTGAACTACTCACAGTGGACAGAGTCAGCCTGCAATACTGTATTCTAACCACTGGGCCACCACAGCTCTTAAAATAAGACTTAAATGCAAGTGAAGATGCCCTCTAGATATAGTTTATAATCCACAGATGTATAAAACTGGTAGATGAATATATAAAATAACAGATGAATAAAAAGATGAAAGAAAAAATAAAATCTGAAAGAAAAAATAAAGTAAAAATCTCAGCAAAAATAAAACTGGTATCTCAGTTGAAAATAAAAATGTAACATTAGCTTGTAGTTAGTGTAAAAATATGTAAAAGTATGCACTTTAATATTAATATAAAATGAAGAAAAATTATGCAGTTTCTCACAGAATCACCCTCTCTCCCTCTCCCTCCCTCCCTCCCACTTCCTCTCTCTCTCTATCATTAATTATTTAATGTTAATATGTCTAAAGTTGGGGAATGAATTATTAAATTAGATAGATTGAGGGGATATACCATGTGGATCCTAAATGTACTGTTTTTGTTTTATTTTTACCTTTTTTAGATTATTTAATATATAATTGGCTTAGGGAAAATTAAGGATAAGAATGTAATGTTAAATAAAATAAATTAAATAAATAAATATTAAATAAATAAATTAAATAAAACAGGTGGTAAGCTAAAAATGGAAATAATAGGGGATAAAGAACTGGGAATCTATATCTGGATGAAATTATATTGATATTGAATTAATGAATTGAAATATGAAATGGAAATTAAGTGAAATGGATAATGATATGAGATGATATTATATAAGATTGGTGGAAATGAAAGTATGATTATGTTCAAGTGTTATAATCTGGAACCACATTGCCCACATAAAGAGATGTGTAAAAATTAAAAAATTAAAAACTTTTTGGAAAAAAAAGTTTCATTTTCTTCATATATTCTAGTGTTTTCAAAAAGCAGACTTCTTTGTTTACCATCTATCAGTCATATTTTCAATGTAGCATAAAATCCACATACTTTTTCACTAACCATATTATTATTAATGCAAACTACACTGCTCAAAAAAATAAAGGGAACACAAAAATAAGACATCCTAGATCTGAATGAATGAAATATTCTTATTAAATACTTTGTTCATTACATAGTTGAATGTGTATATATGTATATGGGGCTTTTGAATCAATGTTGCCTCCTGGTAACTGCCTGAATATGTCCTGCAGTTTTCTGGCAAGATTTAGGAAGTGATTGCCATTGCTTTCTTCGTAGTGCTTAGAGTGATTTAGCCTAAAGTCACCCAGTTGGCTTTGTGCCTAAATCAGGACTATTCTCAAAGTCCCCTAGCTTCCAGCCTGATGCCTTAACCACTACACTAAATTGGCTCTTTGAGCTATATTTACATTGTCTCATCAATACAACTGATGTCCCTTTACATTAAATATATGCACTCTTATTGTAGCTTATTTATTTTAAACTATTCTTGGCAATTTGGCAAAAAGTTTAAAAGTTAATATAATAGTAAATGTTTGAAAGCAACCAATACCCAAGATTGTTCATCCCTTCCAACTTTAGTTCCATTGGACGATGGACCTCCTCTCTTTATTGAGGCCTAATGACATAAGCAGGGAAACGTAGTGATTAAAACTTCTATTTTCTGGGGTCTAAAAGCCAGTTAGGCGTCCCACAGCTGTATTTACATTTTTAAATCATATATGTTAATTGTGTTTATATACATTACCATCGTATCTCATCTGGCTGCTAATGTACAATAGCCAAAATATGTTAAGAGAAAGCAATTCTGACTTATCCCATCCAGCACTAATTGAAGCCCTTATAAAAATTAAAATGCTTGGTACAGTTAACTCTCACAGTTCTGGTTTTATTTACATAGTCCAACGAACATCAATAAAGTATAATCATCAGCTGTTATTTGGAAGTTTTTTTTACACACTAAGCATTTTTTTCTTAATAAGTGCCAAATTTACTGAGGATTTGATCTTTTTACAAATAGGCATTTCTCTATTCTTTCCTAAACAGGATTTTAGGATGAAACCAAATTTTGTTTTTTTATAGAATTTTATAGCATTTATAGAACTGGTACCACAATCTATATAGTAAAATGTTTATAATTCAGATCTCAAACTAAAAAAGCTAAGCAGGTCTTTAAATGAATGGGATTGTATCACAGTTTTGTCTATTATTATTTTTTTGCAACTGGGGTGCTACCACTGAGAAGACCACTTTGAATCTCATGGGAAAGGGCACTGGTTGGAGAAAGCCCCCAGAGCTTCTCCATAAGGTCACATATCCTTAGTCAAGGTTAACAGGATGATTTCAGTAAGGATCAATAAAAACAATAAAAAACTGAGATCATGAGGCTACCTGCCCTAATGCTGCCCCAGAATCAATTCATCTTGATAGCCACAAGAACTAATTTGAAGGCTTAGGATGAAACGTTGAAAGTGAGAATTGGGCTCCAGCAATGTTTTCAGCCAGCACAAATAGCTGGAAAAAAATAGGAAGAGCACATGTGGAACTAATCACTTATGTCGGCTGACAAAGAACATTTCTGCAGACTTTTCATGGGGGCTTCATTTTCAGGAAGTGCCTGTAATTACTGTTCAAGTCCAAAGTGGCCTGCTTTGGGGTTGCCTGTTCCAAAAGTGAAAAAAAAAACCTTTTAAAAAAATCTGAATGACCAAAAAATAAAAGGAAGCTCAACTAAAAGAATCTGAATGTTTATATGATTATATCCCTTAATAGTTGTTTCACCGAGAACTTTTTTTTTCTTTCAAAGTTACATTAATCCATTCCAAACTGAATTTGCTGCAGTAAAAGTATACTTCTTGAGTTTTTACAGCTTTTCCATAGTGGGGCCCATTTCCTGCTCAGCTGAAGAAAAAAACCTGGCCTCAAGATGAAATGACTGCTTAACATTACACTAAAACATCTGGTACCATTTTATACACAGACCCATGTCTGAGAGCAGGCAATTCCAGCGGTCTCACCAGCGGCACAGTGCATACCCAAACCTCCCCAGGGTGACATCATCCCATATATGGATGCTCAGGCCCAACCCGCTCCCCCCACTCCTGGTCCTAAATTCATTGCCAGATCCACAGTCTACTGCAAATGTGCCACGTCAAGGCTAGAAACTGTAGCCCTACAGTGCATTTGGAGAAGTGCGGAGAACAGACCCTGATGCAAAAAAGGAACTTTTTAACCCACAGGCGAAAGGAGATTAATGTAACTCTAACCTCAACCTGCTCCGTCGCCCCAGTGTTCAGACTACCTGTTCAGGACAATGCTGTTGTACAGTAGTCTGCACATTGGTTAGACTGGGCAAGGGAATGCAGCGGTACCGACGCCAGAGGAGGCCTTGTTGAAAAGACCAGGATGGCTTCTTTCAACTTTTGAGACCCAGAGCTTTGACTTCACAGGTTTTGCATGCTAAGAAGTAGGGGCTCTGTCCAAACACACTGGAAAAGGAAGACTTTTCAGTTCTGCATAGAAGACGTTCGGGTAAGGCTTCTGTACTTCAGATGAGCTTCTGATCTACCAGGAAAGAGTAAGGGAAAAAGAGGGGAACTTCCTTACCCTGTTTTGGCAGACAAGAATAGAGAAGCTCTCCTAGTTCAAGTGCAAGACAAATAAAAATAGAGTTTAAAGCTGCAATGCACATACTAAAACCCAGAGAGCTATGGCAACAATGTATTTAGAAGTACAATTGAAACAGTGTTGTTTTGAAATTTTAATTTGTTAATACTGTTTATGTATTCCTTGTAAACTATTATCCGTAACTAATGTTGAAAATATATGTTCATGTTTTACTGACATTTTTTGGTGTTCAGATATTTCAGAATTTAAAGTGGAATTTTAGAATATTATTTCTATTTGTATGAAAGAAAATTATTAAAAAAACAAAGTTGCTTATAAAAATAACTACACTTCCATTCTGATCTATGGAAAATATTTATTTATAAGCAGCAAAATCTTGTCTACTGTCCCCTTCTCCCCAACAGAAATGCTCATATTTCAATGATATTATGAGTATTCAAATTGTTCTATGCAAGCAAACTTCTAGATGCAGGCACACAGATAACTGCGTGCAAATCAAGTATTAGCACATGCCTGAGATGGCAGGCAGAATCCACTCAGAGTGCAGAAATGGATCAAGCCTCCATCCATGAGATGCTCTTTGGTTTTCCACAAACAGCTACCTTTCTGGTTAGGCTACAGAGCTAATGCAGCCCACCTCTGTCCCTCTCTCCCTCCCAGCCCAGTCATATATGCTGAACAATAGCTATTCCACATGGAGGCAAGAAATCACCCTAAGAAAAATTGTTCAGAATGAGAGTGCCAGATTAAAACCTTTTTATCTTTTAAAATGGTTCTAATCAGTTTATTATCTTGCAAAACAATTACATGGAAGCCTTGCTAAGAAGGCTTTGGCTAACAAGATGGAATTCACACTGACAATGGAATCTGAGAGAAAGAGTTTGGTTCCTTTGAACAATGGTGCCTTGGTATTAGCAGCTCAGTGTTAATTAAGAGGTCTGATTTGGGGAGGATACAGTTCTATGTTCTTGGGCAATGAATCTTACTGATAAAATTGGAATTTGTAAATAGATGCAAACATTTCCTTTGGTGAGTTTCCAAATTATCCAAAGAACTGGGAAGCAGTACTGAATGAAGACTTCAGAATACTCTATGCAGAAAATGTTTGTGCTGTGATTTGATACCATCTCAACTTCATAGGCCATTTCTCTAGATTTGCTATTTGTTTATTCGGGGGGAGGAGGGAAATCCCTATTTCCATATTATAATTTAATAAATGTTCAAATTCTCTATGAGAAAGATTTTTATGTTATAATTACAAGCAAAGTATATCTGCCATGATTAAAAATGCAGTACTTCCTAAAAACAGTTAACTTTCTCTAGTAAAACCTATATAGTTTCAACATTTTATGCTTCATTGTGTTTAACATGTCTTGTTGTTATTCCAAACACAAGACTAAAGATGCTTATAGGTTAACACAGCCACAGCGTGTCTCCTTCTTGAGGAAAATCTTAGCCCCAACAGATAGAAAAGATGCTCCAATCCAAAGGCAGTTTTCCTTGTGGAGTGAAGAGCAACTGAAAAGCATTTACAATAAGGCAAAGAAAGCAAAACCCTTTCTTCACTTGTGCCATGATCCTGATTTGGCCTGAAATCTGTAAAGGAAAAACAAAATGTATTGATACAGACAAATTATTAATAGGTGCGTTATCTAATTAGATACTATTACTTTTTTCATTAAGTTTACTACTGACCTGCCTGCCTATAACTTTGTAATTCATTGTCACTGGTTTGGTTTTATCATACTGGATATAACCTATGCAGTCTGCTCTTGGACATTTTTCTGGATTTACTCCCAAGAAATCATGTATGCATTCTATACAAGATTTTATAACAAATGCAATTAACTGGAGATTTAACTTTTTGCTACATATAGTAAACAGCAAACATAGCAATTGTTTTTTAAAAAAGGAGTGATTCACATGCACTTTAATCTTTTTAAATCATTATTTTGATTACTAGATTAATTTTCTGATCAGTTTCTAGATTTGAAAATGTTAATAGCTTACTAGAAAAATGCCAAATAAAGTCTCCCCAAGATAACTGTAACAATAATAAATAATGAAGAACGTTGTAGAAGTTTCCAACTATATATTACATAATTTTAAGTAACATTTCCATTCTAAAACTCATTGTGGCAATAAAAACAGGAGTAACATTGCCGCCATTCACTATGTAAGAAAACCACTTAGCAGAACTTGCTTTGCTGCATTTCCTTTCATTATCACAACTATACCCCCCCTCCCCAAAAAGCTCTCTTACCCAACAATGCAGACAAAGAGAATGAACAAACAAAAATCAGGGAGGAGGGAAGAAGTCTTATATAAGCAAAGAAGGGATTTTAGACTTCATGATAGGAGTCAGAATCATTCTGAGTTTTAAACTGATTTGAAATGTTATTATCAAGTAACAATAATAGGAACTAAAAAATACAAAGAGTCAAGAATGCTTAGTAAGTGATTTATAAACATTTGCAGATATGATTATTGAGAAATGAAATTTCTAGATGGATTGATCTAAAATTAAGGTTTCCTGAAGGCAGTTTTTAAAGTTTATTTAAGTAAGAAAGCAGAACATTAGGCTGCTAGAAAATCCAAACTGAAATTAAGGTTTATGGGTCCTGGCACCATCCAATCATTCATTGCTATTGAACAATAGTCTGATGTAGGAAAAATAGCCCTACAGTCCCTAATAAATTATCATCTGCAATGTAGTTCTTTAGATTGAATATATTAAATAGTCCGTATCTTTGATTCTCTATCATCTATGAATATGATTTCACTGTAGAGAATAAATGAAAGGAATAGGTGAAACTATTGGAGAGAAGTTACTGTTGTTTTAGAATTAAATGGTTAGGGCACTATTTTTCTAATTAGGTAATAATACATAGATCAAATAATTAATTTGGTGACTTACATAAAGATCTTAAGAACACATCTAAATTCAAGTATCAGAATCAAGAACAACAAATTTTGTTCCATTCATTCCTAGATTCCTCTATTATTCCGTCAGAGCAATAATTCAAACCTTTTCACTAGCTCAGTATTCAGAATATTTCACTGTGGTATGTTTGCAGACCACCCAAGTTTCCTTATCCTATACAAGTTCTACAAAAGTAAACAAAATTCAAATTATAAGAATTAGGAATCATGTAAGTAAAGACAAATAAGTAGCATCACTCAGCAAGATTTATGAATTACAATAATATTTCACATTTTCAAAGCTACGTTTTGCAACTTTTCACTGTACATAAATCCTAACATTTCTATTTATATATTAATTAGCAAATGGTTTGTTTACTTGAAACAAACTCATGCAAATTGAATAGTTAATAGGAAATTGGTGAAGCATATTTTCATAAAAGCCATATAACTAAAATCTGCATACTAATCTATATAACTCCACTCCAGAAACATGTGGAATTATCTGCAAACATAAGAAAGAAAACATTAAGAAATAATTTTTTTAATGTAAACATGTATCTTCACAGAACAGTTCTACAAATTAAGTGTAGGTGAATATGATCAC
The DNA here is from genome assembly GCF_049901735.1 of Notechis scutatus. Lineage (NCBI taxonomy): Eukaryota > Metazoa > Chordata > Lepidosauria > Squamata > Elapidae > Notechis > Notechis scutatus. The sequence goes on along the minus strand of NC_142011.1, from coordinate 111,923,484 downwards.
AAGCCAAAAATCTACCAATGAAAGGCCTACGTAACCTCTGAACATCAGTGATCTACTTTATAATGTGAACTGAGTCGGAGCAATTTTATGATAATATTGCATTCAATTCAGTTCAGAGTCTTAATTATTAACAATGTTTCATAAGAATTTATAGAGTACTTTGAAAGCATGTTGGAACATAGCAAGAGCTATATGTAGCAACATAATTATAAAATTATTTTTAGTTTTAACATAAACATGTATACAATACACACACACATACACACGGCAAGACATCAATAGGACCCAGAGGTAAAATGGTGGCTTCAATTTTTGTGTAGTTATCACAATTCAAATAACTTTTTTTAAAAATTCTAAAATAATGACAAAACCTGGGGAGGGGGTGTTGTTAATTTGTAATATTTCTACTCCTAAGAACTGACAGCGTTAGCCTTTCTTTGTGTGCAATATATTATGTGAGAGAAGTAGGAAATGAAATCTGTGAATTTTTAAGTTATGAAACTATCTCATAGACCATTTAGGAAATGGTTTTTCCCATATGCAAGGCATAATTTTTATTTTTAAGTATTGTAAGTAGATTTGGAAGACTTTCTATCAAAATCCTTGTAAGAATGGATCTATCCTCTTAATAACAAGTATTTTACTGTTTTAAAGATCAACACCCCATGATCATAGAAGGATCATGAAGACTGCAGACATTTGAAGTGGATTCAGAAATCGTTTTTTGGAAGGATGTTTAAGGCCATGTTTCCTTGCATTCTCTTTCTGTATATTTTGCAGCATTTTTTTTTAAAAAAATAACCTTGTAAAAGACATATTCTGAATAAAGTAAATATCGTCTCTGTTTGATAGCTCTCTAATGTGTTAAAGTTTACATTTTAATGAGTCTTTTCCTGCAACAAAGTCAGTGCTCTTAATCCCAGAGTTCCCTGTTGGAGTCAATGGGCTGGCTGGATAGAGTTGTCATGTGTCTGCCTGTCTACACTTGCTGTGCAGAACATCTTCTCACCTGTACAGCAGGCACAGACAGGCAGTCACATGACAATCCAGCCTGAAAGACAACCAGCCAGTAAGAAAGCCACTCTGAGCAGAGCACCTTCATCACGTCACTTCTGGATCTCAGTATGTTGGTTCAAGTATTAAAATCATGTATACGGTTGATTACTAGTTTGTACAAAGTTTTGAAGAAAGTCAGTTATGAACAGTACCTACAAAACTACAATAAAACCAACTGCTGAAATCTTTTTTTTACTGTGCTTTCTATAGTTCTCTTTTCCTAGTGACCTTTTGCTAAATATAGTATTTAGTTCATGCTAAAATATAGTATCCTCTGTTTCATGGCACAACTGCAAAAGAAAATGGAAGACACAATCTCTAGTTATGTCAAAACATGGAACAAAACAACAAAATTCTGTTATTCTTTGCATTCATCAATCATGAAAAAACTTTAGAGGACACAAATTTTAATGCGCTCATGCCCACACTTTAAATAATTTCATTTAATTTAATCTCAGGATACTTGGATATTGCCATGTAAGTAGTGAGAATGAAATCCATTATCTTTTCAGTTTTCTCTTTGTGTACAAAGTGTGGGAGGGGAGAGAGAGGGAGGGAGGGAGGGGGAGACATGTGGGAATGCTCTTATCCAGGGAGCTTAACCCAAGTTTTTTCTCTTGTTAACATTTTAGTTGTGTTAGAAATAGAATGGCATGCTACTTGCCATGATGTTGGAAAAGGATGGTTTTGATGCACATTTCTCTGGTTTTATTACATAGCCTACAAAAAAAACCCAACAAAACATACAATTTCAAAGTATCTGGGGATATGTCAACAAAACATCTTGATCATGTAAGTATGGGAATGTGTGTGTGTGCATATGTTCATTAAACTTCGGCATGGAGAATTAGGCTCTTCTCCAGTGAGTCCTGCCTTCTCATTAGGTGGCCAAAATTTTTGAGTTTCATCTTCAGGATCTGGCCTTCTAAAGAGCAGTCAAGGTTGATCTCCCCTAGGATTGGCTGGTTTGATCACCTTGCAGTCCAAGGGACTCACAGGAATTTTCTCCAGCACCATAGTTCAAAGGCCCCAATTCTTTGGCGCTCAACTTTTCTTATGGTCCAACTTTCACAGCCATACATTGCAACGGGGAAAACCATATCCTTGACTATACGTACTTTTGTTGGCAGGTGAGCTATACCAACAAGTAGCAGATAATAAAAAGTTGCTATAGAACTACTCTCCATTGCCTCATTTTCAAGAAAATCTCAGTATGTACCCCAAGGCCTTTCAGTTAGGATAATTCATTTTTCCTGACTACCATGCTAGCTATGATGCTGTCATATCTAATGGATATCTTTGGATGTAGCTTCCAGGGTGAGGAGAAGGATGATGATTTGAATGAAATGAAGTCAACATCAATTCCCTCCTCGAGTTAGATCACATTCTGCAAAGATTTTGTTTCCATCCATTCTCTCTTTTCAAGGGGGAGAAGGATTGTTTATATGATCTGTACATGGAGGTTGAAGGGAGCTTTCCTATGGATTTTCTTCTTCATAAAACAAATGCATCTGTTATTGCCTGCCCCCAGTGGCTTGTAAGTGAAACCATCTTTTTCTGGAGGAAACAACATTCTCTCCAAAGCAGGGCAATACAAGTCACAATTCTCCAAACCTTGCCTGAAGCCATTTAAGCTTCTCAAAACCTGCCTCCAATTGCAAATTTTTAATCTGACAGAAAAAGTCTTAAATATTGGGAGAATGATCTTTTAAGTTGCAATTAATTACTTTACATAGCATTTGGAACTACATTGATGACCATATCACTCAAGTGTTGAATGAGTTTAGGATTAAGGCTGCAATCCCAGCCCTCAAAGGATCAGATTTTGTAGTTTGAGAGGGCTACTGGCTCTACTGTTGTAAATAGAGATACAAGATGATTTATTCTGAAGTTAAGGGAATTACCCAGGGGTGATATTCAGAAGGTTCTGACCAGTTCTGGAGAACCGGGAGAGGAAATTTTGAATAGTTTGGAGAACTGGCAAATACCACCTCTGACTGGCCCTGCCCCCACCTATTCTCTGCCTCCTGAGTCCCAGCTGATCAGCTGGGTCTTCTTTTGTTGCACAGGAGAACAGAGCTGGAAAGCAGGTTAGTGGGGTGGGGAGGGAATGGAGATTTTGCAGTATCCTTCCCCTGCCATGCCCACCAAGCCACACCCACCAAGCCACACCACACCCATCAAGCCACGCCCATAGAACCTGTAGTAACAAAATTTGAATCCCACCACTGGAATTACTCCTAATCAGTTCAGGCCAATTAATTAGTTACTTAAACCATAAGCTTCCAGAACAAAGAAACAGTTCCTTCAGTAAGCCTTACAATCTGTCAGCTTTAATTGTTTCCAAATAGACTTGCTTTGCAACAGTTACTGATATAGCCTCCAATTGGGGTTATTACAATACAAGTGGACCTGCACTGGGAACCCATCAGCTAATTGATAATTGGTAATAATTGATAACTGATAATTGGTGATAACTGATAATAGCTTTTTGTTACCTATATAGTTGCCAATCTCAGATGCAATTCCAACTTTGAACATTATGTAAACTAGATCACACTATCTAAAAGGGCATTTTCTTTTATTTTTGCCAATTTTATTTTTGCCCTAAATACCTTATTCTAAATAAGGTCTACATGTAACCAAGTACTCAGCTTATAGTAACAGAATCTTTATTATAACATTTATTTATTATATTTATTTATTTATTATAAAATTTATTATTTATAGCAGAATTACTGCTACCCTTCAAAAAGACCTTGACTATGTATCAGAATGGTCAAACAAATGGCAACTTCAAATCTCAACAAATAAATGCTCTATCTTACATATTGGCAAAAAAAATCAGAAAATAAAATACAGGCTGAATAGTTAAGACCTTGTTGATGATCCAAACTCTGTCAAGGATCTTGGAGTACTCATCTCAAATGACCTAAGTGCTAGAGCCCACTGTAACTACATAGTCAAAAAGGCGTTAAGAGTTGTTAACCTAATCTTATGTAGCTTTTTCTCTGGTAATATTACACTAATAACTAGAGCATACAAAACATTTGCTAGACCAATACTCAAATACAGCTCATCAGTCTGGAAACCACATTACATATCTGATATTAACACAGTTGAGAAAGTCCAGAAATATTTCACAAGAAGAGTTCTCCACTCCTCTACTCGTTGCAGAATACCTTATGCCACCAGACTCGAAATTCTAGACCTAGAAAACCGCCTTCGGTCCGATCTAAGTATAATATATATAAAATCATATATTGCAATGTCCTACCTGTCAATGAATACTTCAGCTTCAACCATAACAACACAAGAGCAAACAATAGATACAAACTCAAGGTTAATCGCACCAAACTTGATTGCAGGAAATACGACTTCAGCAACAGAGTGGTCAATGTCTGGAATATTTTACCTGACTCTGTGGTTTCTTCTCCAAACCCCAAAATCTTCAACATTAGACTGTCTACTACTTTCCTAAGAGGTCTGTAGGGGGCGTGCATAAGCGTACCAATGTGCCTACTGTCCCTGTCCTATTGTTTCTTTTATATATTTTTTATTTTTCTTATATGTATCCATGTATTCATAACTATGTTTTTACTTATACCTATTATCTTGTAAGCAATTGACAAATAAAAATAAATAAATAAATAAATTCTGATTGGAGTGTACTCACTGGAGAACATTGCCTGATGCCTCTGTTAAGATTTATTTTTTTTATGCCAGTTGATAATCTTATTTTATCAGTTATTTTAAAATGTCATATTTTTAGACATATTGGCTCTATCTTCATCTGGATATAAAAAAGCACCTCATTGTATACTATTATTTTAATTCTTCATATTTTTATGGTAGGTTTATTACTTTATTTTTATCATTTCTTGCAAGCTTTATTATTACATATTTTTGTTGTGTCTCAGAAAACTGCCTAGAAAAGTGAATTTACTTGGACTTCTAAAAGTATAGTTAACAAATTTAATACTTAAGACTGCAGAAGGTATATTTTCACAGGGATCATGTCTAATTGACCACTCTGTTGCTGAAGTCGTGCAATTTCCTGCAATGGGGAGTGAAGAGCATCATCTTGTTCAGTAGATAAGCAGACATTCTACAGTCTAGCTATCTTCTCAAACCTGATTCTTTAGAATAACAGTTTGGAATATCCCCTGCCCCCCAGTAGATGATGCCATGGAAATCCACCTGAGAATAGTACCTGTTTCTGGCCTTGTTCCTGAGGCAGAAGATAACAGTAAGCATATTTCAAAGTATATCTACCAGTACATAGTTTTGGTCTGCTTCACAAACTGAAGGAAAACAGCTATAAGAAAGAGGAAGTGTCCAGGAACAATGTCCTGTCATTTCCTCCTCATTACTCTTCAACATTTCTTTTGTACTATTCAAACTCTCTTCACGTGTTCATAGATATCGCAAGGAGGGCAAGTGACAAAATACATATCATGGTCAACACCCCACCTTTTGTTTCAAATTTTTTATATTATTATAATTGCATCTTTTATTTTGAGTTGAAATAGTCTACCTGATTTTAATGAACTGAGATATTAAGTTAAATTTATTTGTTTGTCAGTTTCCTCTCAATTTTGTACATAGAACTCTGTACATTCTGTATTTAGTTTTAGTCTGATGTTTGCATTTTTGTTAAGGATAATGTGGTTAACTCTGGTCAGTGTGGAATCAGAATAGCAGATATTGATAGTAAATACTGTTTCAGAATGAATTTTTTTTCAAATTCTGCTCCCTGCTTTCTCTATCCTACACACTGCCTTATCCATTGTGTCCTGTATCCTCTTGCCTAAAGTTCAACTTCTGTTGGCTTATAACCTTCATTCAACTTTCTGTAACTATTCATGTATTATCTTCCTGCTTTGAAGGGACATTTAAATCTCTCTCTTCCTTGTAAACTCTGTGACTTACACTTATGCCATTTGGACAATTTAACTATATCTCTATATCTGTACAGTAAATTTTATGAATACCCATCAACAAAGACTGGTCAGAAATTTAAGCTATTAGCCATAATATTAATTCATGTCATATTTGTATGTAGAAGAGTTCAAATGGTATGATTTAAAATGTTATTTTTGCAATGATCATCTCCTTAACAATTCACCTTTAATACACTGTCACTAAGTAATTAACTGAGACTATTTACCATCCTTAATCATCACAGTCACAGCAAGTAATCTAGTATTTATGGGAATAAAGTCTTCCAGGACGCACAGCATCTCAAATATGGATATACAGTATATGCATAGATTATATATACACAGCTTCTTTACTTTTCTAACTTGCTGCACAGGTGTAAATAATCCATAAGTATTAAATTACTGAATCTCATTTCAAATTACTGAATCTCATTTCATATAAAGGTGGTTCAATGTTATTGTAAATCTCTCTCACATGGCAGTGGTTTTAACAATATGACAAAGCAAGTCATGAAGTAGAAGGAAATCAAATGCTGACATTTTTATGTAGGATACAGAAACAAATGTAAATCCAAAAAAGATCCTGGCAGCAAGACTATTTTATGCAAAAAAATGGAAAGACATTTTGATTTGCACCATGGTTGCTACAAAGGTTGAGTTAGCGGAGATGGATAAATTGTATACTTTGATCAAAGAAAAAGAATACTTTTGTTTCTACTTGGAAACTGCTTCTGGACTTTGTACTTGGAGTAGAAAAAAATGAAACTTTAATTTTAGGTTTTACTGATTAGATAGGTTTATTTTTATAGAAATGGCTAGTTTATACTATTATGTAAAGATAAAAAATTGATGTTTGATATTATTATCTTATTCTATTGCACCAAAGGAAATCAGAAGTCAACACCATTTTTCCCTTTTGTACACTTCTCCCTTCCCTTCCTATTTTTCCTATTTGCTTTTATATTTTTGTATTTTATATTATAAACTAATAAAACTGTAAAAAAAAGAATGTAGAATAGAATAATTCATTGTATTAGTATTGATTAAAGAAAGTGAATGTATTAGAACAATGGATGTTTTTGTCAGTGTGCAGTTAAGAGTCAGTTGCTGAATGCAGTAAGAGCAGTATGCGATAGAAGTAAACCATGCATAGAACTAAATATGCTTAGTTCAATATTGAGCATGAAATAAGAAAAGATGACCCACTATTTGTTTGTTAACAGATAAATCCCAAGGAGACAAAATCCTGTAACAGTTAAAGGTGTGTTTAGCCTGAGAAGACTAAGTGGAAACATGATACCAGTCTTCAAATATTGAAGAGTTATCACAGAAAAGATATAGATTTTCCCCCCTCCTCAGCTCTTGTGGGTAGGTCAAAAATCAAGGGTGGAAGCAGAGGGAGATCCACACTTGAAAGAGGAATTTCCTATGAGAGCCATTAAACTACTGTAATTGTGGGTGCTTACAGGGGTGGGATTCAATTTTTTAAACAACTGGTTCTGTGGGTGTGGCTTAGTTGGTAGGTGTGGCTTGGTGGTCATGTGACTGGATGGGTGTGGCCAACTCGACATCACTCATGTCTAGGGGTGTTTCTCCTCACCTGGCCTCTCATGACAGTGGGGATGCTGCAATGGTCATAAGTGTGAAAAATAGTCATAAGCAGGGGTGGGTTTCTGTCCACCTCTGTAAAACCAGTAGCTCTGAAGAGCAGCAGACATAGAACCAGTTCTATGTCTGCTGATGTTTTTGCCCACCCGCCGACCTGGGTTCTTACTTGACCTTTATTTCCTGATTTTTTCAACTTCAGCTGCTGTGCAAGGCACAGCTGCAGTTAAAAAAGCAAGAAAAAAGAGCTTTTTGAAAGGCTGCTTCTCTGCATGCAGCATGCTGATGACAATTTACAGGCGCACACCGGCAGCATGCAAGGAAGCACATTGTAAATCACCGAACCTCATAAATGACTGAACTGGTAGTTAACCCTGTTGAATCACACCCCTGGTCATGTCACTTTTTTCAGTGCCATTGTAATTTTGAATGGTCACTAAATGTACTGTTGTAAGTCAAGGATTACCTGTACAAAAATACAAAAAGCTTCTTTGCTTGCAAAAAGCTGCCCTAAATACCAATCATTAGATTAAAAATACCTGCAAGCTGGAACTTCCGGTTTGTCGGCTTCGCTAGCAGCAGGGATTTGCGATCCTGCACGATCCCTGCCACGCTAGCCGCTTTGGTGCCTCCGATCCACGGATCTGGAGGCTAAGGCTGCCACGAAGAGGCAGCCGAAGATAAGGGGGAGCTGGTGAGGGGTTTGGGGGTGTTGCAGACCCCCTTCCCAGCTGGCAAAACCCCCTTCTCCCAAGACGGTCAAGCGGCGGTCCGTAATGGCCGCCTCAAAGAAGCCGGCAGCTGGGTAAGATTGAGCAGGAGGAAGAGAGGAGAAAGTTGTCAAGAGAAAGGTTTTTTTGGCTGACCCAGGATTTTAAGAGGCGTTTAATCCTGAGAACTATGGTTTTTTGAACAACACTTCGTTTCCAGAGGAGGTTACAAGCGGCAAAATTGAGTGCTGAAAGGGAAAGTTTACTCTCCTTCCTTATGGAATCAACAAATGGCCTGTTTGTTTTTTTATAAAACAAATGGCCTGTTGTTTTTTATAAAAGGTAAAAACTTGGCTTCTTGTTTTAAGTGGGAAAGAAGAGGACAATATATATATATTATATAGATATATATAGATATATATATATATATATATATATATATATATATATATATATATATATACACACACACATACACAAATTAAGATTTTGTTGGGGATGCCTTGAAGATTTTGAGACCAGAAATTAATTGCAATAAGGCTTTAAAGTATAGATTGGAGGTTTTTTCCTTTCCCTTTGATACCTCCCCAGGAAGAGAAAGTGAGAACTTTGTGTATTGTTTGGACTGATTGACTCTCTCTGGAACTTTGGGGAATTGCTCTAACTTTTGAAACATTTTGGTTGCTTTAAGAAGAAGAATAAAGAATGGCTTTATCTGTTGATGAACTTAGAGAATATGAAGAAAGAAAGGACGCTGTGAAAGAAGCCTTTCTCTTTTTAGAAATGGCGCTTGTTAATTATCAAACACAACAACAGATGAAGGAAATGGAAGGAGAAGAAGAAGAAGAAGACGCCATCTTCAATGAATCTAAAAATTTAGTTAAGAGAGAAAGGAGAAAGGAAGGAAGGAAAATGAAGGACTTAAGACTTAAAAAAATACTTAAGAAAGAAAAAAATAAGATGCAAAACCAACTCAATGTTAATGTTATTGAGCAAAAGGAGAAAGGAATACAACAGAGAGGGGAAGCTAAAGGGGGAGGAAAAAGGGTTAGGTAGGATAAGAAAGGAAGGGAAAAGGGAGGGAAAAGCCACAAAGGTATAAAACAAGATGGGAAAAAAGGAATTTTGTTTAGGGATAAAGGGTAATGTATAATTTCTTTAAAAAAAGAAGATTCTGCAAGGTACATAAGATGGTATTGTAGTATTCATATTAGAAATAGAAAACTAGAATGTTTATAAGAATTAACAAAAGATTAAAATATTGAAATGTTTAGTAATGATAGATTTTAAAATTTAATAAAAGATTAAAAGGAATGTTTAAAATATTGAGTTTAATTAAAAAGTTTAATTTACTGTTGTTTTGATCTTATTATAAACTCATTATTGTAGCACTTGTTTCTTGAAATAGACAATTGGAATGTTATAAGATTTAAAATTTAGATTTGTTATTTCATTATATTAATTATTATGGACTTATTATTTTCTCTCTTTAGAGGTTAGTAGGTTGAATGTACTAAGCAGAATCAGATTGGGTATTTTAAATATTTTTAGGGGGAGGATAGAAAGGCATCATACCTTGATCAGTGATTTCAGGAGAAATTCTTTTTTTTTTACTTGCTCTAGGGAATGAGATAAATGGATAATTTGGAGAATGGACAAAAAATATAAATATAATGATTTAAATTAAAATGAATTAAATAAAATAGAAATAAGAAGAGTGAAAAGCGGGGAGAAGTTATATAGAAGATATAGAATGGTAAATAAGATAGGTAATGGTATATAAGATGAGCATGAATTTAATTGAAGTCCATACAATGAGAGGTAATCTGGGGCCAAACTACTTTCTTAAAAGAAGTTTTTATATTTTTGTGTTTTGTGTGTCTATGTTTTCTTTGAGAATTAATAAAACCTCGGAGGAATGTTGGATGAGAATAATGTTAAACAAGACAGAGAGGAATGAAGATGATATTAAAATGGTGAAAAACAGAATGATGTTGTATAAAATAATATTTTATTTGACTTGTAAAGTTAATAATGGAGGTTTTATGTATTTAAAGGTTAAGGATGGTTTGTTTGTCTTCAAAATCAATAAAATTTGTTTCAAAAAAAAAAAAAAAAACCTGCAAGCTGGAGTTACAAATCAGGCAGGGTGCCAGAGCACCTTGAGGAATTAAAATAGTTAAAATGCAGTGATAACTATCAGCAGCCAACTCTTGCTGATAAAGTGAAACCTTTTAGCAGAGAGGTCATTTAAGCTCTCCAGAAAGAGCACACCCAGAGAAGCAATCCTTAGATCCATTTGCACCACTTAAAGACACCAGCTGGTCTCACTCACCTCACAAGGCATCCTAAGGAAACCATCCAGATTTAAGGAAAGGTCACATGCCCCCCAGAAAGGCAGTAAAAAAATCAGTGCCAAGCTTGCATCCTGCCTTTTGGAAGTACACCCCAAAAGGACAGTGCCAGATACCACAAAAGCAGTGAAGGAAGACCCCCTCCCCAGATAGAAAAAGAAACCACGAGGCAGGAAAAAATTCAAACACAATACAAATAATTAAATCACAACAGTAGCTGTTGCTTGTTGAAGCTGAATAGGGAAAATTATCCCATCAATAAACACAGGATTAAATGTCACCAAGCACAGAATTAACCTTCACAAAAAAACTGTTTTAGACCAAAACTCAGAAAGGGTATATAAACTCACGTTTGAATGTCAATCTTTCTAGCTAGCCAAGAAGTCTTGCTGAATGTCACTCATCTTGGTTCCCTGCCATTAAAAGCTTCTTTCTGACAGCTCTGCTTCATTATTCAATTATTTCTTCAAAGTGCTGATTGTTCAGGGAAATATTTCCTCCCTACAGCAGTGTAAAAACCTTAAAACAATCCTTCCCCTTTTAAGAAAGTCAAGCCCCAGAAGCTCCAGAGACAGGAAGTCTAGGCATACTGGCAAGAATGTAGTAAGGGTGGGAAAAAACAAAAGGAGATTGCTTCTAGCTGTTGGTTCTCCAAACTGCTTAGAAAGTTAACAAGGGGTTCTATAGAACCAGTCAGAACTGGTAGAATCCCACCCCTGGTGCTCTATCACTGAAGGTTTTTAAATAGATTCGGGATAGCCATTAGTTTGAAGTGCTAGGATAATTCCTACTCTGGGCAGAAATTGGCCTTAGAAGATCTCCATTTTTCCTTCCAGTCCTATGATTCTATGAAATTCTTGTAGTTATTCACACAACAGGTCTACTGGATAGGGACAGAAATGTGAGGGTATCTTTGTATGCAGATAATGTATTGTTGGCTGAGAACCTAAATGATTTGTATCCAAGGTTTATATGATACAAGAAGTATGGTCCTGAAAATTAATGACCTAAGATGATGGAATCATTACACACACACACACACACACACACACACTAACACACACATAATCACCACCATATATATCTGTGGATAAGCTGAGAATTGTGGGTGTCCCAATGCATCTAAAAATTGGTTTCAGTTTCTCCATACATTGGCTTAACTATGTATACAATATTTTTAAAGTACCCATATTTCCCTTATATACTCACATACACAGTGGCCTTGCCTATTGGAAAATTCTATTTCAAGGTTTGTGTATATCTCTGGATTTAGGAAGAACTCATTGAGATGGGCCATTATTCCTAATTTGTACATCACAAATATTAAGGACTTCCTAGAAGTAATGCAAGATAATTCAATGTTGTTCATCAAAACACAATTACATAACATTTCCCATAGCCAACACGGATCTGTTATCACATCAAGTTCCAGCTTTCTCCTGTTTCAGTCACACAGTTTTAGACAACACAGAGGAAATGGAAAAGTTGAAGATTTTCAGCTCTGTTGAAGAAACTACCTTTCCACCTGTAACAGCCTAGTGACATCTGCTTTCTTCTCATTAAATAGTCTGGAATGATGGTACAGTAGTATAGCACTGAAACACTTTATTTTTTTATTCAAAAATGAATTTTTGTAAGCCAACCTGCTCAACAGTGATGTACAAAGCAATAGATATTAAATAACCTGAACAGAACTGTTGATTCAAGAACAGTTTGCAAAGGAAATGGATAAACACCAAAATAATTAAATAGATAGGCACTAGCACTTTCTTTCTAAGAGCAAACAGGCTGAATTTAACCAACAACACAGTTGTTTTCAGAAGAAATGTGAGAAGTGCAAAACTGTATATCCACTGCTCAAAAAAATAAAGGGAACACAAAAATAAGACATCCTAGATCTGAATGAATGAAATATTCTTATTAAATACTTTGTTTATTACATAGTTGAATGTGCTGACAACAAAATCACACAAAAATTATCAATGGAAATCAAATTTAGCAACCCATGGAGGTCTGGATTTGGAGTTACACTCAAAATTAAAGTGGAAAAAAACACTACAGGCTGATCCAACTTTGATGTAATGTCCTTAAAACAAGTCAAAATGAGGCTCAGTAGTGTGTGTGGCCTCCATGTGCCTGTATGACCTCCCTACAATGCCTGGGCATGCTCCTGATGAGGTGGTGGATGATATCCTGAGGTATCTCCTCCCACACCTGGACTAAAGCATCCCCCAACTCCTGGACAGTCTGTGGTGCAACGTGGTGTTGGTGGATAGAGCAAGACATGATGTCCCAGATGTGCTCAATTGGATTCAGGTCTGGGGAATGGAGGGCCAGTCCATAGCATCAATGCCTTCGTCTTGCAGGAACTGCTGACACACTCTAGTCACATGAGGTCTAGCATTGTCGTGCATTAGGAGGAACCCAGGGCCAACCGCACCAGCATATGGTCTCACAAGGGGTCTGAGGATCTCATCTCGGTACCTAATGGCAGTCAGGCTACCTCTGGTGAGCACATGGAGGGCTGTGCGGCCCCCTAAAAAAATGCCACCCCACCCCATTACTGACCCACTGCCAAACCAGTCATGCTGGAGGATGTTGCAGGCAGCAGAACGTTCTCACATGTGCTCAGTGTGAACCTGCTTTCATCTGTGAAGAGCACAGGGTGCCAGTGGTGAATTTGCCAATCTTGGTGTTCTCTGGCAAATGCCAAACATCATACATGGTGTTGGGCTGTAAGCACAACCCCTACCTGTGGACGTCAGGCCCTCATACCACCCTCATGGAGTCTGTTTCTGACTGTTTGAGCAGCCACATGCACATTTGTGGCCCGCTGGAAGTCATTTTGCAGGGCTCTGGCAGTGCTCCTCCTGTCCCTCCTTGCACAAAGGCGGAGGTAGCAGTCCTGATGCTGGGTTGTTGCCCTCCTACGGCCTCCTCCACGTCTCCTAATGTACTGGCCTGTCTCCTGATAGCGCCTCCATGCTCTGGACATTACGCTGATAGACACAGCAAACCTTCTTGTCACAGCTCGCATTGATGTGCCATCCTGGATGAGCTGCACTACCTGAGCCACTTGTGTGGGTTGTAGACTCCGTCTCATGCTACCACTAGAGTGAAAGCACCGCCAGCATTCAAAAGTGACCAAACCATCAACCAGAAAGCACAGGAACTGAGAAGTAGTCTGTGGTCACCACCTGCAGAACCACTCCTTTATTGGGGATGTCTTGCTAACTGCCACCTGTTGTCTATTCCATTTGCACAACAGCATGCGAAATTGTCAATCAGTGTTGCTACCTAAGTGGACAGTTTGATTTCACAGAAGTGTGATTGACTTGGAGTTACATTGTGTTGTCTAAGTGTTCCCTTTATTTTTTTGAGCAGTGTAGTATTCAACTGCAAACAGTCATTGAACTGGCATGATGGTATGATGATTCCCATATTTTAATGAAATTACAACTTCTGACTTGAAATGGCCTTTAATTGGCTTGAAATGGCCTTTAATTGCAAACATTTTAAAATGTTTTTAGTATTTTTAATTATTATTATTTAATTGTAAGTCGGCCAGAGTCATTGACAGAAATGGGTGGCTATAGAAATTGAATAAATAAATAAATTTCTTCTTGAAAATTTCTTTGTAATCTGTAACATTAATTTGAAACCATCTAATAAGTTCTTTTTACAAGACTTTGAGGAAAAGAAAGAGGAATTTGTAGCAGACCAATGCCATCCTATGGCTAATGTCAGCTCTTCAAAGTAGGTCAGATCTGGCAACAGACAGTGTATGAGCTACTGGAGTTCTATTTTACTGTGATGGAGGTATATACTATTAAAACTCTCATCGTGACCTTTAACTAGGCAAAACAGTGCGTTATAGGATTTTGAACCAAAGTACCTCAAATCAGTGGTGGGATTCAGCCAGTTTGCACCAGTTCAGGAGAACCATTTGTTAACTTTCTGAGCAGTTTGGAGAAGTGGTTGTTGGAAGAAATCTTCTTCCAACAACTTTTTGTTTTTCCCACTTTACAGGGCTAATCCTGTCAGGAAGGCAGGAAGGAAACATTATGGTGTACCTCTGTGTTGTTTCTAACCTAATCCTTATCTTTAGTGTCCTGCTTTAAATGTTTTCAGAAACTGCCTCTCTGATTAAGCCTTGTTACATTGTAACAACAGTTCTTGGCAGTACACCCAGACTAGCTAGAGCAGTTTCTCTGAAGTGGTTTTTTTTTTTTTTTGCTGGTACTTTTAGGGGCTTGACTTTTTAAAAAGCTTTTTACACTGCTTGGGGCATACTTTTGGCGTGTAATTCCAAGAGGTGGGATGCAAGCTTTAGCACTCTGTCTGATTTTTTTTTTTTACTGCCTTTCTGGGGGCATGTGATCTTTCCTTAAATCTGGATGATTTCCTTAGGATATATGGGTGGAAAGGGTGCTTCATCAGTTCACTGAGCACAGGAGTCTCTTATCTATGGGGATTTTCCACTCATCCAAGTCATGGTTGTCCCAAATGTGTTCTTTTCAAGAGTGTTGGAAGAAATATCCATCTGATTCAGTTCCAAGTGGGAAGAAAGACACTGGAAACCTGAAGGTTGATTGGAAAGATAGCTTATTGGTGAAAAGGACCACATGGGTGTGAGGTCCTGGGCAGCTGACCAATTGGTTTGATGAGTACATGGATTTTTATACAGTTTGTTCTACAGCATTTTGTAATTTAGAGGCTTGTTTTGTGTATTTTGTTATTTAATTTTAATTAGTTTGTCTCATGAAGGCTGGCAATGAGTTGGGGGTTTTAATCTTGTTTAACAAATGTAATTAATCCTAGATGCTGGCTTCCTTGGGTTTTAATCCTGTCTTGAATGGATTACCAAATCTGCATTTTTAAAAGGTGACCTCAGTCTCTTTGGGGCTATTAAAAAAGACTGAGTCTGTTTCCTGCCTTTTAAGAGCATGTTTCTCTATTTCTCATTTAGGAAATATAATTTTCTGCCTTTTTAATATTTCTCAAAATATTTCATTCTTGGGGGTGGGGCAGGTGCTAACCTTCTGCAAGAGGCAATTGGACTTTCTTGGTTACCAGAAAGTCCACTTGCCTCTTGAAAAAGTACCTTTGGGACAGGAGCCTCTTTCATCATTTTGGAGTGGCCAAGGCTCATGATTGCTCACTGATAGTAAGATTAAAAAAATATAGGAGGTAGGGGTGTGGATCCTTCAATTTGTTTTAGTCTTCTCTCATGATAATATGGCTTAGTAACATGGGACCCAGGCTTGAAGTTTATTTAGATATCTGTGACATGTACTAATTTTATTGTGATCCTGACAAGCTTGGGAGACTTAAACCTGGGTCCCCTTACACTTTGTTAATTTGTCTCTTTAGCTCGGCATTTTGTAGCCAAAATGTGCCCACTCACTTTCTAGAGAGCTTAAATAACCTTTCTGCTAAAGGGTTTCATTTTATGAGCAAGAGTCAGCTGCTGATAGTTATCATTGCTTTTTAACTATTTTAATTCCTCAAGGTGTTCTGGCACCCTGCCTGATTTGTAACTCTGGCTTGCAGGTATTACTCATGAAAAGGAAGGTATTCAGACAGAATGGTTTAGGTTTCCATGATGGCTGTGGCTATTGTTGATCTTCAGTGTGTATTCCCCCATTTCTAATCTAATGATTGGTATTTAGGACAGCCTTTTGCAAGCAAAAAAGCTTTTTGTATTTCTGTACAGGTAATCCTTGACTTACAACTGTTCATTTGGTGACCAAAGTTACAATGGCACTGAAAAAGTGACTTATGACCATTTTGCACACTTACAACTGTTGCAGCATCCCCATGGTCATGAGAGCCCAGGCGAGGCGAAGCACCCCTTGACATGAGTGATGTCGAGTTGGCCACACCCACCCAATCACATGACCACCCAGCTACACCTATCCAGCTGGTCATTAGGACAGAGAACCAGTTGTTAAATTATTTGAATCCCATCACTGCCTCAAATGGGCTAATTTACAGAATGTGTCCAAAAGCTGGTACCCATGACTCTTGAGGGAATAACCTTTGGGAAACTTGTGGCTGCTTCATTGCTACTGGCTATTTCTGGGCTGCTGCTGAGGTCATGTGATCTTCATTTTCAATATTCTCTGAGCCAATTTGATAACCATAGAATATAGAATAACATGGTTGGAAGGGACTTTGAAGATCTTCTACTCCAATCTGCTGCTTTAGTAGGAGATCCTATACCATTCCAGACAAATGGTTGTCCAATCTTTCTTGAAAATTTCTAGCGATAGAGCACCCACAATCAGGGGTAGGACTCAAATTTCTTAACAACTAATTTGTGGGTGTGGCTTGGTGGTTCATGTGACTGGCTGGGCGTGGCTTGCTGACTGGGCATGGCTTGGTGGTCATGTGACTGGCTGGGCATGGCTTGTATGTAAATATTATAAATATTTATGTAAATATTGATTTTTTTATAAAAAAGAGCAACTTTTACCCAAAAGCAGGCAAGCCAGGCAGGCAGATTGAGTTGCTCACAGAATCATAGATTCACTAAGATATCTATATTTCTGCAATCTGCTATTTGAGTCTGTCACATAAAATTTGTTTGCAAGCAAACTCATAAAATTTGCCAGCAAGCAAACTCACAAAATTAACTCATAACACACCATGTATGTAAATATTGATTTTTTTTAATTAAAAAAAGAGCAACTTTTACCCAAAAGCAGGCAAAACAGGCAGGCAGATTGAGTTGCTCACAGAATCACAGATTCACTCAGAGATCTACCATTCTGCAATCTGCTATCTGAGTCTGCACTGAAAAATAGAAGCTTCAGTCCTAAGGAGGGCTGAGCTCTGCTTTTAGATTAGCTAGAAAGCAAGAAATCCAACGATTTCCTGCTTTCTAGCTAATCTAAATCTCTTGGCACAGCAAAACAGCTGGTGGTTTGGGGGAAAAAAAAGGAAAAATAGCAACTTAGCAGGCAAGTTTGCCAGGTAAGGAGTGAGTGGGCAGGGAGGGGAGGGACCAGCCAGTGGCGTGATTTGCGGGTTCTCCGAACTGGCAGAATTGTAACAACTGGTTCTATAGAACCAGTCTGACCAGGTAGAATCCCACCCCTGCCCACAACCTCTGGAAGACGCCATTCCACTGTTCCCAAAGTCAAGAGATTTCACCTTAGTTCTAGACTGGATCTCTCTTTAATAATAGCAATAACACTTAAACTTACATACTGCTTCACAGTGCTTTACAGCCATCTCTAAGCAGTTTACAGAGTCAGCATATTGTTCCCAACAATCTGGGTCCTCATTTTACTGACCTCGAAAGGATGGAAGTCTGAGTCAACCTTGAGCTGGTGAGATTCAAATTGCCAATCTTCCACCCAATACTTCTTGTTTTGCCCTCAGACACTTTGGATAGTAAGTCACCCTCACTTCTCTATGATAGCCCCTCAAATATTATAAGACTGCTATCATGTCACCTCTAATCCTTCTCTTCAGTAGCCTAGACATACCTAATTGCCTTAACTATTCATATGGTTTAGCCTACAGACACCTTAACATCTTTGTTGCTCTTCTTGGCACTCTTTTTAGGGTCTCAGCATCAGTCTTGCAATCCATAACTGCCTCCCCCACATAGGAACAGTCACTTACCTGTCTGCTAGGAAGAGGAAGGGAGGGAGGGAGGGAGGAAGGAAGGGAAGATTTCTGATGCTCCCTACAGCTTCCCATAAGGAAAGTCAAGCAGCGCCACGCCCACCAGCACCTCTGCCTACATGGCCCGCAGCCTACGAGTGCTTCCCTTTCACCGGGATGATCCCCCCACCTCCCCCATGGGAAAACCACAGCCACCCTCTCCCCCTCCCCCTCATCCCTTTCTGGGCACAGAGGGAGGGAAGAGGAGAGGGAAGAAAGGAAGTAGATGGGAATGAGAAGGAGGGAGGGAGGGAGGGAGGAAGGAAGGAGATTGGAATGAGAGGGAGGGAGGGTCTGCTTTAATGCTTGTTCATCAGCAGCCCTACTGTCCTCTCGTCATCTCCTTGCCCCCTCCTCCTGACCATTCCTGGTGATCTCTCATCCTGCAGCTGAGGATGTTTTGCTTACAAAGCCAGGTCTTCTTGCATGGAGAGGGAGATGGACTTCCTCTGACACACACACTTTGCCTCCTGGATCCACCATGAGTAACCTGGCCAAGGAAAGTGAGCACGGCAGCAGCAGCCTCAAGGAGGTAAGCAGAGCTGGGTGCCCCTTCAGGTAAGTGGGGCTGGGCTGGGCTGTGGGGTTCCAGTGCCTCGGGAGCTCGAGGGCTGGGCTGGGTATTTGCCCTCCTCTGCCCAGGGCTCCGGGCAGCCTGCACCACTGTCTGGAGGTCCTCCACATGGTCAGAGAGGACAGTGAGGCCTGGTCTCACCTTCCTTTACTGGAGACCTCCAGATCCCCCATCCCAGCCTTGCCTGATCCCCCACAGGATGCAGTGGAAGCTGTTGCTGTGTGTGGAAATACGGAGGAGAAAGTTTGCAGGAAGCAGTTTCCTCTGAGTCTAACTTCTGCCTTGACAGATCTCTGGAGTGGAGGAGAGAATGGCAGGGGAGCTGCATGAAGAAAGGCTGCCCCAACAAGCCAGCATCCTTACCACACATGATTGGAAATGGGGATTCCCTTTCAAGAAGGGCCAGTCTCCTCGTGCAAGATCAGGAAACACTGCTCCCCTGCCTCCTCCTCCTCCTGGTCTCCAGAGATCTGTCAAAGCAAAAGTTGGACTTGGAGGAAACTTCTTCCTGCAAACTTTCTCCTCTGCACTTCCACATGTAATAGCATCATCTTCCACCTCCTGCTTTTCTGGGAGGGGGCACTAGACAGGGAAATGCCAACGATGTCTGAGATTGGAAGAAGAACATCTCCTTTGTCATGCTGTATACACATACGCATATGCACACACAGACACCATTCCAAGCTTGGGAGACTTTTATTCACATCTGAGCTTGCAAACTGACAATCATTTAGGGAGAAGGTCCTCTCCTTCCTCTGTGGATAAAAGTCCCCAAACTTAGAATGAAGTGCGCTTGTCCCAAGAACAACTTCCTCTCCCCCTTCCAGCTCTGCCTCCGCAGCCCTGGCTGGCATGGCTGGCTGCATCCCGTGAGATGGTGTTGAGCGAGGCTGTGCCCAGAGCTCCTGTGTTGGCTTAAGCCCATGGCAACCTACCTACCCAGGCGCTTCTCCCCTGGCAGACCCTGGAACAGGTTGCTGTTAGAGTTTGCAACAATCCAACTAGCACACAAGTAAAAAATTCAGCAGGATTCATTCATAGAAGAAACTTGTTTATATACAGTAATATAAAGTATGATGCATGTATACAATACTCAGTCATAATCACAGAAGCAATACAAACACAGAAGCAATATACTACAAAGGCACACACACACACACACACACACACGTGTGTGTGTGTGTGTGTGTGTAGTGTATGTGGTACACTACAGAGAGAGAGAGAGACAGAGACAGAGAGAGACACACACACACACACACAGAGAGAGATCAGTGAACCTAAGCCATGCCCAGGCTCCGAGCCATCTGGGTCACCAAACAGTCCCCATTGGCTGACCTGTTACCTTGTCTATACAAATTTATGAACCTTATACACTTTCATTTCCTTCCTTCATGACCGGAATAGACAAAAAACCAAAGAACTTAATATTCTTCCCATGGTGTACTTCACCCAATGGCTTGGTCATTATATCTGCCAGATTGTCTTCTGAAGAACAGTGAAGCAAGCTAATTAATTTACATTAGATGCCTTCTCTGACATTACAATACTTAATGTCCACATGCTTGCTTCTATTCTTTACTCACCTGTTGCCATTTTAATGCAAACAGCATTATCCTCATAAACTGTTACAGCATCATTTACCTTTACGCTTAAATCCTGTAACAGCTGTACGTTCCAAGTTACCTCTGAACAAAGTTTAGGTAGAGCTATAAATTCTGCCTGTATCTATTCCAATTCCAATTCCTGGCTGACTGCTTCAGCCCATAAATGGCCTTGTTTAATTTATACACAGTGTTAGGCCACAGTGTTAGGCCTCATACCCTGGTGCTTGAACCATGTAAATTTCTTCCTCTAATTCTGCATTGAGGAATATTGTGGTTAAATCAAAATGGCCAAATTTTATGGTCATATGCCACTGCCTATGCTAGTGCCAATCTTATGCTTTCACTCTTTACCGTTGGTGAGAATACCTCATCATAATGCACATTTTTCCTCTATGAAAAACCTAGTGCCACTAATCTTGCTTTATATTGAACCTGACTGTTGGGTAGAACTTTCCTTTTGTATACCCACTTACATTCTATGGTTTTGCAACCCTGTGGCAAAGTCATAGATGCAAACACTTTATGTTCACTCATGGAGTTCATTTCTTTGTCCATGTCTTCTTTCCACCTTACATGTTCAATTTTGAGTAGTGCCTTATAGTTCCTTGGCTCATACCACACATTATACACCTTTACTTCACTAGCAGAATACCTGTCATATGGAATTCCCTTGTTCTCAACCCTCTCTGGCTTCATATCTGAGTCATCATCTTCTCCTGACTCCTTTTTTAGTTCTTTTTCAGTTTCTCCTCCCTGAATGCTGACACCATCACTAATTGAGTTACTGTCACTAAGTGGTCATCACCACTAAGTGGATCAATCCAAAAATTGGCACCAATTCTGTTCCAATTTTGCTCTGCAAAACTAGCAGACCTTGAAATCACTACTCTTTTGCTCCCATCGCTTGGTGGGCGTGGCTATGTGGTCATGTGACTGGGTAGGTCAAAAGGCAGAAACTCACTTTAACAATGCTCTTGCTTAGCAACCAAAATTTTGGGCTCAATTGTTGTCATAATTTGAGGACTACCTTTATAACTCTGGATTAACATTTATCACTGGATTAACATTTTTAAAAGGTTATTTAAAAATATTATATTTTGTGCAACAAATATGCAAATATGCAACATATAAAAATTAAAAACAGAATGGCTAAAATTACATTAATATAAAAGTTACATTGAAGTGGAAAAGTTAAAATATTAACATATTTATATATTAAGAGGTCTTGGAGAATAAAAATATTTTTGCTGTAATGGAAAGAGAACAAAGTATGTACCAACTGTGCCTCATAGGAATGGGCAATCTACAGCTATTCTCTGCCTCCCTCAAGATAACCCACTTTTCAGTTGAGGTTGTTTGTTTAAAAATAAATTATGTTTTTAAGAATGACCATTTTCCACTGCATTTCAGGCAGGTGGTCCCAGTAAGGCATAACAATCATAATGATGTCACCTAGCATTCAAATACCCACTATCATTCATTTGGGGCTTGTATAAATAATTGTCCTTTTTAAACTCATGTTTTTGTCTAACTTATTTTATAGTAGAAATCTGCTCCCTCCCTCCCTTTCTTTCTTTCTTTCTTTCCTTTCTTTCTTTCTTTCCTTTCTTTCTTTCTCCCTCCCTCCCTCTTAAAGCTACTTCCTAAATACTGTACTTTCAAATTTGAAACATTCAGTTTATAGCTGAAATAAATTTTGCTAGATTGCACTAATTTGTTTAACTTGCTCGTTTCATTATAAGTTTGCAAATATGGTGGCACTTTCATTTTGGGAACATGGTTAGGTTACTTTATAATTCCAACAAACAGGCTGGTGATAGAAAAATGACTCTTGACAAATAATATTTGGCAAGTGGCAAAAACAGGCAGAAATGGGGATAGGAACAAGTAAATAGAACACAAGGTTACCAGGTATCATCTAATAACACTGCTTAACATTTCTCTCCCTTGGCTTTTCTTCCCAAGCATGAAATAGAATCTCAGCATCTCGGGATTTCACAGCTGCCAAAATGACTCCCCAATAATCCTGAAAATAGTGGGAGTGGTTCTGTCAATTTAGCCTAGAGAGCTTCAGATGGGAAGCTATTGCCAGAGTTAGCCATTTCTAAGTTTTTCAGGTTCCAGCAAGATTTATAGCACAATCCGGTGCATGTTTTCTGAGATTCATGTTAATAAGTTCAGTGCAACTTCTGATTCTGTAATTTTGTTTAGGATTACAGCCTTGACAAATGCTGGCTTTCATTACATCAGGAAAGTAAATTAAACATCATAGGAATTTGCAAGGAAATCTATGGCTGATTCAGAGAATTGAATCAAACCAGGTATAGAGGACTATAATACTTATGATAGATTCACTTCAGGGTTCTTGCCAATATTCTCTGTTGTTTAATGTTAGTCTGCTTCAATTTTCCCCAAGCATCTGCTGCTTCATACCAGGCATATTTTCATAATACAAGTAATTAAAAGAATAGGAAATGTATAATTCTTTTTTTTTTTAAGTGCTTTATTTAATTGGGCAGATTTTTAAAATGTTTGCATCATTTTTAAATGATTCCCTTCCTCTTTGTTTCTTTCTCTTTCTTTCTCCCTTTCCTACCTTTCTTTCTCTCATCTCTTTCTTTTTCTTTCTTTCACTGCACCCCGCCCCGTACCATGTTTTGGGCCTAGGAGGCCTCCCTGCAGCCTCCTGGAAGCAAAAACGGGGCATAGGGGGTTGTGGCCCTCACACGCCCCATTTTTGCTCCCAGGAGGCTGCAGGGAGGCGTCCTAGGCCCAAAATGAGGTGCAGGGGGGCAGCCCTCCATGCCCCATTTTGGGCCTAGCAAGCCTCCCTGGAGCCTCAGGAGAGCCAAAATGGGGGTGGGGCATCACACACCCCCACACCCCATTTTTGCTCCCAGGAGGCCTCCCTGCACTTACCTGGGAGTCAGACAGGCCTCGTGGGGAGTCCCAGCTGGTCATTGGACCTACCAGTTCAGCGAACTGGATGTAAAATTAACATCCAGCTCACCTGAACTGGCTGAATCCCAGCCCTGATCCCAACAACTCCTCTTCCTCCCATTATTCTCTTCCTGCCCTAATTTTTCCCAATATAACTCTGTTTAATTGATTAACTGATCTTACTAAATGATTAATTAATTTTTACAATTATTTATCATTAGTGAGTAATATATTATTATAGATTATCATAGATTAGTGGTTATTGATTAGTTTGGTTAACTATTTTGAATATTAGTATAATTAGTATGTTTAGTGCAAATTAATGATTAGGATAATTAATTGACTAGTGTGTTTATTGATTAGTGTAATTAATTATTAGGGTGATTATTGATTAGTTAAATTAATTGACTAGTGTGATTAGTATAATAGACTGTTTGGCATGATATTACTTTATTGATTTCCACAATACCTTGTTTGATTGAACAACCTAATCAACAAACCATGTCAACAAACCCACCATGGCAGGAAAACAATCCAATGTCAAACCTCAACCTAAAAAGAAAGAAACCCCTGCTAAAGAACCACAAGACTCTTGCTCTTGCCTTATTTGTAAGGAATCTTTAAAGGAGAATGAAGATGACATCAAATGTTCTCTTTGTAACAACTACACTCACCATAATTGCTTAGGATTACCCAAGCAAATGGATCTATTCCTAAAAACATCTGCCAATGCTTTTCCATATTTTTGTCCGCCATGCAGACCCAAACTAGAAAAATACATTACCCTGTTTGAAAGAGTCAATACCATTGAAACACGTATAACATCCCTTGACACCATTGTAGCATCCCTGGACACTATACAAACTAGATTGGCAAACCTTAAAAAAAAAAGAGTCAGCACTAAAAACAAATATCAAACATCTACAGACTATATCTCTACTCAACAACCGCAACCAAAACCCAATACACAAAAAACAACAAATCCTACAAATATTGATATCCCCATCCTCATCAAAGAAGCTGTTGAGCGTGAACAGAAGCGACCAAATGCCATCTTATTTGGTCTAGAGCAGGGGTCCCCAACCACCGGTCCGCGGACCGGTACCGGTCCGTGGAACAAGTCCTACCAGGCCGATGAAAAAGTGCTTCCGGTGAGCTTTTCCGGGTAGAAAGCCATTTCTACCCGGAAAAGCTCACCGAAGCGCAGTCGCTTATCTTTTTGATGAAAAGTGCTTCCGGTGAGGTCACCGGAAGCACTTTTTCATCAAAAAAAGATGGCAGTGCCCAGCTAATGCCGGTATCGGGCCGCACCATAAAAAAGGTTGGGGATACCGGGCCGCGGCGTAAAAAAGGTTGGGGATCACTGGTCTAGAGGTCAATGACAATGATGACATCTCTAATGTTAGAAACATCATCAGAGAAAATCAAGCATCAACCATCTCCCCTGAAGAAATACTTGATATTTCCTGCGTTGGTCCTGAGCTTAAAAACAAAGACGGCTTGATGATCCCACACCTCTGCAGGATTGTTTGCAAAAACGAAACAAGCAAACGCAAATTCATTTTCTCAATAAATTCACTCGCAAAGAACAACAACAACCATAAGAACCTTCGTTCTCGCCCTGATCTAACCTTACAGCAATGTGTACGATCCCAGGAGCTATGTTCTGAGCTCAAAAGATTACATGAATTAGGTAATACAAATCTATACATTGATTACCGTGCTGACTGTATCAAAAGCAAGAGCCTCAACCCACGTCACAATATCCATCACCCAAACATCCAACATTAGGGATGCACGCCCCTTACTTTCTCCAGACCTACCACTTCATATCTTAAATGCAAACTACTTAATGTAAGAAGCCTCGCAAATAAAATGCATGAATTCCTCATCCTTCTAAGCTCAACCACATTTGACATTATATTTGTCTGTGAGACATGGTTAAATGCATCTTTCCCAGACTCCATTACCACTACAAGAGAATATCAAGTTTTTCGGTCAGATTGTGAAATCCGTAGAGGTGGTGGAGTTGCTATATTCTATAAAAAGTCTCTAAATCTAAAAAAGATCCAAATTATACAAGAGCTTGCTCTTCCTCAGACCATCATCTGTGAACTGTCCTTAAACATCTCAATCTGCTTTTTACTTTGCTATCATGCCCGACTATGATATAATTCATGCAAACAAGCTAACTTCACTACTGACATGGGCTGCCTCCTGCCCACACCCTCTCATTTTTCTTGGTGACCTCAACTTACTTCTTATAAATTGGACACTAAATGAATGTACATCTGAACCCATTCATACAACCCTGTACAATGCCGTTACTACACTAGGACTAGAACAACTAGTAACCAACAATACTAGACTTAACTGCCTCGATCTCATCTTCTGCAACAGTTTGAATTCAATTTATGGAATACAAATTAATGAACCCTTTTCCAACAGTGACCACAGCATGATTGACTTTTGTCTCAACATATGTCCTCACAAAAATCACCATAACGACAGGATCCCCAATTATAACTTCAAAAAAGGCAACTATGATCTTATAGACAACGATCTCTCATCTCTTGATTGGCAAATTCTATTCACTGGATGCAATACTGTTGAAGACCACTACAGCATATTTTTACTTGAAGTCAAAAGAGTCATCAAACTATATGTACCAATAACAACTCCCAAAACCAGAAAAAACAAATTACCCATAACAATAAGGAAGCTCCAATCCAAAAACAAATCACTTTGGCGGAAAAACAAATCTGGTCACATTGCCAACTTTAAAAGCCAATACAAAAATTTATGCCACCAGATAAAGACTGAATGTACCAATTATCACACTAAACAAGAGGAAAACCTTCTATGCACCAATTCCACCCATGCTTTCTACAATTTTGTAAACAACAAACTAAATGACTCAAGGTCCATCCCACCCCTAAAAGAACCAAATGGTAAAGACTGCAACAATGACACCATTAAAGCCAACCTCTTTAACACATTCTTTGGCTCAGTATTTGTAAACAGCAATGGATCATGCCCAATATTTCCTAGTTGAACCAGAGACAACTACAATGATCTAATACATATCGATTTTACAGAAGACAATGTTGAAAAAGCACTACGCAATCTAAAACCATCTTTATCTATTGGACCGGATGGAGTTTTTAAAAAAGCTATCCACTGCTGAACCTCTAAGCATAATCTTTGAAAAATCTGCTGAACCTCTAAGCATAATCTTTGAAAAATCTTTCAGGACCAGCTCCTTGCTAAATCTATGGTCACTAGTCACTGTTATTCCCATCTTCAAAAAGGGAGACCCCAGCCTAGTTGAAAATTACAGACCAATCTCTTTATGCTGTGTCACCTGTAAAGTAATGGAATCAATTATTAACCAATCCATTATTCTCCACTTAGAGACAAACAACCTACTCTCTAACAAACAGTTTGGTTTCAGAAGGAAACTGTCCTGTAACCTGAACTCTGTAAAAACATATAGACTACACAACTTGATCAGGGCAAAGCAATTGACGCAATTTACATAGACTTCTGTAAAGCCTTTGATTCAGTGGTACACGACAAACTACTCCTAAAACTAAAATCTTATGGTATCTGGATGCCTGCATAACTGGATAGAAGCATTCCTGTCAAACAGGCAACAAATGGTCAAAATTGGGAGTGTCCTATCAAATCCTGTACCTGTCAACAGTGGTGTCCCCCAAGGCAGCGTTCTAGGACCAACTCTCTTCATACTCTTCATACTCATGGATAGAAGCATTCCTGTCAAACAGGCAACAAATGGTCAAAATTGGGAGTGTCCTATCAAATCCTGTACCTGTCAACAGTGGTGTCCCCCAAGGCAGTGTTCTAGGACCATACTCTCTTCATACTCTTCATACTCATATTAATGACCTCTGTGATTATATTAAGAGCAACTGTGTTCTTTTCGCTGACGATGTAAAGCTATTCAACACCACTGACAATGCTGCTACCCTTCAAAAAGACTTCGACTATGTGTCAGAATGGTCAAACAAATGGCAACTTCAAATCTCAACAAATAAATGCTCTATCTTACATATTGGCAAAAAAATCAAAAAATAAAATACAAGCTGAATAGTCAAGACATTGTTGATGACA
The DNA here is from genome assembly GCF_049901735.1 of Notechis scutatus. NCBI lineage: Eukaryota > Metazoa > Chordata > Lepidosauria > Squamata > Elapidae > Notechis > Notechis scutatus. The sequence continues at coordinate 111,895,887 of NC_142011.1, read as the reverse complement.
AAAATTTTGTCAAGGACCTTGGAGTACTCTTCTCAAATGATCTAAGTGCTCACTAAGAGCCCACTGTAACTACATAGCCAAAAAGGCATTAAGAATTGTTAACCTAATCCTGTTTTTTCTCCGGTAATATCACTCTACTAACTAGAACATATAAAACATTTGCTAGACCAATACTTGAACACAGCTCATCAGTCTGGAACCTGCATTACATATCTATTATTAATACAATTGAGAAAGTCCAGAAATATTTTACGAGAAGAATCCTCCACTCCTCTACTTGTTGCAGAATACCTTATGCCACCAGACTTGAAATTTTAGACCTAGACAACCTAGAACTATGCCGCCTTCGGTTCGATCTAAGTATAGTATATAAAATTATATATTGCAATGTCCTACCTATCAATGAATACTTCAGCTTCAACCAAAACAATACAAGAGCACTAAATAGATACAAACTAAAGATAAACCGCACCAAACCTGATTGCAGGAAATATGACTTCAGCAACAGAGTAATGTCTGGAATACTCTACCTGACTGTGGTTTCTTCCCCAAACCCAAAATCTTCAACATTAGACCTCACCCCTTTCCTAAGAGGTCTGTAGGGGACATGCATAAGCACACCAAAACGTGCCTACTGTCCCTGTCCTATTGTTTCTTTTTTTTCTTATTCGTATCCATTTCATGTATTTATAACCATGTTTATACTTATACCTGTTATCTAATAATTGTTTGACAAAATAAATAAAATAAATAAAACTTGCTGACATGAATTCTGAACCTCTATCAGTTTGCAGCTGACATACCTGTTGTTTATATCTCCTTTCTACAAAACTTTCCCATTGCTTAAATTTCTGTAGCACCTCTATTTTACACTTTAGTAAATAGCAGAACCCAAATCTGCTGTAGTCATCTACAGTGACCAGTGCATACTTTGCTCCTCCCAAACTGACTTGCATTGGCCCCACCAAATCTGCATGTACCAGCTCTAGAGCTCTTGTTTGCCTTGTGCTGTTCTTTCTTACTGGGAATGCCTTACACAGTCCAAGTATGCCTTACACCATTTTAAATTTATACCATCTGCAAACAGTTGCATTTTTTGCAAAACTTTGAAGCTGGCATGGCCAAGCTTCCTATGCAAGAGATGAACACATGAATCATGTTGTGCCACATTTCTAAATGTTTGGGCACATTGAACCTTTTGTCCCTGCGATACATAAAGGTTATCCTGTTTTATGCCCTGTGCACATTCATTTCCATTTCTCTTTATGAGACACTTCCCATTGACAAATGTGGTCTCAAACCCTTTTTGGCCTAGACCAGAGACACTCAGTAAATTATGCTCCATTTCAGGCACACGTTATTAAACTTTTCCTTCAGACATGGAATCTCCACACTGCCTTTTGCTGTGACTTTAGCCTTCTGGCCATTTGCCAAGGCCACTACATCACCTCCAGATGGATCCATTCTGAAAAATAATTTAGAATAATTAACAATTGTTTGACTATTAACCATTTGTCTCTGCTATTACAATAGCTAACTTTTGCAACAGCAGCTTGTCTATTTGTTGTCTTTCTTCCTTGCAAAGTCTTTCTTCAAATGATTCTTATCACCACAAATGAAACACCACCGCTCTTTTTTGCTAGAAAATCTTTGCTGGGATGTAATCTGGTCTCTTCCTTCTGGTCTCTGCAGAAATCCTGTCTGTTGCTTTGGAATGTGCAGACCAGAGGTGGTATTCAGAAGGTTCTGACCAGTTCTGGAGAACTGGTAGTGGAAATTTTGAGAAGTTCGGAGAACCGGCAAATACCAACTCTGACTAGAGATTTTACAGTATCCTTCCCTTGCCACGCCCACCAAGCCACGCCCACAGAACCAGTAGTAAAAAAAATTGAATCCCACCACTGGTGCAGACATTTTATCTGTTGCTTTTTTTTCTTTCTGCTCCTTGAGATCCCACCTCAGGAATTTCTCCTTGTGGCTTTTTCTAAAATGGCGCTTGTTTTCTTCTGAAATCAAACAGGTCTTTAGAGCTTCCATTCGTAAGTCTTGTTCTGGTTTGCACTCAAAAACTGCTGAAACAATGTCCCATGTTTCATCAAGACTGTTTAACACTAACAGCATGCTCTGAGATGCAGGAATCTTCATTCCACGCTGTTCCAACTCAATAAAAGTTTGCACTTGCACCAATTGCTGCTCCACACTCGCTTGTCGCTGCAGCTGGGCTCTGTACAATTGTCTTGTTAACTGCACAATATTGCATGCTGATTCACTCACATGCACACTTCTCAATTTCAGCCAAACCTCATTTGCAGTCTTTAAATCAGTTACATTCAAAAGTTGTTCATCTTCTAAAGTTAAGATGATGCCTTATCATGCTGCCTTTGATCTGCTGCTGCTAATGGTGCCTGGGGTGGATTAATAACAATATCCCAGAGCTCCTTAGCCTTTAGGAAGCATTCAAATTTTGCATCCCAAACAATATAATTCTTCTATCCCAATCGAGGCAGAGAGCTCTCCTTAAACTGAACAGCCATCCTGCAAGCTTTCTCAGCCTTGTTCTCCTTTCCTTTTAACACAGGCTGTCCTTCAGCTTTATTACAGTTCAGTCTTACTGTGTGCTCTGGGACCATAACCTGTTAAGAGTTTGTAGCAATCCAACCAGCATACAAGTAAATAATTTAGCAGGATTCATTTATAGAAGAAACTTGTTTATATACAATAATATAAAGTATGATGCATGAACCAGAACTAGGATCCAGAAGTCATAATCACAGAAGCAATATACTACAGAGGCACATGTGTGTGTGTGTGTAGTGTATGCAGTACACTACACACACACACAGATCAGTGAACCTAAGCCACGGCCAGGCTCCGAGCCGTCTGGGTCACCAAACAGTCCCCATTGACTGACCTGTTACCATGTCTATTTCAATTTATGAATCTTATACACTGACAGTTGCTTGGCCTGCCTGCCTTTCCTGGCTCTCCAGCCACTCTCCTTGGGTGAGGTACCTGCAGCTGACTCGATCCAGGAGGTAAGTTGCAGAACTGGCCAGAGCCTTTATCCCCACAGCCCAGCTTGGAGACTGCCGGCCAATGAGCAGCTGAGAGGCCAACAAGCTGAGGAAGCGACCAGCCGGGTTGGGGTGGGCAGCGGCTGCTCCCTCGCTGTCTCCAAGGCAGCTACGTGGCGAGACCCTGGGCCTTGAGTTTGACACCCCTGCAAGCTCATCACAAAGTTGTTGATAAGAAGTTACCAAAATTAAGTGATATTACAGTCGAGAAAGACTGGGAAAGTGGTCTAAAGGGAGGTTTTCCTAGGAAGTCACAGCTGTTTAAACATTTATCATGAGGGAGTTTACTATTCTTAATACTCTTTTTAGATATTTATTCTGAATCATAGCTTATTATAAACCACAACAATGCTAAGGTGCAATAAAAGCTTTTATTGTGCAATCTGAATAATTAGACAAAACTTGCATATATTCCTTTACTAAGATTATACAATTAAAAAGATTTAAATCATTATTTTAAAAAGTATGATTTTAGCTGCTACTTCTATTGCAGGTGCTCCTTCATTAAAACAGTGAATTTGTCTTAAGTTTCTATGTATCAACATACAAGTCCTGCAGGATCAGACCAAAGGCCTATGTCACCCAGTATCTCTTCACATAATGAGCAACCAGAGAAATATCTTTAGAAAATTGCCAAGAAGGGCATGAGTGCAATAGCACCATCATAGCAGATCCCTTTGTTCCCTACTGAGAGGCACAGTAAAATACTGGAGGCAATACATAGTCACAATAATTACTATTCTAAAAAAATAAGTACATTATACATTTTCTAGAGAAGTACACAATTATCTTTTCAAAACAGGGTTGAGGTTCAGCATTACATGTCTGAAAATATGGATACTTCAATAGATGGTCTGAAGAAATTTACCAGGAGTCATTAATTTATGATGAGCCATTTGTTCAGCTGCTCAAAATTACAACACATGCAGTCACATGATCAAAACTTGGGAGCTGATCTGCATTTATAACAGGGATACATCAATCCCCCCACCTGCCTAGTCCCTCCCCCACTGCTCCTTTGGCTGCCCTGATCCCTGCCTTGCAGGGTAGCAAGCAGCCCCTGAAGTGCAGTATAATGCGAAGCCTCAGCTGTCCCAGCTAGTCAAAGCAGCTGGGAAGCCAAACATTTGTTCACCTAGTTGCCTTCTCTTTCTGCAATGACCTTTCATTTTTTGCATCCAGCCATCTTGGTTGAAGCAGAAATGCTTTGTTGCCTTTGCTGTTTTCTTTTCAGAAGTACTATCCCACACAACTTAGCTTCTATGGAGAACATTTCCTACACATGGCTCCTTGAATCTTTGGAAAGCTGAGCTGCCTTCAGAAAGCTTTTGAGGTCTGCTAAAACATTGGGAATATGGCGTGCTATTTGAATAACAGCAGGCATTCTCAGAATACTTTGCAAGATGTCAGAAGCTTTCTGAAGGATTAGGAAACCATATGTAGGAAGCATTTGCTACAGAAACTGAGGTAGCCCTCAGCACTTTCACATTGGGCAAAACCACTTCTGACCTTCCCCATTGGGTAGCATTCTTATTTATGGTATGCCATTGAGCCAGCCTGGGAAGCCATTTGTAGGGAGTGTTCACTTTTTCCGGGAGCTTTTTTGCAAAAGGGTATTTTGACACACCACATGGCTCAGGGCTCAGTGAGGTTTTTTTGTATGTGGAGTCAGGGTGGGCAAGCCTTGTCAGCAAAAGAGCAAGAAAACAGCTGAGGTCAGCTGAGGCAGTACAGCTCAGGGTGACAGGGGTCTAGAGTGCAGGGTGATGAGGGCAACTGTAACTGGGTAGTTCTGGCTTCCCAGGGCATGGCAAGCAGTCCCAGAGCTATGCAGGTCTGGGCTGCTTGCCACCCCACAAAGCAGGTACAGGGCAACTAAAGGGAAGACATAGGTGAGCGAGGGGAGTTGAAGAAACCAAGTCCAGAATGGCTCAGATTCCAGTGGGCATTTGCTTAACAACCCATTATTTTCAGTTAATGACAGCAATTTGGAGGGCTGGGGTTCCTGTCATTATTTAGTATAATCCTATGTCTTACTTTATGATACATTGCTTAACAATGGAAATACTGGTCCCAATTGTGGTCATAAATCAAGGACCACCTGTAAATTGCAGTCTCAACTTGCTTATTTTATCTATATAGTTTACATATAGACCTTGGAAGTCTTCTGGTCCAACCCCCTGCTCAAGCAGGAGACCGTATACTATTCTTGATAAATAGCTGTCTAATCTCTTTTTAAAAACTTTCAGTGATAGAGCACCCACATGTTCTGGAGGCAAGCCATTCCAGTGATTTGTTTGTAGGCTAGGAATAAAATACAGTATATTGTTCCAATCACAATTGGCTAGGAGTTGTGCAGAATTTCCCTTTCATAAATTGGGATAAAAGCAAAAAAATAGACAATAAACAGCCATACAATGTAATGAATATAATAATATAAAACCCAGGAATAAAACACAATCAGCAAAATAATTTCAAACTGCTCAAATTGTTCAAACCTCTGGGCCTACTTAAATTGTAGACATCCTAAATGCCAAAAAGAGAATTAAAAGCTTAGAAAGTGCTGTTCCATAGGCGGATGGCAGCAATAAAGAAGTCATGTTTTTGTGGCTTCTCAAGATGATATTCCCTGAGCAAAAGGATATGAAGAGAACCTCACCTACCGTATTTGCCGGCGTATAAGACGACTTTTTGCCCTAAAAACATGCCTCCAAGTGGGGGTCGTCTTATACGCCGGTAATCATTGTCACGGTGCAAGAGCGACGGGGCGGAGCTCCGCAACTTGCGAAGCCCCTTCAAGCCCAGCCAAGTCTCTCTTCCTCCTCCTCCTCCCACCCACCCACCCACCCTCCGCCCGGCTCGGGCGCTGCGGAGGCCAATCTGGAGGTGGGGTGGGGTGGAGCGGGAGGGTCTCTGGCGGGGCCGCTCGCCCAGCCAGCCCCGAGCCACGTAATGGCCCGGGAGTGGGGGGAGAAGGTGGTGGGGGTGGACTGTGGCGCCCTCCTTCTGGGCAGCGGGCGGGGGCGGCAATTTGCTCCTCCGCTTCTCCCTCCCTCTTTGAAAGACCGGGAGGGCTGTGCTTGGGGCGGGGGGGTGTCCTCAGGAAGTTCCTGATGGGACCCCGCTGGGCAGGGCCACCCGGCTCCCGAGCTGCTTTCCAGGGTCCCCTTGGGAAGAAAAGGGTCCGTGGGCGGTGGAAGAAGGCGGCGCCTCCTCCCGCCCCCTGTCCCGTCCCGTCCCTCCTCTTGTCCCCTCCTCCCCTCCCCGCTTAAGAGAGAAAGATCTGCCTCCCCTGCACCGAGCTTCCACCCGCGCCGCGTCTCCCGGCCAGCGCGCGCCATGGCACTTGGAACCGGCCAAGCGACTTTAAAACCGAGCGGAGGCCAGAGATAGCCGGATTACCCTCCACACCACACACACACACACACACACAAGAGAGAGAGAGAGAGAGAGAGTTGGCAGCTGTCCATCCCCACCCTTGAGTCCGATGGCACGCACGCGGGGCTGTCACAAAGAAAGGGAGAGGAATTGAGTGCCAGCCTGAGAAAGGCGAAGCTGCCTCTCTAAAGCATTTTGGTGGCTTTGTAAGTTTGGGGAAAGGGGTTGGGGGTGTCAATCAAGAATTATATCCAGAATACCCCAAGTGTTACAACTTACCGTATTTGCCGGCGTATGAGACGACTTTTTTGCCTTGAAAAGCATGCCTCCAAGTGGGGTGGTCGTCTTATACTGCGAGTATATAACAAAAACTATATTTTGAGTGGAAATGTTGGGGGCTCGTCTTATACGCCCAGTCGTCTTATACGCCGGCAAATACGGTACTTGATCTTCTCACCTACTCTTATGTTACTGGGTAAAGGCAGATATCCAGACCCTGAACCATGAAGGGTATTAAAAGTGACAACTTGCAGCTTTAATTACACCTAGAAGCCAATTGATAACTAATGGAAGTAGTTACAAAGGGACACTGAGAAATGCTTGTGACTATTTGTGTTGCCTCATCAGTTTTCAAAATTTCTCAAGAACAGTTGAGAGGTGATTAAGACCTAAATATTTCATGTAAAACTTTTCATTCTAGAAGGAGTTGTAACTGTTGCACTTATTTGCTGCCCACTCCTTGAGTAGGAACTATAAAGTTGTGGGTAATCCCTTGCAGAGCAATGCTGGGTGCAGAATTAAAGTCAGAACATTTCTGAAATTGGGAATGAGAGACTTACAAACCAAGATCAATTTATCTCACTGGAATTAAGCCTCAGCCCGGTCCTCCTCATCCACAACTAATTAGGCTTCAGACATCTAGTAGACAACATTTCAACAGGATCTCCTGTTTGACCCAAGGTAAATCAAGTATCATCATCAAACTGATATTTTATGCCATGAGAGCAGATGGCCTGTTTTCGGGGCTGATTAGAGTTGAGGGGGAGATGAATAGATGGCTCAGAACACACTCTTTGTTTTCAGGTGATTTTAGTTTCTGTATAAGAATTGGCTCCTCGCCCTTCCAACAAAGGCTATGTGATTTATAGTAATGATTCAAGAAGTACAATTTCTCCGATAAACTAGCAGCATTAGAAAAAAACTGCATTTACTGAATTTCTGCCTGGCTTTAAGAACACAATACATAGCAAAAATTCTTCACAATCTTTGCTGAAGATATATTCTTCAAGCAACCAATGTCCTATTTGACATTCAGTGGTATTAATATTTCAGTAGTTGATTCTTTTACAGTGTATTTAGTGTCTGATCGCACTGAAAACTAAAATGCAGTACATCAGGATGTGTTTCTAGTACCCTTCTTTCTGTCAGTACTTCCCATTTTAGTGAAACTATCAAGGAACCTCTACTAATAGCTGATGATTTAGATTTATCTTGAAACTTGAAGCTCAGTTTACCCAAAGCCATTTCTATCTTCAGCATGATGCATCATAAATATAGAGTGGGCAACTTTTGTAGAGCTGATTACAAAAACAGTCAACGTTCTTTTGTGGCTAAACTACACAAAGATGGCTAGAGTAGTAGTTAGGAAACAGTATTTCATGGAAGCTACAAATAAGAAAAAAGATGCTTCCAAAGAGTCAACTGAAAGTTAGTTGCTATAAACCACCATCCAATAGTGAATAAATTACTGTGTATAGCACTGGTGAAATAATATACAATCAAAATGAATATTTGACAGTAACTGACAGTTGAAATAGATTTCATACTTGAAACCTACTGAAATAAAGAAATGCAATAGAAATCTCAAATTTTAAAACGTTCACTTTGGATGATCAAACAGGAAATTTACTGACTTTTAGATATCCATGCATATTTGTTTCAATTTGATAAAAATCCCTGTGAGAGTAATAACAGAAGTAAACATGCAAAAATAGCTGGATTCCAAGCTGACTCCAATATTAAAAATAATAATATGAGTACTTATGTTGCTTTTCACATTTGGATATGTTCCTATATGAGATTGATACCATTTAACTGACATGTTCAAGGAGTACAATTAGATAGATATTCAAGCCATTAAGTTATAGGTGCATATAGAAAAATGCATTGGAAAGATTCATTGACAATCTCTCTCCCCCCACTATTTCAATTTTGCAGAAAGTTAATACTGAGCAGGAAAGACACCTCCCAGGTGAACAGGTAGCCAAGAACAGATTAATTTCAGTATAGTGTGCTCAGTGCTCAACTCTTTTCTTTGGTTTCAAATGGCCACTATTGAGTGATATGCCTACATAGTAAGTGACACAAATATGAAGGGCTGAAGGATTATATGATGGACTGGAATAAAGGCATTACTAGCAAAGATTGTTCTTCCTGCCAGACAGGTGGGTGGAAGGCAAAGGGAGGTACTCAAGCATCATATTGCTTTATAAGAGTTTCTCCATCTTGGATCAGGTCTAGGCTTTTTTGTTATGCTTTTTGAGAAAGGCAAACAAGGTCCCAGGGCACCTGAATGGACAGAACTCCAGCTAGATTTTTGGATGGAATTTAATCACATGTATAGAATTCAAACCCAGCCCAAACTGTTGATCTAAGTTAGGAAAGGCCCATATGGAATTCCTTCCTGCTTCTGAGGGATGTGTCTATACAGAGATTTTGTTGCTGTTTTTCACCCTCAGGAATTAAAATATTTATAAATGAAGCAATTTTATATATAGCAGGAACCCAAAACCTCTCCATTCAGGGCAATCAGAACAATGCCTAAAGAAATATATTCATAAGTTTCTCCAGGGAAACTGAAAGAGAACACAATATAATTTTTGGACCAGAGTGTATTCTCCTCCTCTCACCTCTCTCCAAAAATAATGCTTTGATTCTGAATTGCACTCTGAGTTAACGACTCTTATGAAATTTTGAAACAAGAAACATCTGTTAGTGATTATAATCCAGCATAGAGAGTCTCATATGAAGTACTACTACATTTTTGTTCTGCTCATGCAATTTCATTTTCATCCTATGGATATTAAAAATGCATTTGAAGAATATATCAAGAATGTCCTAATTTGGTTGCAGTTTCACCACAAAAAAATTCTCACATTCAGGTTACGCAGATTATCTTTGTTGAAGCTGTCTACACAAGAAACTAAACCAGAAATAGCACGTGGAATGCATTCCTATGGCTAGCTGAATGCAAGAAATATGTTAGAAAAGAGACCCACTTTTCCCTCAAGATGCTTCCTGCTATCACTTCCTGAGAATAGAAAGCTGCTTTCAGGGAATGTAGAGTCAATTCCAACACCTGGCTCAAGAAGTTTTCATAAAGAAACTGCTATGTTGACCAGTTTGGCTATAAAAGTGAGGCACTGTTGCAAATAAAAGACAGTTTTACTCAAAAGACAACAAGTCTGGACTATGACTTTCACTTTCAAAGGTTGGTATCTTTGCTTCTGAAGGTGTCTTACAGCTTTGGTGTTCAGGAATGTTTTTACCAGCACTTAAATCAAGTCTAAGAGTCACATTTTCTGGGAGAGCGGAAGAAGATATACCGTGAATTGCACTTTGTTTGGGCTCCATATTCTCCTTATGAATGAGATCAGGCACATCAAATACCCTATTGCTGGTTCCAATTTCCCTCTGGGTCAATGAATTAATTTCTTTAAAAGCTGCCTCTGTATTAGTGGGTAGCCACTGAAGTTCCTGGAATTCCTTAGGAAGTAAGGTTTCTGTAGTCTTCATCTGTGGTTCAGAAGCAATCAGCAGGTCTTGAGTGGTTTTCAGAGCTCTTGGAGTACGCTTTTTGGTACTCAATGGGGGTGGATTAAGCCGTGGAATTACACTTGTTGGTGTCTGCCTAAAAGTTCAGGAAAGATTAAGATTATTACATTAAAACTTTCACTTAAGTAAAAACGTCTCCTTTCCATCCAGTATTTATTCTCAACTGTCTCCCAAGCAAGGGAAATTGTTAGTCCTAAGTATCAGAACTCAAATTCACATGTTGTTATTGGCAAAATTAGGTTTTTAAGTTGGGTGGCTAAGAACAAAACTATTTTTCAATTTGAAAAATACCTGTCAGTGAGCCTATCCTAGACCCAGGTCTGAGTTGTTGGATTATGTGGACAAATATGGGCTCTTCCATCATCTGCTATATCACGAGAGGATGCATATAATGTGATGATCAGCCACCAAAGACCAGTCACCGAAGTTCATGATTGTCAACTATATGCCCCTCTTAGGTTTAGAATACTTAACATCCCTGGCTGAAAGAACAGCCCATTGGAATTGACTTGCAAATTGTCCTATTTCTTTCTGGGCTCTAACCTATATACTGTGAGCAGAACTGCTAAGTTTATAGTTAAGGAAGTTGATCTAAGAACCCAATATATCAACCAAATTAAGATATCCTATACAGATGATTTATTTCTCTGAATACCGATTCTTTATACTTATGTAGATATAATGTAAAGTATATTATATAAACATAAAACATGTATGTATTTTATTACTGTATTTTCTTTTATCTATTTTACCCTGGAATTAGATTCTGCATTTTATTTCTCTTTTATATTTTTGTCATAAGACTAATCAATTAATAAAGTATCTACCCTTGTTTTGCAATTAATAAACTAATAACTATTCTTTTGTAATTAATCTCAGGTTACAGGTTTGATTATCAACAGCTTTTTCACTAAGAAACAACTTTTAAACTTATTAAAAGCTCTTTTTGGCAAAGAAACAGTCAATATTTTGACAACTGGAATATTTTACCTTCAGGAAGTAGAGAAGATATTTAGAGAAAACATCTTCTTTTTTATGTCTCTAGAGAAAGCATCTTCCAAAAGTCCCACACAGTAGTCCTAGTGCTCATTTACTTGAAAAAACTTAGCAACATCGCCCTTTCCAAATTTCTTCCATCAAAACCCAATTGTGATTTCCATCAGGTCTCATTCTAAGCCACCACCATCGAAGTAATTTATGTTTGATTGCATCCTTGCTGGGCTGCCTGATATCCTGAAGCTTCAACTGTATGCACCTTCTGCTTGTGCACATACATCTCTTTCCTCTTCTGACCATGGCTTGCCTCACCTATCTGTACATACTCCTCCAAGGAATACATGCACTAAAACCAAAATGAATGCCTTTTTTTTGCTCTTTCAATTTCACACACCACCTCCCCAGAATAATTAAATAAATGAAGATGTTTAGGAGTAGGGGAAATATAATATACATACTGGACAATGTATGTACCATCTACATACTATATACTCAGCAATGGCTAAGACAGGACAGAATTTCTATTTATTTATTGATGAAATAGTCTGAATCAGAGCCCCAGTCTCTTCATTGCAAGTAGCTGTTGCAAAGGAAAACGAAGCAGAGAAATTTAGGTTCAAAGATATGCTCTTGAATATTTCATCAGTCAAAATTCCCCCTCTGCTTTGCATTTGTTATAATACAGTTACCTGCCTTTCAAAGACCTCTTGCTTGGCCTATAGCAATATCTCTTTTAATTTTTAACATCTAGGAGTGAAAGGTGAATAGAATTATTTAACTGAATCTTCTCTTCTAGTTCCTTCCTTAGCAAAGGGAAGATTGGGGTTAGATTGGTTAGTGGCAGAGAACCAGGAAGAAATGGTTGTTGTTGTTTTTTTAAAAATTGCCCTTGCTGATATAACCCAGATCTGGGAAAGATGAAGAACTAACCCTAACAAACCTTATTGAGCCACTTACCTATTTGCCTGGTCCTGACCTCCCAGCAATGTGCCTTGTCCACAAGAGAGGGCTGCCTCTGCACACTCATTGACTTCTGTTACCCCAAAGATGCTGTGGTTGGTGGGCTCTTTCCTGCGCAGGAAATCACTGACTTTTGCACCAACAGTCATACTGAGGTTTTTTAAATTTTGACTGCCAGTTTTCCATTCTGGCTGCACTCGCAGATTTATACCAGTGGAGGACCGGAAGGCAGATTTGACAATGGGCAACTTTGCTGCCAGGGTAGTGTTTGAATTCTCAAATACACTTTGGTCAACTAAAAAAGAAAGAGAACGCCTCTGTGAATAGGAGATGTGCCAGGCAGAGATATTATCCAAGAGAACAATGGAAACAATAATGGAAGCAGCAATGGAATTCAGGTTGGTACCTATTGCAAAAAGGTGGAAAAATTTCAACTTCCTAGCCAACAAGGGAAAACTTGTTGATCTACTGTGCTAAATTAAAAGCAACTTTAATATTTACAAATGAAAGCTGGACCACACAATATTTTTTCCCTAGCTCCTCCCCTAGTTCTTAATTTATTTCTTGCTATTTGGAAAATCCAACTTTAGTGAATATTTTTAAATATTTTTAATCCATCACAACGCTGATACAATTTATCTTAAGACAAAAGAGGAAAAACACTCCGAGTGAGAATCTGGTGGAGGCAAAGAGAGATCTGTATTTCATAGATCTGGTCCTCTGTAGCAATTCAATTCACTCATCTGTCTTTCTTTCATTTTGATTTAGGAATTTTCTGCCATGTAGAAATAAGTCAGCAAATTAACATAAAATAAGTAACAAACTAATTGATCACCATTAATGGTCATATTTTATTTACAACCAATACATCTTCAGGGATAGCTTTGAGGCAGTAAAGGAATTCAAGATTTGTCTGTCAAATAATCTGTAGAGAAATTGACTATATTTGAGGGAATAAAGACCCCCCGCTTTTTTTGCAATGGTACACTGAAACACTATTCTTTGTACTGACTGAAAAGCCCAAAATGGAAAATTCAAGATAGAAACACCTGTGTTTTGATTCTTAAGAAATAGAAATTAAGAGAAGCAAAAATTTTCATTCATATTTCTGGCACATTTACGATGGTTGCAGTGTCCCATAGTCACAGGTTTACCATTTGTGATTTTCACAGCCAGCAAAGTCACTGGAGAAGAGAACAAGAAGTTGCAGGTGGTGGTCTCATGACATTGCACTTAACAACTGCAGATGATTTACTAATGATTGCAGTCAGAACTGCCATATAAGTCAACAAAGTGCAAGGAGGTGATATTGAACATTGGTTAATATCTGTTAAAACCATGTGATAATTGAAGATCCAGCAAAATGAATAAGCAACAGGCCAATTACCTATCCACCAGCAACTTTCAAATTGCTAACCAAAGTTATAAGCAAAGGTCACTGAAGTTAGTATACCATGAAGGCTTATAGGTTTCTGAGTGTAATGAAGTCTTCCCATTATGGTTGCAAGTTGAGATGGTTATTAAGAAAGACACTCACGAAATTACTTTGCTTAACTATCTCAATCACAACTCTCCCTGTTGCAGTTAAGTGGAGTCTGTGGTGTCTCAGGGATGGGGGTAGGTGCAGGCCTGGCATTGCAACACTTCCCCAGCTCACACGTGGTCTTTCCCGGGTCTCCCCCACCCTCTGAGGCAATATGTGCTCCACTTCCTACCCTGCTTGGGTCTACTTCCCACCCCACTGGGTCCCACATCCTTCTTCCACTCCTCATGGCTCAGGTTGCTTACCTTTTCCATAGATCTCTTTTGGGAAACAACCACTCCACCATGTGACCTTCCTATACTATATGGCAGATTAGATTGAATTTTCATAGTCCACGCTAAACATGCTTACATTTTCCAATTTCTTCACTTGACACTTGTCAGGCAGGCCAAAAAAACCAAGTCAAGTGATTTTTCAAGCTGATTTCTTCATTGTCCCACTCCTATAGACAGCATTATGCAAAATGAAGCATTCTATCTGCATCTACCATATTCTCTGAGAACCGTTAGGGAGGAGCTGTCTTCACTCACTTTCTCTCACACAAAATATTTGCTGCTTATTCCTCTGAGATTCCAGCCTACTACATTCTATTGCCTCTTATTCAACACATTTCTTCTTGTAAAATTAAGTTAGGATAATAGGTCTTGATTATTTCTCGTGTATATTTGTGCCTTAGGTAGATAATTTTTATTATTTCTTTTACATTCTAAATGATAAAGTTTCAATGACAATTTGAAGCATTGTTTGATCATCTATTTTTTGTAGAATTACAGTTTCAACAGATCTCAGAATATTTGGAATCATATTTGGAATTATTAAAGCTCACTTATCTGCCCAAAGCAGGAGACTTTATTCCATCCTGGAAAAATGGCTGTCGAATCTTTTCTTGAAAATTTCCAATTGGAGCATCCACAACTCTGGGAGATAAGCTGTTCCATTGATTAATCATCCTTATTGTCAGGAAGCTTCTCCTATCTTCCAGGTTGGATTTCTGTTTAACAAGCTTCCACCCAACAAACTTTTTGTCCTGCCTGCAGAGGCTTTGAAGAATAAGTCAACCCCTCATCTCTGTAATTGTTCAAGTACTCGAACATAGTTATCATGTCACCCCTACTTAATCTTTTTGTCAGGCTAGACATGCCTAGTTCCTTTAAGCGTTCAAATCATATTTTCCACTATAGTTTTATGGACAGCTTCCCTAATTACTGTATTTTTCCGAGTATAAGACGCACTTTTTCCACCCCCCAAAATGGGTAGAAATGTCTTTGCATCTTATACAGCAAATGTTGCCAAAGCCCTGCCCACTCGCTGGCCCCCACCCTTTGGCCTCTGCCGCCCAGCAATTTGCCTCTTTGCAGCAAACAGCCTTGTCAGCTTCAGCACAGCTTGATTAGCAGAAGCAACTGATTGTAGGTAGGATTGGCCTCCTCTGATCATCAGTTGTTTCAGGCTGTAGGGATTGCCATTGCCTATAGCTGCTTCGGTGAACCCCATTTTCAGCCTCCGCAGCCCATTTTTGGCCTCCGCATGCCCCATTTTCCTCCTGAAAATGGACCGGGAGGCCGATCCTACTGACAATCAGCTGCTTGTGCTAATCAGGCTGTGCTGAAGCTGACCAGGGTGTTTGCTGTTTGCTTCAAGGAGGCAAATTGCTGGGAGGCAGAGGCAGATTTTTTTTTCTTGTTTTCCTCCCCAAAAGCTAGGTGTGTCTTATACTTCGGAGCATCTTATACTCTGAAAAATATGGTTAGTTGCCCTCTAGCAACATTGCAGAGAACCACCCACTTGGATTACTTGCCATATTTCCAAAAACAAACCATAGTGTTTTATAACAAAAGCTGAATCTGATGGTCCAGTTATCAAAAGGTCACCTTGAGATAAAACATATGCTCCTTTTCCTGCGAAAGCTGAGCCAGATCACTGGTAGCTTGCAACGCAGGCCCTACTAGTAGATGGGATTGGAGGAATGCCCAAACTGCAAAAAATAAACACAATTGCAAGCTCAGAAATGGGCTGAAAGTATATTTCAGGAACCTAAACAAAAAGATAAAGCTCAGACCAGAGACAATATTCCCACAAATATTTATCGGATCAATAAATGGTTGCATTTGTACAGCATGGTATCCTTGTTTTATTTTATTTTGTAACTTATAGTGTTTCATTAGCTTAGCTTATGTGGTTAGTTTATGGCTTAATATAGTGTGTGAACATAGCCAGTGCTTGAAAATAAGAAAATCTGAAGGAGAGAAAAAGCCAATGTCAATAGAATAATTATGACTATATATTTAATTTTTCCTTTTAAAAGGTCATAATGTCTACGTCAGTGATGGCTAACCTTTTCATCATCGCATGCCGAAAGAGTGTTGTGTGCGCACCTGCACCCATATTGCAATGTATGCATGACCCATCTCCGCAATCCCCGCCCCCTGCGCATGCGCATGTCTCCTGCATTCACCCTACACCTGCGCATGTGCAGCAGATACCCGACAATCAGCTGGCTGGCAGGAGGCGGGTGTGCAAGCACAGTGGAACTGACCTGGGGCGATGGCTTGTATGCTGGTAGAGATGGCTCTATGTGCCACTTCTGGCATGCGTGCCATAGGTTCGCCATCACAGGTCTATATGAGGACCAAATTTACAAATCCCTCAACATCCAGTTAAAGCTGTCTCATTTTTCTTCTTTGCACTCATTCATTTTCAGGAAACAACCCACAAGCTCTGATCCTCCTCCCACAGCCCAGCAGACTGAGTCAGAAGCCAAAATTCTAGTTTCAGCAGAGAAACGTTGCATTCAACAACTAGAAGAGACTGCATAGCACATTTTCTAGCACATAGCACAGGAAACAAGAGATAGATGTCTGAAGGGAAGCAAAGGTGCATTTGTTATATTTTTAGGCTAGCAATTTCTTTGATTTCTTCTCCATTTTGCATAAATTTTGAAAGGAATTACTACATAAGGGATGTGAGAGGAAAGAGTTAAACAACACATTACATTTCTTGCTGTTTTTAAGAGTGGAAATGCAAAACATAGTGACCTTATGTACCACATTAGTATTGCCTAGCATTTTAAAAAGTTTAATAATTCATAGTTTCAATTAAGATTAAACACCCTATGCAAATGTACCTAACTTTACTGCCAACTATACATTTTGAATCTTTGCAAAAGATTAAAAATATTCTAAAAGACCCATGTTAGGTGGCAAACCTATTGGTGGTGAACATATTTTGCAGGAAAATAGAAACTAAAAACATGCAGACAGTGTATGTTTAATGATGCATTTGAAAAAGATTTTATACCTCTACTTCAGGACTTAATCCAATCAAGACATTTAAAAATCATGAGTATACTTGTCCACTTCTTTACATGTTTGCTGTAGAAGTACCAATTCAAAATAACTATGCTCAGTTTGGAGCATTCTGTATTCTGTTCAGCTTGCCTATTACTGAGAGTTGATCCTGTAAATTTTTTTGAAACTGTTATGGAAGAAGGCTTTTGTAAAAAATCTATAGGCTTAGATTTTTCAGCATTTAAACCTGTAGTAAAAGTAATTCCATGCATGATCAAAGAAGATTGTTTAAATACATTGTTAAGATAGAAGGTTATGGATAACCCCAGTATTTGAATAAATTAACATTGTCTAATTTCTATATATCTTCAGATTCTAAACTGCAAATATTTAGTAAGAATTGTGTAATATTCCTATTCTGAAATGATTGCTTGGAAATATGAAGCATAACCTGTGTTCATTGAAAAGTAGCATATAGTAATAGCTCTTAGAACATTTTGGGGTTTTTTGCTTGATCCTTATTTCTCATCCTTTTAACAGCACTTTGTATGTTTAACTTCTTCCTAGGAACTATGAAAGGACAATTTGCTTTGAAAACATGGGAGTTCACTGCAGTTTATAACAATATATATCAATAATAATGCAAGTAAATTTTCAGAGTAATTTTCTTCCTGTGCTATTTCTCTTTTATACTGCAAGAAAAAAACCTCAAGATGTAAAAGAATGGAGCAAATGGTTAATTAAAAATGATTTCTTAGAAAAAATAAAAGAAAGCATTATTCTTTTCCTGCATGTTTAATTGATATTTTTTATGAGCAGAAAAGGACTCAATTCCTGATTTACTGTGTGCCTAAGCACAGAAACCTCTTTCCATTATACAGGAATAATTGCTAGGTAGCCACCAAGAGCTTTAGAAGCTCCCTAAGCTCATTTTGAAGAGATCTTGTGTCCAGGGGTGGGATTCTACCGGTTCGCACCAGTTCAGTAAAACCAGTTGTTATGGTTCCCGGTAGTTTGGAGAACCAGTAAATCAGGCCTCTGGCTGGCGCCGCCCCTCTCCACCTGCTTCTCTGCTCCCTGCAGTGGTGCAGCGGTGCAGCGGTGCGGCCCCATCCTGTCATCAGTGCTGGCTGGGACCTACCAACCTGTTCCCCCATCCCCGGGCTCAGCTGGCTGGCTAAGCTACCACACGGCGCTTTCCCAGCTCTCCCTACCACGTGGCGGCTTCTCGTAAGAAGCACCATCGCCCCAGCACCTCTACCGCTTCTACCGGGAGCAAAATGAAAGGAAGCAGGCGGAAGGAGCCAGGTCCACCGCCTCTGCCCAGTTCCTTTTCTTTTGCTGCCGCCGCCCCAGCCGCCTCTGCTGCTTTTACTGGGAGGTCTGCCGCCTCCACCCACTTCCTTTCATTTTGCTGCCGCCATCTGCAGAGGTACTGTACTTTTGGAGTGCTCCACGGCCCGGCTACCACCGCATGCGCATGTCTCCTGCATCTTCTTCCTTTTCCTGCCACACGCTGCTATCTGTAGCTCACAGGATCATCCCAGTTCATCCCAGACCGGGTGTTTGTGTGAGTGTGTGTGCATGTGAGAGAGAAAGACAAGAAAGAAAAAAAAGAAAGAGCAAGAAAGAAAGAGGAAAGAAAGAAAGAGAGAGAAAGAAAGGGCAAGAAAGAAAGGAAGGGAGAGAAAGAAAGCAAGCAAGAAAGAAGAATAGAGAAAAAAGAAAGAGAAAGAAAGAAAGAAAGAAAGAAAGAAAGAAAGAAAGAAAGAAAGAAAGAAAGAAAGAAAGAAAGAAAGAAAGAAAGAAAGAAAAAGAATGAAAGAAAGAGGAAGGGAGTGAAAGAAAAAGAGAAAGTAAGATGAAGGGAAAGAAAGAAAGAGCAAGAAAGAAAGGAAGGGAGAAAGAAAGAAAGAAAGAAAGAAAGAAAGAAAGAAAGAAAGAAAGAAAGAAAGAAAGAAAGAAAGAAAGAAAGAAAGAGATAGGAAGGAAAAAAAACATAGGAAGGGGAGGAGAAAACTCTGTGCTATTATTTTTAATTGTTCCATTATTTATCATATATTAATATTTTACACTGTCCCTACACCTAGAGTGATTTTACAACCTTCCTTTTGCCCAGGTATTTTTCAGGGTTTACATGTCCAGAGCATAAATATATGTGTGTTTCACAGAGTTGAAAGGGACTTTGGAGGTCTTCTAGTCCAACCCCCTGCTCAGACAGGAAAACGGAGGATGCCAAACTCTGAGTAGAGGTTCTGGGAAAGGTGTCAGAATAACAGAATAACATTTAGAAGGGACCTTGGGGAGAATCCTACTATTTCAGAGAAATGGCTGTCCAGTCTTTTCTTAAAAACCTCCAGTGTTGGAGCATCCAGAACTTCTGGTGGCAAGCAGTTCCACTTGTTAATTGTTCTCACTGCCAGGAAGTTTCTCCTTAGTTTGCTTCTCTCTTTGTTCAGTTTCCATCCATTGCTTCTTGTTTGCCTTCTGGTGCTTTGGAACAGGGGTCTCCAACCTTGGCAACTTTAAGACTTGTGGACTTCAACTCCCAGAATTCCTCAGCCAAGTTGCCAAGGTTGGAGACCTCTGCTTTGGAAAATACATTGTCCCCCCCCTCTTTCTGGCAGCCCCCTAAAAGCCTCTTGCCTATCACATTCTTGAGCAAAGTATGTGAGCCATTTCCTCCTTTCAGTGATCCATGAAAGTACATCTATAGTACGTAGATAATAAATGCAAAAAAAGGTGAACAACATTTTTACAGAACTATAGATAAGTTGAGGCTGGGTGTGACAAGGAATGGCTGGTAGGGGAGGGGCCAAGCAAGGCAGGCACCCCTTGACGTGAGTGACATTGAGTTGGTCAAGCCCACCCAGTCACATGACCACCAAGCCATGCCAGCCATTCATGTGACCATCAAGCCACGCCCAATCAGTAAGCCACACTCAAAGTCACATGACTACCAAGTCACACCCACAAATTAAACCACGCCCACAGAACCGGTTGTTAAGAAATTTGAATCTCACTCCTGCTTGTGTCACTTCATTGTAGAGTGAAGATTGCTGGCCACAATCTTTTCTCTTACATTTCCCCATTAAGGAAGAGATGGAAGCTGGATACTTTCTGTCATGGGAAGTCAACAGGCTTCAAATGATGTCACTAAATATCAGCTACTGTTAAAATGTCGGCATATGTTGTATGTTAACATTCAATTAGTCCATTCAGCCACATTATTCTGGTCATTTATACATTTTCTACTGCTCTACTACTGTATCCTGTTGAATGCGCTTTCTCACAAAGAAATATTTATTTTCCTCCATGATAGTGACATTCATTAAGTGGTTTTCATAGATTAGGGCGAATGTATCAGCATTACAGAACATATCAGTTCCTTCCCACCCCAAATTTGGTCATACATGTCTGCATTTGAGACTAATTTAGGATGTTACAGTTTAATGGAATTTGTCTACCAAACTATTATAAATAGGTTTGAGCCTCAATATCTTTCTGGATCTTGGATAAAGAGAGATGGGGAAGCTTTTGCCTTTGATACAACAAAGGAATCAATCAGTTTGAATGGATTGAGGTGACCCAGGAGGATTTCCAGGCTAACATGACAAGACTGATCATATGGATATGGATATGGTTATCATGGAATCTGACCTGCCACTCTTACTAAGTGCCTTGATGCAGGGGGTTCCTGTAGGAAACATTTTGTGTAAAAGAAAGTTGCTGTATAGGAGAGAGACAGGACAGATATTTCTTATTGGCTTATCTCTCTATTGACAATATTAGCCATTGATTCCCATGTGGCTTTTCTCTACAGAAGATGCTTTAGCTGCAGCTTTTTAGGAACCTTGAATAAATCACCCATCTCTTTTCACGATTCAATTCACAAAATGTAAAAAAAGCAGATTTGCAAAGAACAGAGAAAGCAAAGGAAGCAAAGAAAGCAGAAACAACGGTTTTGCTTTAGAAATAAGGAAGATTTATTTAGCAAAAGCCAAAAGCCAACATCACTATCCTGGGCTTAAGTGCACTTACAGAAAAAGTAATTCCATAATAACCACTCATCTAGCAAAAGAACACAAGAGATATAGAAATACCAGGGGGCTTTCTGAAGAAAATACATGCAATATAAAAATACACTAATGTTAGGTGACCAGATGGACAACCTGAGTTATTCCTAGGGATTCAGTTCTGGATTTCCAAGAGGATGGGTGAAAGCTGCTAGAGATGGATTCTGCTAAGTAGAGCTGATGGTGTTCTTTTTACATGGTATGCTCATGGTATCTGTGAATACCACTCCTGTGGATGCTACTGCTACTGCTGTGTCGATTGCTCTAGCTTTTGCTACTTGCAGCCTCATCTTCTTAGTGTTCCATCTCCACATCTTCATACTTGCTTTCCTGCCAGTTGGATCTAAATAAGAGCCATTGTGGCACAATGGTTAGAGTATAGTACTGCAGGCTATTTCTGCTGACTGCCAGCTGCCTGCAATTTGGCAGTTCGAATCTCACAATGAGGACTTAGATTATTGGGGGCAATATGCTGACTCTGTAAACCGCTTAGAGAAGGCTGTAAAGCATTATGAAGTGTTATATAAGTCTAAGTGCTATTGCTATATGCTCTTTCCATTTCTCAACATTTATTTCCTGTTCTTGACCACTCACTTCCTTGCCTTGCCTATTTCCTTAGCACAGCCCTCAGATTAATTTTTCACAATAGGCCCTGGCCTGAGGGGTAGCCCACAATAGGTGGAAATAGTCCTCCCTCCTTCCCACTACTTTTATCATGGACACCAGAGGCCACAATGCTCTCTTTCTATCTTTCAAGTAGGTTTGCAGGATAAAAGATAATGGTGAGGAAATAAGTCACCCACCTAATTCATTCAGAAGGCACTTTCTCCCTGAGTTGCATTCCTGAAAATCCAGCTGATGAATTAAGAATGGTCCTTGATTTATGGCTTATCTGCTCCTGTTTTAACAATGCAGGAATGGGCTATGATCTCTCTACTTCCCATTCATGTGAAGCCACAATAAAAAATAAAACTGATTTGATTTGAAATATTCCTCTGACATGTAGTGATTTAAGTATTTTTCCAAGACCAGGGTACATTTTGGGCTTCACGGGGAACTAATTTAGAAAAAAAAGTTACAGACCAAGCAAGAAAGGGAGAATCAGGAAAAGAACATGTGGACATTCTGCTTGTTCCTGGGAAAACCTAGGTTTTCACCTGAATGGCCTGGATCTCTGAAATTAGACCTTCAGAGGAAAGCAAGGGGAGTTTGGGGGAGGAAGGAGAACACCCCTCCACACACACTGCAACATAAAGGAAAGGCTTTATTTTCACCTCAGTTTTCTTCACAAATACCCATTTCAGGTTAGGCAAGACAATTGCCATGGCTGCAAGCCCTTACAGCCAGGAACACTTCTTGTCCTTCAGTCAGCTATTATACTCTTCAAACTTCGTACAATTTCCTTAGAATCCAGGGCTGCTCCAGGAACTCTGGAAACCCAGAGGGTATTCAGAAAACTGTGTTGCAAGTGACCACCTCCATAATTCTCTTTTTAAGAGTTCTCAGTAATATCAACTCACCAAAAATATAAATAATATTATAATTAGTTTAATGGAAAAACACAACAGGCATCTGTTGAATGTTTGAGGCCACCTGAGGTACATTTGGCCACATCCTATAACCAGCATCAGCTGATTTTGGAAACATACAAAATGCCCAGATATGTATTATCTCTGACCTTCCATTGCTGCCAATCTTACTCCAATTTGAAAGTCTGGAGGTAATAATTCTTTAAGATTAGATGTTTTGTGAATGAAATGACATAGCTGACAAATGAAAACAGGAAAGCAAAGCGGAATTTGTTTGACAATTTTTGAAAAAGAAAAATGAAAAATGTTTCAGTTTGAGGTACTGCCAATGGTAAAAGTAGGAATGAAGAAAGGGCCACCACTGCCATTGACTACCAATCATAATTATATACAGGAGCATAATTTGGAATATTTCAAAATATAAAATTAAATTTTCACTTTCTTTGCACAGAGACAGTTTAGATTAGAACATAGAATAAGAAGGTTGGAAGACACCTTCTAGTCCAACCCTGCTCAAGCAGGAGACACTATATCAATCTGGACAAATGACTGTCCAATCACTTCTTAAAAATCTCCAGCACCCACAACTTACAGAGGTAAGCCTTTTCACTGATTAACTGTTCTCAATGTCAGGAAATTCCTCCTTAGTTTTAGACTGTATATCTCTTTAATGGTCTTCCACCCATTACTTTTTGTCCTACCTTTTGGTGCTTTGGAGAATAGCTTGACCCTCTCTTCTCTGTGATAACTCCTCAAATAATGGAAGACTGCTATCATATCACCCATAATCCTTCTCTTAGTAAGACTATACATACCTAGTTCCCTCAATCATTTCATAACTGGCTGACCCACCGCACTCAGTGTTTAGTCCCCAATGGAACTGCATCTACACAGAGAGAAATATGCAGTGGAATACCCCAAGGCTCTGTTTTAGGCCAACTACTCTTCAACATCTTCATCAATGAATTGATGAAGATATATGTGGAACTCATCAAATTTGCAGATGACACCAAGCTGGCAGGAATAGCCAACACTCCAGAAGATAGGCTTAAGATACAGAAGCATCTTGACAAACTTGAACATTGGGCGCTATCTAACAAAATGAAATTCAAAATGAAATGGTGAAAAAAGTAAGGTTCTACATTTAGACAAGAAAAACAAAATGCACAGGTACAGTATATGTGGTACCTTGCTCAATAGTAGTAACTGTGAGAGAGATCTTGGAATCTTAGTGGACAACCATTTAAATATGAGCCAGCAGTGTGCTGCAGCTGCCAAAAAAAGCCAACACAGTTCTAGGCTGCATTAACAGGGATCAGGTGATGTGTTAATGCCACTTTATAATGCCTTGGTAAGGCCACACTTGGAATACTGCATCCAGTTTGGTCGCCATGATGTAAAAAGATGTTGAGACTTTAGAAAGAGTGCAGAGAAGAGTAACAAAGATGATTAGGAGACTGGAAGCTAAAACATAAATAATGGTTGCTGGTATTGGGTATGTCTAGTTTAATGAAAAGAAGGACTCGGGGTGACATGATAGCAGTATTCCAATATCTCAAAGGTTACCACAAGGAAGAGGGGGTCAATCTATTCTCCAAATCAGGGATCCCCAACCTTTTCGACGCCGCGCCCGGTTCCGACATCAGCTGGGCGCCGCGGCCCGGTATCAGGCGTCAACTGGCGCCGCCATCTTTTATGACGAACGGCGCTTCCGTGACGTCACCGAGCAAGCGCGCATAAAAGATGGCGGCGCTAGCGCTTCTGGTGAGCTTTTTCGGTAGAAATGGCTTTCTACCCGGAAAAGCTCATCGAGCGCTGGCGCCGCCATCTTTTATGACGAAACAGCGCCCGGTGAGCTTTCTACCCGGAAGCGCTTTTTACCAAAAAAGATGGCGGCGCCCAGCAACCAGCGGCCCGGTAAGGGTTGTTCCACGCGCCCGGTACCGGGTCCGCGGACCGGCGGTTGGGGACCCCTGCTCCAAATCACTTGAGGGCAGGACAAGAAATCAATGGATGAAAGGAAACTAATCAAGGAGAGAAGCAACCTAGAACTAAGGAGAAATTTCCTGAGAGCAATTAATCAGTGGAACAACTTGCCTCCAGAAGTTGTGAATGCTCCAACACTGGAAGTGTTTAAGAAGAGACAACCATTTGACTAAATTGGTATAAGGTTTCTTGCCTAAGAAGGGGGTTGGACTTGAAGACCTCCAAAGTCCCTGTTCTATTCTATTCTATTCTATTCTATTCTATTCTATTCTATTCTATTCTATTCTGTTCTATTCTTACTCCTACTCCTATCTACTCTTTTAATTCTATTTATCATGTTTTAGCCTCCAAATCCCTAATCTTTGTTGCTCTTCTTTGCACTCTTTTTAGGGTCTCAACATCATTTTTGCATTACGCTGAACAGAACTAGAGGCAGTATCATATTCTAAGTGTGGCCTAACCAGTGCAATATAAAGTGGTACTAACAGTTTAGGTGATCTTTAAACTATCTCTCTGTTGATGGAACACCTAGGTCATTTTCACGGTTACTACGGTCGAGCCAGGTACAATCTATTTTATACTTTGGATTTGAATTAGATTTTTCTTGCCTATGTGTAGGGCCTTATTTTTCTCACCAGTGAAGTGCATTTTATTGGGTAGGACTTAGCTTTCAAGTATGTCAAGATCCTTCTGACTTTTGAGTCTATCTAAAGCGTTAGCTATTTGCCACAGCTTGATGTCATCTGCAAATTCTATGAGTTCTCCTTCTAAATCATTTATGAAGTTATTGAAGAACACTGGGCCTAGGGCCGAATCTTCAGGTTCCCCACTGCATGCTTCCCTCTATTTAGATGTAGTTCCATTGAGGACTAGAATTGAGTGCAGTTATATATCCAGCTGGTGGTGATGCAGTCTATCCCAGATTGTTCTATCTTACCAAGAAGTAGGCTGTGGTCTACTTTGTCAAATGCCTTACTGAATTCCAAGTAAACTATCTGTTTCTGACAAACCCATGTTGACTTCTAAGTAATAGCTTTGCTTGTTTCTAGATGCTTACAAATGCAGTGCTTGATTACCTTTTCCAGAATTTTCCCAGCTATTTATGGCAGGCTAATTAGTCTGTAGTTTATTAGACCCACTTTTTTCCTCTTTTTGTAATTTGGAACCACATCAGCTCTTTTCCTGTTATCTGATATATTCCCTAACTTTTCTGTAGCTTTATCAAACTACTGTATTCCTTAAAGTTACTACAATCAAAACTAAAAATCTAGTGATCTATTTTTCAGAAATAGATCTGAACAAAAGCAAGCTCTACAATGTGCCAAAAGGGCGCTTTTTTCAGGAGGCAACTGGACTTTCTAGTTTTTCTTTGAAGACATTTTGCTTCTCGTCCAAAAAGCTTCTTCAGCTCTGGACATCATAGACATCAAGGTCTACAGTCTTAATTCCCAAGCAACAATTACAATATCAAGCAGAAAATATGTTAAATACTAATGATTAAGAAGTTAATCTGGGTATATTTCAAAGGACAGATCCAGATAAATTTATTCCACTGCCATAACATAAAGCAAGCACTAAACATTATCATTTGAATTAAAATACAAACTAGAAAGGAACTTCACATGCCAATTTAACCTTTTTCCACATCCACTGCAGGCACAAAGACCACTTGTGTATTTGGGCTATATGCAAATGACATATCAGCCACATAGTTATGAGAGCAGAGACTTTACTAGATAATCAGCACCCAGTTATATGGGACAGAATCTATCATGTGGAGAAGACATAGGTGACTGGCTGTGCTAAACCTCATTGCCTCAAAGATACATCTGGGTTCATGCATTTCAGCAGGCAACCAAATTAAAGACAGTAATGTTAAATTGGAACCAAATAAACTACTCCCATGAGATGATTTTCTAAGGTGTCAGGTTACCCACATAATCTGCATTTGATGGACGATAGAAAAACTGATTTGACAAGGACTTTCTACTCCAAAGACAAAATACTATAGCGATTCTTTTGGAATTGGGGGAACCTTTTCTAGAACATATTCATGAATGACCAGGTTTAAATTCCAAAAGAGAATGGGTGTCAGGTTAAACAATTTATCTACATGTAATTTGTTCAAAGCTGAACCATTTTCTTCAAATTTCATAGACATAAGGCAGTTACTGGTTCTGTCTGAAGATTAAATAGGGAGGCTTAAACAGGAAAGGTAGAAAGTTGAAAAGTTTTGGTTAAGAACACAGGACTCTACATATTCTACCTGCAGAAGGCAGCACAATACAAACAAGGCAATTCTGTACCAAAGTCAAACACATTGTATGCAACAAGTTCTCTTTCCAAATGGCATTTTGCAAACCAGGCAAATAAAATAAATTGCTTGACTTGCATAATTTATTCAGTTTCCACATTTATAGAGAGAGGTAAAGAGAAATATTGTACACTGAAGCCATGCCTCCAGGCCTCCAGTAACTTCTTCACTCCCATTGCTGGCTTTGGGTTTTTATCCATGCCCTTTCAATACTATCCTTTCACTCTCAAAATTGCTTTTCTAAAAGAAAGCTAAATTTTTGAGATTCCAATGCTCTAAAGTGATGGAAGATCAGAGATGTGTGATATCTGAGGTAATACTTGTCCTGTCAGTAGAAAAAGAGCAGTTTTTCAAGTGGCCTAACAGTGTGGACCAGGAACTATAATTCCTCAAGAGATTCACTCTTTCACAGGAAGAACCTGTACTCAGAAGAGAGAACAGAAATAGACATGCTTGTTGAGAACTTTTAAAAGGAAATGTAAATATCATTTCAGATATCATCAGACCTAAGACACTTCATTTTCCTTTCAAAGGGCAACCGCATCTTCCA
This sequence comes from Notechis scutatus, assembly GCF_049901735.1. NCBI lineage: Eukaryota > Metazoa > Chordata > Lepidosauria > Squamata > Elapidae > Notechis > Notechis scutatus. The sequence continues at coordinate 111,868,360 of NC_142011.1, read as the reverse complement.
GGCTATCTCCCAGCCCCTGTTTGTCCAGGACATTGAGCAGGTGATGTGGCTCCTCTTGGGCCCACTCCTCACCCTCATCCATGTTGGATTCACTCTCAGAGGCAATACCAGACTCATGAAATTTGATGAGCTCCAGGCTGCCCAAAGGAGAGTCCGTACTAGGAAGGAAATGGAAGCATTCCAGCTTCACCAAACAGTCACTCCTACCTAAAGGGCTGCCCAGAGAACTGGAAACATTGGAGAAGCTGTTGTCAGGATGAAGAAGGTGGGTGTCTTCAGGCATAGGGGTAGTGGGGTCACACAGAACAGGCAGGACACCTGATGGGTAGGTAATTTCCAACAAGCTATCTTGAGAGTCCACTGCAAGACAAGAAGAAAGAATGGCGCATCAGACCAATTACCTTTGCCATGTTTATATCAGAGAAGCTGGCTACCTTAACCATCCAAGAGAACAATTACCTGTTGCAATTATTTCTGCTGCTCTTGAAGACCACTAAGAATATACAGTTGGTCTAGAGTATGACTGCAAAAACAGTTTGGGGGGCATCACAGTATGCTTATAACACATCTCAATTCTGTGAGCTGCGCTGATTATTCATAAGCCCACTATGAATAATCAGCTCACAGAATGCACAGAATGGAGGAGTGTTACAAGCATACTTGTCATGGTTGACTCGCTATACAGCCCCACTCACAACCAGACAACAGTAACAGAAGGAGGATGGAATATATTGGAACGTAAGGGAGGCTTGGGAGGGAAATGTGGAAAGGAAGTGTGCCGATTGGAAGCCTGAGAAGGACCCAGAACCCCAAAGTCACCAGATGAGAATGTCTGAGGCAGACAAACTGTTCCCAAAACAAAGAGAATGCAAATGATTGGGGAACAATGGGAGATTCAGGAGGAAAAGGGAAGGTTTACTTATGCATGAAATAGTTAGAACTGGTTTTTCTACTTCTATACCCATATGGAATTTTCAGTAAAGTTATACTCTTGGTAAAAAAATGTCCCAGGAGTTTCTTTTGGTATCTAAGCCAGTGGGACTGTTGACAATACTATGATGAACCCCAAACTGTTTTTGCAGTCAAATTCTGGACCAACTGTACATTCTGAGTTACAATTCAAGCTACCAGTTGTCCTCTATATAACATCTCACATGGATTTGGGCCTTGTATTTATTTCTGCATTTGTCTCTGTTCATCCCATAAGATCAGACATTGTGGAAGTGCCCAATGCCCCATGGAGTATTATGTATATCTAAAGAATAGTGTCCATAGGAGTTCTGGTCTGCAGCGGTTCGGAGCAGAGAGGAATCCGCGACTGTGCACGGTTTCTGTCTGCGCTCGCTGCCGGAGTGCCCTGAGCCACCCGGCTTCAGGGCTAGCCACCTCCGTAGAAGGTGGCGAAGATAGGGGGGATCTGGCAGGGTCAAGAGATATCGCACCTCTCTTCTCTAGCTGGCTAAACTCCCTTTTCCGAAGGCAGCTGAGCGGCGGTCAGAAATGGCCACCACATAGAAGCGCTCAGCCGGAAAAAGAAAGTGTAGGAGGAGTTGAGAAGAAGTGAAAGTTTGTTTTTTTTTTGCTGACCGGGACAAAGCAACAACGAAAGTACCCTGGAACTTAAAATTTGCGAAAGATACATCGTTTCCAGAGATTTACAAGCGGCGAATGGAAGTTAAAAGGGAAAGTTTTTCTTTTTTTTCACTCTGCTTCCTAACGTGACAGCGAATAGAAATGCAAGAGAAATCGGAAAAACCCGCATTGGCACTAATAGGTAATTAAATGCTAAAGGGATAAGGATTTCTGAATATTTAAAAGAATTTTTTTTTGCTGTAAGTGGGAAGGGAGAGGAAAAGAATTGGAGCAGGATTTGGAAGTAAGGAGGAGATTGCCTAGAATCTCAAAGAACTATTAAATACTAACAAGACTTCTAAAAGATATATTTTAACTGGAACTTTGTAACTAAACAGTAACCCCAGAAAGAGAAAGTGAAGAAAGAAGAAAGTGCTAAAAGAAACAGCTTATTTGGATTGTTTGGTGACTTTGGGAATTATCATTGACTAAAAACACTTGGGTGGTTGTTTTGGAAAAACGTTTTCTTTCTACAATGGCATCACTTTTGGATGAATTGAAAATTGAATACAAAAAATACAAAGAAGAAGAACAAGAAGGGAAAGACTCTCTTGGCATTCTTTTTCAATTTTTAGAAATGGCGATTTGCACTTATGAGAAACTGACTGCGCAACAAGATGATTGGGACAAAGAAGAAGCCATCTTTGATGAACAAGTAACTGTATTTGGGGAAGAAAGGGAGAAAGAGGAAAAGAAAAAGGGGACTTTAAGACTTGAAAAAACAACCAAAAAAGAGAAAAATAAGGTGAAAAGTGGATATAATGTTAGAAAACAACAGAAAGGGGGAAAGCAGAAGAAGAAAAGGGAGGTGGAGAGACAAGGGGGTAAAAAGGGCAGGGAGAAGAACAAGCAAGGGAGGAAGGAAGGGATGAGAAGCCTTAATGGTGGGGAGCAAGATGTAAAGAAACAAGATTCATTTAGAGATAATGGGTAAATTTAATTGAAAAAGGGATTCTGCAAAGGTACATAAGATTGTATTGTTATATTTGTACTTAGAAATAATGTTAGAAAATTGGAAACAACATGTGATCAAAAAATGGGATAAAATATTTAGTGTAACTTAGTGAAATTTTTGTGAATAAAAAGAAGGCAATGAAATAAATGAGAGAATTGAAGTAGGAGGAAATGGGAACACTTTAATGATACAATGATTTAAAATATGTGATGTGGGGGGGAAATAACTATGGAAAGTATATGGAAAGTATATGGAAAGTATAAGTGTTCCCATAAAAGTATGATATTCAACTGAAAAGTAACGTGTAAAATGTTTAAGATATAAATGAATATTAATATTAATGATTAGATTTGTATTGGCATTGATAGTTGTTTTAATTATATTATATAAAATATAATGTGTAATTTTAGAATGTACTAAACAGAATCCCAATGGAAGCCATGTATTATATTAAGTATTATAAATTTAGGGGAAAGAGTTAAAGGCGTCACACTCCAATCAGTGTACAGGAGTTTTGTTTAAAGAGAAAAGAGAAATAGATAGCTGGAAAAACAGACAAATAATAATAATAAGCATTATGATTGAGATGAGATAAATAAAATAAAATTAAGAAAGTTAAAAGAGGTGAGAAGCTATATAGAAAATGGAAAATGGTAATAAGATCTGGAATGGTATGTAAAATGAACATGAATTTGAATTTGTGTCTGTACGAAGAGATGTAACCCGGGATCAAGCACCTTTCAGAAAAGATATTTTATGTTTTTATGTTTTATGTTTTGTTTGTTTGTGTATTGTCTTTGAAAATTAATAAAATCTGTTTAAAAAAAAAAGAATAGTGTCCATAGTCAAAGACGTTGACTGACTATAGTGAATCCTAGTGTAGTAGAAAAACTGAGGATGTGTCACAGGGAACTCAGGGTCCCTTTAGTGTTCTGCCAACTGGATGGCTCAGTAGCAGGGGCAGCCTCTGCACATTCAACTAGAAAGTCACATATGGCAGCACCTGTACTGTTTCAGGAGAAAAAGGGTGGATCCCTCTGTCTATGTGTAGATTACTGTTGGCTAAATGCAATTTGCATTGAAAACATCTACCCACTACCATTGAAGTGCTGACGTTTGAATTTTCCTGGATTCCTTCTTGCTTCTTGGCTTTCTGGACTCTTTCAACTTGCCTGCTGGATTTTCTTATTTGCAGCCGTGGTGCTCACAGTATTGGACTGGACTATTTGCAGCCAGAGGCTGCATGAGGCATGTGTGTGTGTGTGTGTGTGTCATCCTTTGGTTCTGGGACTTGCCAGGAACATGGGAGTATTTTGGGGGGGGGGGGGTTGGAGCAATAAAGCGCTGGTTTAAAATGTCAGCTGCCTGTGTTGCCTCTGTGCTGTGCCCTGGGTCATCAGACAAACTTTAACATTGGCGTGTCCCTCCCGAGCTCCATTTTCACTGGCAGAGAGTTGCAGGAGGCCGTTGCAGCCAAAAATGGAGCTTGGGTGGGCTACGCATGGCCCTCCCTAGCTCCATTTACGCTGGCAGAGGCACCACGGGCCGGTCCTTCACTGTTTCCAGGATGGCCCTGTGGGCCAGATCTAAGCACCCTATGGGTGGGCCTGCTATAGACATTTTACTTTTTCCTCAAGTAATTCAATTAGTTTACATTTTGTACAGATATAATTTGCTGTAAAGAAAAATACAGCATTAAAGACAAATGGAAAGTGTCTTCTGAACAGAAACTAAAACAGGAAAAGAAATGGTTCTTATAGACAGGAGGAAAAGTCCTTACTGGTGTTGAATCCCAGCAGTTTTGCCTCCAGTTCCTGCACTTGCTTTACCAGAAGTGATATATGCTGGAGAAGATCCTTATTCTGAAGCAAGAGCTGGTGTACACGAGCCTGGGCTTCAAGGCGGGCAGCTGCCTCTGTAACTAATTGGTCTTTCAACAGATGTACCTGCAGACACAGACAAAAAGCACATGGTTATACATAGCTGCAGAGAGAAGTATACAATAAAGATTTGTCTTTCTGTCAGAAACCTACACTCTGAATATAGATACGAATGGAGGCTGAATATACTTCAAGATTGCTTCCTCTGAGTCTTCCGGTTTGCAAGGTTTCGGCAGCGGCAGGGATTCGCGATACTGCGCGATCCCTGCTGCGTTCGCCGCCAAGGTTCCCCCGATCCGTTTGGATCTGGGGGATACAGCTGCCCCGTAGAGGCAGCTGAAGACAGGGGGGATCCGGACAGGGGCTTGGGGGTGTCGCAGACCCCCTCCCCAGCCGGCAGACCCCCTTTTCCCAAGGCGGAGGAGCGGCGGTCAGCAATGGCCGCCACGAAGAAATCTGCAGCCGGACAAGCAGGTGCAGGAGGGAGAAAGTTGGAAGAATTATGAAAGTTGCTTTCAACTGGGACAAGGCAAGAGAAAGTGCCCTGGAATTTTGAAGGCTGCTAAGGATACATTGTTTCCAGTGAGAGTTACAAGCTGCGAATATTCTAAAAGGGAAAGTTTTTTTTTCCTTTCGTTTCACTCTCCTTCCTAACGTGACAGCGGATGGAATCATAAGAGAAATCCGAAAACCTGCATTGGAGGTAATTGAATGCTGAAGGGATAAGGATTTCTGAACATTTAAAGGGAAAAAAAAAATCTTTTTGGCTGTGAGTGGGAAGGGAGAGGAAAAAAAGAATTGGAGCAAAATTTGAAAATAAGGAGAAGATTGCCTAGAATTCTAAAGAGTCACTAAACATCATTAAGACTTCTAAAAGATATATTTTAAAGGGAACTTTGTGACTAAACTTTAACCCCAGAAAGAGAAAGTGAAGAAGGAGAAAGTATTTAAAAGAAACAGCTTGTTTGGATTGTTTGGTGATTTTGGAACTTCTGAGAACTATTTCTGATTAAAAGCACTTGGGTGGTTGTTTGGAAAAACTTTTTCTCTGTACAATGGCATTACTTGTGGATGGACTGAAACTTGTATACCAAAAATATGAAAAAGAAAAGCAAGAAGGGAAAGATGTCCTTGGAACTCTTTTTCAATTTTTAGAAATGGCGGTTTGTACTTATGTAAAGCTGAATGAGCAACAGGATGACTGGGACAAAGAAGAAGCCATCTTTGATGAACAAATAACTTTGGTCGGAGAAGGAAAAAAGAAAGAGAAAAAGGAAAAGAAGACTTTAAGACTTGGAAAAACAATCCAAAAAGAGAAGAATAAGGTGAAAAGGGGATATTATGTTAGGAAACAACAGAAAAGGGGAAAGCAGAATAAAAGGGAGGTGGAGAGACAAGGGGGTAAAGAGGACAAGGAGAAGAAGAAGCAAGGGAGAAAGGAAGGGATGAGAAGCCTTAATGGTGGGAAGCAAGATGTAAAGAAGCAAAAGTTTTTTAGAGATAATGGATAAATTTTATTGAAAAAGGGATTCTAGAAAGGTACATAAGATTGCATTTCTATATTTGTATTTAGAAATAACCATAGAAAATTGGAAATAATATGTAATTTAAAATGCGATAAAATATTTAGTATAATCTAGTGAAATTTTTGTTAAGAAAAGGGGAGTACTGTAATGAAACAATGATTTAAGATATGTGATGTGGGGGGAGAAATAATTTTGGAAAGCATAAGTGTTCCTACAAAGGTATGATATTTAACTGAAATGGGTAAAATGTTTAAGATATAAATGGTTGTTAATATTAATGATTAGACTATGTTATCCTAGTGAAACTTTTTGTGAAATGAGAGATTTGAAGTAGGAGAAGGGGGAACATCGTAATGAAATAATGATCTATAATATGTGATGTGGGGGGGGGGGAATAACTATGGAAAATAGGTGCTCCCATAAAAGTATGTGATTTAACTGAAAAGTAATGTGCTAAATGTTTAAGATATAAATGAATATCAATATTAATGAATAGATTTGTATTGGTTTTGATAATACTGTATAATTTTAGAACGTACCAGACAGAATCCCAATGTAAGTTATGTGTTTTATATTAAGTATTATAAATATAGGGGAAAGAGATAAAGGCATCATACTCCATTTAGTGTACAGGAGAAGTTTTTTTCAAAGAAGAAAGATAAATGGATAGCTGGAAATAGAACAGACAAATAATAATAAATATTATGATTCGAATTGAGAGGAGATAAATAAAATAAAATTGAGAAAATTTAAAAGAGAGGAGAAGTTATATAGAAAATTGAAAATGCTAGCAAGATATGGAATGGTATATAAAATGAATATGAATTTGAATTTGTGTCTGTATCAAGAGTTTTAACCTGGGACTAAGCAACTTTCAGAAAAGAGATTTTTTATGCTTTTATGTTTTGTGTTTCTGTGTATTTATGTTTTGTATGTCTTTAAAAATTAATAAAATTTGTTAAAAAAAAAAGATTGCTTCCTCTGAGATAGCTAGTGAAACTGTCTTCTGGGCCTACAAAAGACTGAGAAGATCCAACCCACCAAATGCTTTGCAGATTCCTTAGATATTAAAGAGAAGCCAAGATATTGGCTTAAAGATAAAAACAACATTCATAATGATATCAATCTTCAGTAGAACTGCCAAGAGAGCAGTTCATAAGTAAGAATACAAATGTTGTATTGTCTCAACCACCACCAAATATTCTTAAATTTTCATTACTATCTTGGCAGTAAAGACAAAGATATTCCACGAGAGCTATGCAATGAAGTTGGCATTGAAACTGCTGGCCTAGGGTTCTATTCCTTTAAATCTTTTGCAATTTCTTAGCTAAAGGACTGCAATTGAACAGGCAACTGCTATTAGCTAAGCTCAGGTTGGAACATTTCATGCACTAACATGGTTCAGATTATTTTGTATAGGATTTCTATGCAGCCTTTTCTTTAATTAAATCTTCCTGCAAAATAGATAATAACCTGAGCCACAGCGAATTGAGTCTGTTGTTGTTGCTGCTGCAAAAGCTGTTGCAGAAACTGCATTTGGTGATGAGCAGAGAGAGGAACCTCTGACTCAGGCAACTGGGTAGAAGAAGGGAGAAGAATCTTATGAGAAGCCATGAGGATATTCTCTTTGTGAACCAAGTCCTACGAAAAAAGCAGATGCAGTGATCAATGCAGGATTCAATTTAGACTTTCCTATACCCAGTATACATCTCTTATTTCTCAGAAACATAATTCTTCCCCACCCAACAGGCAGAAAGGAGGAGCTACAGTCGCACAATCAAAGCAGAGTTACACTCTACCTTAGGAAGGAGACCACAGAAATTCCAGTGCTCACATAACTCAGCAAGTACAGCTAACCAGGATAATGTACTCCAGCTCATTCATAGTTTTGGAGAAACCATCCATATTATTTTCTTTACCCAATTAAAAAAAAAGTAACAGCATGAACCATAACGATGCATCAAGGCCTCAATCCAAGAGGATCTGATATTCTGGCTAATATGAAAAGTATCCAGTAATTTGTCATCTATGTATGTAACCATCTTAAACATCAGAGACTGACTTTAAAATATCATTGTTTCCTGCCAATATCAAATGGAGGAGGAGATGGAGAAGGCAAAGGGAAAGCAGTGAAACAGAAAAAAACTGCTTCTGAAGTACAAAGTTTTCAAATATTGTATGGCATCAAAAATAGAGATCATTTGCTGAGAACACTGGGAATGGGCTGACATGTATCACAATAACATTCCTTTGGAAAAGGCTCTACTGAGTAGGGTCAATTTATTTCCAATGAATGATATATTTCTCATATTCCCCACAAATGAAATATAAATGGATAATTCCCATTAATGAAATGAAATATTTATCATGAACAATGTAAGAAAAAATCAGTTTTTCAATTCAAGAATATAATAATTTGATTTGATTTGCCTTTCACTTTAGGATTAGAATAGCGTACGGAAGGTAGTGGACCATATGTCAGTTAGACTTTTGATTCTATAAAAGGCAAAGGCTATACTCTTCTTAGAGCTGCATTCTTTGAACATAAGCAACACTAACAAGCATACATATACCTTGATGCAAAGAAGACCAGACGTCTCTTTACCAACAGCGTCAAGATCTGTCACCCCCCTGGTAAATTCCAAGTGATCACTCCCTGGTCGTCTGATGTCCACAGCATCAATGTCTGTTTCCTCAGTAGTGTTGACAGGTTCAGGTTCAGTCAAACCAGAGGCTGTGAAAAATTATTGGTAGCAAAAATTATTGTTAAGGTTGAACCACTTTTGAACCATTTAAGTTTTATCGCTATTCAACTTGCCAACGAACTGGGTGGAGGGAAGAATGCAGATGCTCCAGAGACAAGAGAGACAAGATCTCACTAAGGATGCAGGTGTCCAACAGAGGAGTGAACTGTTCCCAAAACAAATGGATGATTCATAATTGGACAACATGATCAAATCGGGGTGGGGAGAAGGGGAAGCTACTGTTTAACTATACAAGCATTGCATGGGAAAACCAGAGTTGGTTTTGATTCTTCAGTGCTGAAATGGTGTATCCAATAAAGTTTTGCTTTCAGAATTTAAAAGTTCCTGATAGTATCTACTTTTCTTAGATTTGCTAGTCGGACCACTGCCAATTATGACAGCAATTTAGGCAGGCTCTAAGATAAGGTCCTAACATCTGGTTTAGGAGAGTCAAAGTGAAGTCCCAGTAGGCCCACAGAGAAAGATTAATTCCACGCAGAGAAAGATTAGATCTACTCTTTCAGTTCTGTATGCAAGGGGTGAGGGCATTTTTCAACCTGCTCTGGGCAAGTCGAGCCCATTCTTTACTCAAATACATTTTTGCCATTTCTTTTTCTATCTGTCTAGACTTCAGTTTTCTGTTTGTAGAAAGACAGAACCTTTCCCATCATTGTTGTCTTTTTACCTGATGCTTCCAAATCCTCGCTGCTCTTTTCACTATGACTGTCCTCTTGGCCATCAGCATTCTGCTGTGTATGCTGAAGGCTCAATTTATGGCAGACTTCAAATGCTTGCCCCACTGTTCTGACAATGCGCATGGCTTGACTCTGCAAAGTAGAGAAAAAAGGCAATAAGAACATCCCATCTGAAGACCAAGGCTAACAGCTTTCCTGCAGAAAAAGATTTATGCCTTCTCTTAATATTCAACTAGATAAAGTACCAATAATCTAGTTGCAGTTTAAACCTGTGTCAAGTTTGGTAATAATCCATTTTCTTCTATGTGCTATTAAAGCTTTGGTTTTCTCTCATTTCTGTAGCTAACATATTGTCTCAACATAATTAGACAATCTGCTCCCAAAGAGTCCATTTTCCTATATTCTTCTTTTAAACTTTGGAGTCTTGCTCTTTAGTGATGTGGAAAGAATCACAGATGAGCCAAATTGGAAAACCAGGTCTCGTTTCTGGCTAATATGAAAGTTCCGTATTTGTCATCTATTTGTAACCTCTTAAACATCAGTCCATTGAATATTGTACTCCAGGATTCAGAAGCTGCATTTGATTTTAAGCTATTCATTCTGAATTTATATATAGAAATGTACATCCTCGTAGACTTACCTAATCCACATTTATAAACTTCTATCTCAATCAGAGCTGAAGAAAGAAGGGAAGCGAAAGGTAAGGGAGAAAGATACACCCAATTGAATGCAGAATTCCAGAGAATAGCTAGAAGAGAAAAGAATGCCTTCTTAAATGAACAGTGCAAAGAAATAGAAGAAACAATAAAATAGGGAGGACGAGAGATCTCTTCAACAAGATTTGAGATATGAAGGGAATGTTTCATGCAAAGATGGGCATGATAAAAGACCAAAATGGCAGGGACCTAACAGAGGCAGAAGAGATTAAGAAGAGGCGGCATGTGCTGTCCCAAGCCAGTCTATGGGAATTGGATAGTTACTTAGGAATTATGAGCTGTCCCCTTAACGGAATGCATCATGGTAAATGTAGTTAAAGGTATCCTGGGAAATGTAGTTCATGTCACGTGGCTACATCTGTAATCCTGATTGGTCACTAATTTGACCCTCGATGGTTGGGGGAGTTTTCCTCACTTTTGCCTGAATTTCCTAACTCATGGCAGCTGCTTTCTATTGCTATGAGATGGGTTAGGAGATAACCATCTTTTACCTACAAGACAGATATGCAAAGGATTGGTCATTAAAGAAGAACTTCATCACAAATGTGAGTTATGAGGATACCTGATTAACCAATAAAAGTACTTTGTTATGGATGTTTTGTTGAGTTTATCTACCTCTGTAAAGAATACAGAAAACGGCAAACTTACACAGAACTATACAAGAATGAGCTTAACGTCCCTGATAACCACGACGGGGTGGTCACTGACCTAGAGTCAGACATCCTAGAATCAGAAGTCAAATGGGCCTAAGGAAATCTGAGCAACAACAAAGCTAATGGAGGTGACAGTATTCTAGCTGAGCTATTCAAAATCTTAAAAGACGATGCAGTAAAAGTTCTATACTCAATTTGCCAGCAAATCTGGAAAACTCAACAGTGGCCACAGGATTGGAAAAGGTCAGTTTACATTCCAATTCCAAAGAAGGGCAATGCCAAAGAATGTTCAAACTACCACACTATTGCATTCATTTTACATGCTAGTAAAGTTATGCTTAAAACCCTACAAGCTAGGCTCCAGCAGTATGTGGATCGAGAACTACCAGAAGTACAGGCAAGATTTCAAAGAGGCAGAGGAACTAGAGATCAAATTGCCAACATATGCTGGATCAGGGGTTGCCAACCTTTTGGACCTCAGGGACCACCAAACTCATAATTTTAAATTCCAGGGACCACTAACCAGTTCTATGGGCATGGCCTAATTTGTGGGTGTGGCTTGGTGGTCATGTGACTGGCGGGGCATGGCTTGTATGTAAATATTATCAATATTTATATAAATATTGAATTTTTTATAAAAAAGAGTAACTTTTACCCAAAATCAGGCAAAGTAGGCAGGCAGATTGAATTGCTCACAGAATCACAGATTCATTCCGATATCTATCTATCTGCCATCGTCTAGCTCAGTCTGTCAAATAAAATTTGCTTGCAAGCAAACTCATAAAATTAATTCACAACACACCATGTATGTAAATATTGATTTTTTTTATTAAAAAAGAGCAACTTTTACCCAAAATCAGGCGAAGCAGACAGACAGATTGAGTTGCTCATAGAATCATTCAACCATCATCAATCATTCATATCTATCTGCCATCGGCTAGCTCAGTCTCTCAAATTTGCTTGCCATGAGTCTGCACTAAATAATAGAATCTTCGGTCCTAAGGGAGGTTCGGCTGTGCTTAAAAGCAGAGCCGAAGATCTAAAGACTAGCTAGAAAGAAAGAAATCCAACCATTTCCGGCTTCCTAGCTAATCTAAATCTCCCGGCACAGCAGAACAGATGATGGTTGGAAAAAGGAAAAATAGCAATTTAGCAGGCAAGTTTGCCGGGTAAGGAGTGAGTGGGCAGGGGGAGGGTTCCCGGGGGCCATGTGGGCTGTGTAGCCTTGTGTTTCTGCGCAGCCTGGATTAATTGCTTTGGGGAGGTGCTCTGGGGGTGAGATTTCTCTGTGGCCCACCAAAATTTTCTCATGGCCCACCAGTGGGCCGTGGCCCACTGGTTGGCGACTGCTGCGCTGGATCATGGAGAAAGCTAGGGACTTCCAAAAAAAAAAAAAAAACCTCCTTCTGCTTCATTGACTATGCTAAAGCCTTTGATTGTGTGGATCACAACAAATTGTGGCAAGTTCTTAAAGAGATGGGAGTACCAGACCATCTTATTTGTCTCTTGAGAAATCTATATGCAAGTCAAGAAGCAGCAGTGAGAACTGGACACTGAACCACTGATTGGTTCAAAATTGGGAAATGAGTCCAGCAAGGCTGTTGTCCTGCCTATTTAACTTATATGCAGCGCACATCATGAGAAAGGCAGAGCTAGTTGAATCAAAAGTTTGAATTAAGATTGCCAGGAGAAATATCAACCTCAGATATGCAGATGATACCACTCTAATGGCAGAAAGTGAAGAGGAACTAAAGAGCCTCTTGATGCAGCTGAAGAAGGAGAGTGCAAAAGTTGGCTTGAAACTCAACATTAAGAAAACTAAGATCATGGCATCCGGCCCTCTCAATTCCTGGCAAATAGATGGGGAAAAAATGGAGGTAGTGACAGATTTTATTTTCCTGGGCTCCAAGATCAAGATTGGGACTACAGCCAAGAAATTAAAAGACGCTTGTTCCTGGGAGGAAAGCTATGGCAAATCTAGACAGCATATTAAAAAGCAGAGACATCACCCTGCCAACAAATATGTGTATAATCAAGGCCATGGTTTTCCCAGTTGCAATATATGGCTGTGAAAGTTGGACCCTAAGAAAGACTGAGTGCCAAAGAATCGAGGCCTTTGAATTATGGTGTTAGAGAAGACTCCTGTGAGTCCCTTGGACTGCAAGGTGATCAAACCGGCCAGTCCTAAAGGAGATCAACCCTGACTGCTCTTTAGAAGGCCAGATCCTGAAGATGAAACTCAAATACTTTGACTACCTAATGAGAAGGAAGGACTCACTGGAGAAGAGCCTAATGCGGGGAAAGATTGAGGGCAATAGAAGAAGGGGACGACAGAGAATGAGGTGGTTGGATGGAGTCACTGAAGCTCTAGGCATGAGCTTAAATGGACTCCGGAGGATAGTAGAAGGCCTGGAGGAATGTTGTCCATGGTGTCGCGATGGGTCGGACACGACTTTGCAACTAACAACAATCTCAATCAGAAGGCAGATATAGAACACTATTCTGAATTTTGAGTAAGCAACAAACTAGATACATTTTTGCAATAATATGTAGTTTGTCACTTAGACGTGAGGGCATAACAAGGAACACATTTTTGGAGTGGCCATTCCTGAATTATATTCCCAGAGAGCAAATAATAACTATCATAAAAGTTATGGTGTAATTTAGGTTTAAATGGTTTTTTTAAAGTAAAAGGTAATGGTAAAGTTTTCCCTGTCAGTCATATCCGACTCTAGGGGATGCTACTCATCTCACTTTCTTGGCTGAGGGAGCCAGCACTGTCTGAAGACAATTTCCATGGTCATGTGGCCAGCATGGCTATATGCCAAAGGCACAATTTAAGCTGTTACCTTCCCACCAAAGTAGCACCTATTAATCTACTTAGATTTGCATGCTTTTGAACTGCTAGCTGGATAGGAGCTGGTGCAAGTAATGGAAGTTCACCCCGTTGCATGGAACTCAGGTCTTGAACCTGAGCTATCAGCTCTCCAGCTGACAAGCTCAGCATCTTTAAAAGTAAACCAATTTAAACCTAGAAACAGAACAGTGTTTTCCAACCTGACCAATCTTCAGTCAATGGGATGTCAATTTCCATTATTCTCAGCAATAGCCAATGTGTAAGGATAATTCTCTCTCATCTTTCATCCCAGATAACCAAAACACATTGGCTTTGCCTCAAAGCAAGCAATGTGACATGCTCTGGCTCTATTAAGGAAAAAGGTCTGCCTAACGCCTTCTGCTCCAAGTTAAAAAACAATCTTGCCTATTTGAAACTGAGAAGAGCGAAAATGGAATGAAAATAAGGAAGATGTATTTGAATAAAGAGAAAGGGCGTTGGTACTTACCTGACACACCTGTTCTCTTTGAACTGTGAAGAGCATCCAGTAGTGGGAGGTGCTTCAGTTCTCTGCACATCTAGGCTGGGCTTAATTTGTGGAACACTCCTCCTCCTCCACAGGACTCCTCCCCAGCGTTCCCCAGTTTTGGCGAAGACGAGAGAAATAAACACCCTCGCCCTCAATGCCCTAACAATTCATTGGCTGAAACAGGACCCCACCAGACGGAAAAGGGGTGGGGCTGGATGCTCTGAACAGCTCAAAGAGAATGGTGTGTCAGGTAAGTACCAATGCCCTTTCTCCCATGAGCTGTTCAGAGCATCCAGTAGTGGGACATACCAAAGCTTGGCCTGTCCTACGGGAGGGACTCCATCTGGCTTGGACTCTCCTCCTGGTGCCTGTGGACCCGTTGCAGAACTCTTCTGCCAAAGGAGGCCTCAGCGGATGGAAACACATCTATTTTATAATGCCTAATGAAGGGCGATGGAGAGGCCCAGGTTGCAGCTCGACAAATTTCAGTTATTGGTGCCTGCGTGGCCCACGCTGCTGATGTTGCGGCACTCCTTGTTGAATGAGTTGTTATGCCCCTAGGCACCTATAGTGACTGAGTATGATACGTTTTCGCTATTGCAGCCTGTAGCCAATGACCTATTGTGGAAGATGAGGCCTTGCATCCCTGAGTGTTGGGCTGAAATGACACAAATAAAGCTTCCGTTTTTCTGAAAGTTGCTGTGCGGTGAATATATATTTGCAATGCTCGTCTCACATCAAGCCAATGCCACCCTTGGAATGGCCGGGGACAGAAATTAGGAAGTATCAGCTCTTGTGTCCTGTGAAAAGCTGAATTAATTTTGGGTATAAACGTAGGATCAGGACAAAGGACCACCTGGTCAGAATGAAAAATGCAAAGGTCCTGTCTGATCGCCAAAGCTGCCAGTTCCGAAATACGACAAGCGGAAGTGATCGCTACAAGGAAAACTACTTTATATGTCAGAAATTGGAGACTTGATGATTTCAAGGGTTCGAAAGGGTACTTGGTGAGTGCAATGAGGACCTTGTTAAGGTCCCAAGTGGGATAATGGTGAACTGCTGGCGGGTGTAAGTTTGTGGCTCCTCGAAGGAAACTCCATATGTGTGGGTGATGAGAAAGAGACAGTAGACCCTCACAAGAGACAACTGATGCCATGGCCGCCACCTGTCTTTTCAACATATTAGGTGATAATCCCTTGTCAAACCCCTCTTGTAAAAACTCTAGGATCTGAGCCACTGATGGAGAGATGGGATAAATGTGAGACTTAGTACACCATTTGCAGAAACTGGACCACGTGGCATTGTAAATGCGGGGTGTTGAGGGGCGTCTGGCAACTTGGATGGTGGTGATAACTCTGTTGGAAAACTTTTCGCTCTTCAGACGTCTCCTCTCAACCTCCAGACGGTCAGGAGCAACCATTGAGGGTCCGGATGTTGAAGGGGTCCCTGGGTTAGCAAAACCCTGTCCGGCGGAATTCTCCATGATGTTGATAAGGATAGACTGCGGAGGTCTGCAAACCACGGCCATCTGGGCCAGTAAGGAGCTACTAGCAGCAGCTCCGCCCTCTCGTCCAGCAGCTTCTGGATGACCTTGGGGATCAGTGGAAGTGGTGGGAATGCGCACAGAAGACCCTGGGACCAACAGCAGCGGAGCGCATTGAAGTTCTCCGCTCCTTGTGAGGGGTACCTGGAAATGAATCTGGGGAGCTGAGAGTTGAGGGTGGAAGCGAACAAGTCTACCACCGGCTGTCCGAATCTCCTGACCGCCTCTTGAAACAGGGTCGGATGGAGGCGCCACTCCAACTGATCGATCGTGGCCCTGCTTAGCCAGTCTGCCTGTGTGTTCGATAGGCAAGAAATGTGCTCTGCTCTGATGGAAAGCAGGTTGTTCTCCGCCCAAAGACACAAATGCTCCACTTCCCGCATAAGGTGTTTCGACTGTGTGACTCCATTTGTTTATGTGAGCTTTTGCTGTTACATTGTCAGTCAATATTAGTATGTGTTGATTGCGTACCTGTGGAAGGAAATTGCGGGAGAGCCAGGTGTACTGCTCAAAGCTCCAGCCAGTTTATGCTGCACGACTGTTCTATGGAGGACCAGCGGCCTTGGTGCTGTGAGCAATTGAAAGTGAGTTCCCCATCCAAACAGGCTGGCATCGGTGATGATGATAAGTCTGTGGGGCTCTTTGAACAGACAACCTCTATTGATGACTGGTCTGGTCCACCAGTGGAGAGATATGAGGATCTTTGATGGTACCTTGACCTTGTATTTGGAGTTGCTTTGGCCAGAGCGCTGGTACGGGAGCAGGAACTACTGGAGGGATCTAGTGTGGAGCCGGACCCAAGGAATAATAGATATACATGAGATCATCTTGACTAACAATTTTGATAGTTCAGCTAGGGACACCCTCTTATGAACCCTGATCTCCTTAACGAATTGATGAATGCTGTTTTGTCTATCTGGTGACAGGAAAACTTTGTCTTCCACCGTATCTATGACTGCCCCCAGATGGATTAATCGAGTCGAAGGTGTTAAATGACTCTTTTCCCAATTGATTGAGAACCCGTGTTGTTGTAGGGATTGTAATGTAGTCTGAATATCTCTGACTGCTTGATGAGGGGAAGATGACAAAATTAATATGTCATCAAGGTAACACTGGAGTCGTACAGGGATACCTCGGAGATGAGCAGCGAGAGCTGCGAGAACCTTTGTGAAGGTCCTGGGGCAGAAGCTAGTCCGAAAGAAGGGGCCACATATTCGAAATGGTGGTTATTATAACAGAATCTCAAAAATTTATAGTGGGAAGGCCAAATAGAAATATGTAGGTATGCCTCCGTCAGATCTATAGACGTAAGGATGTCACCTTTTCTGATGCCGAGTAAGATAGATTGCAGGGTGTGCATTTTAAACTTGTGATATACTAAGAAATGGTTAAGACGTTTCAGATCTAATATTGCTCTCCACCCCCCCCGAACTTTTGGGAACAACAAAAAGATGTGAATAGAAACCTTGCCCTCGTTGGTTGGTAGCTGGTGGTTGGATGGCTCGTATGTCCAGTAGATGTTGGATAGCTGTTTCCATAAGATTGCGTTTAACCGGATCTCTGGAAAGAGGGCACGACATAAAGAAGTCTGGGGGAGTGGATTGAAACTCCAGCGCAAGGCCAAATCTGATCGTGTCTCTGACCCAGGAATCAGACGTTGGAGTCCCATTGGTCCGCGAATAATCTAAGGCGTCCACCAATGGGAGTCGGGTCCAGGGAGTTATCTTGGGCGCCAGAAAGACCTATTTCCTGCTCCTCGAAAGGATCTCTTGGATTGGCCACCCCTTCTGTTCCTATCCCCGAAGTTGGACCTCTCTGGCTGCTGCCCTGGTCTGAATGATGGGGGTCTCTGGTATCTGGGTGAGAAGGGTCCCTGATAAAAGGGCCGAAAGGATCCCCTCCGAAAGGACTGAGGGTTTCTAGAATCTGACTTCCGAAAAAGGGAAGGTAGAATTTTCTTTTTGTTTTGGGTTTCGATTAGCAGCGGGTCGAGGGCAGGGCCAAACAGTCTGTCTCCCACAATAGGAGATGAAGCCAGCTTGCATTGTGTTTAATGTCCGCTTGCCAATGTTTTAACCATAATAAGCGTCGCGCTGTGACATGTGAAGTAATGGCTCTGGATGAAAACTTGACCGCATGATGAGTTGCGTCAGCTGAGAATTCAGCGGTTGCTATAAGTTTTGCAATATCTTGGTGTGCTCTAATGTTGGAATTAGGGACATACTCCCGTAAGAGACGGAGCCACCTGAGAGAAGAACGGGTAAAGAAGGAAGCGGCCGTGGCTGCTCTGATGGCCCACGCATCAGACTGATGGGCCCTGCGTAGGGCTAGCTCAGCCCGTTTTTCCTCTGGCTACAATGGCTCCAGCACTTCACTGGGATTGGAGGACGAGGATGCTAATCCCACTATAGGTTCGTCTACCTCGGGAGTATTCAACAATTTTGAGAAATCAGGGGCCAAATTAAAATATTATCCTGTCATATCCCATGGGGGCAGGGTACACCGCTGCAGACGCCCACTATTTCTGTACCAGGTCCGAAAACATGTGAGGAACTGGAATCACATCTGCCTCGACTACCGGTTGGTTGATCTTCTGGTCCCTCTTCTGAAGGAGTTGGAGTGGTACAAGAGATCGACTTGTTCAGGCACGCAATGTTTTTTGCCTTAAACAAGAGTGATCTGAATAGTTGTGGGCGGAATAAGCCTGTAAATACAGGTTGATTGGGAACAAGGCCCTCATCCTCAGACATCCCCCTTTCTAAGGGGTCCACTTCCGACAGGGCCGGGTCACTGTCATGTATTGATCCTGATTCAATCTGTTCCATTTGATCAATTTGATCCACTTCTTCCATCTCCTCCTCCTCCATCGGCCCTTGGAGGAGCACTTCCCCTTGTAACTGTACCTGGGTATAGTGTTGCTCTGACCTGGTCAACGACCTTAGCGATTGAGAATCATAATCAACAGTTACAGGATGTTCCCTGGTCAGAACTACGTGTTGAAGATCTGCTGCTATTCCCTGGCGGATTGCCTGCTCCATCCACACCTTCATCCTCTCTGGAGCTTCCTCTGGAAGAATATCGTCCTGTCGAAGACCAGCAGCCATTGGAGTGAATGTAGCTTCGGGAGACCTTTGCATGGTCAGTGTTCCAGGTAACTGGGCCTGTTGACTCAGGGGAATCAAGTTGCGCCTGGATGAGAGTGAGACATCTAGAGGAGGAGGAGGGTGGGAAGAGGTAGACGGTCCTGGACTGGGGGACGGAAAGTCCTGTGAGGCCCTGTGTGCCTCCCTTACACACTTATCTATTTGCTTTTCTAATGTTTTATGGTGGCCTGTTGGCATCCTTTTCTGAAGCTTTAGAATTACCTTTTGTCTGCTTACATTTGCACTGAGATTTAGCTTTGACCCTTAAGGTCTGAGAGCTACTACCACCTGCCATTTTGATTGAAAGAAATGCAGTATGCTCGTTATTCAAAGCGATATTGTGGAGGCAGTTGGCACGCCCAGGGGCCTGATCCAAGAAGGGACTGGGTGCCCTGATAATATCTTATCCCCTTCTTCTTTTTTTGTTAAAGATATATATATGAGTCGTATCAGAGTAATAATATATTTCGTTATTAAGATATTAATACCGAATATTTATTATCTGTAAATTATTATTATTATTATTATTATTATTATTATTATTATTATTATTATTATTATTATTATTATTATTATTATGGATGATAATCACCAATATGTATAGATATAAATATATATTTCTAAATTAATAGAAAACAGCTTGATATAGTGACGATCCAAACAGCCAAATGAAGAACTCCTGAAAAGGCCAAGATAATAAAGAGAGGCCTTCAACAGCTTCCCTGCACAGGCAGACATGGGCCTGGGTGCTCACTGTTGTGCCACTGGGTGGATAAGGCTGTGAGGGTTAAGCCAACAATAATCCATGGATGGCCTAGAATCTAATAAGAAAACGAGGTGTAATAATTCCTTAGATTATCTGAAGAGAAACCTGATTGAGAAGGAAAACTACCTCACACAGCTCGAGTTACAAATAGCGCGGCCACGCAGTCTTTAAAACAAAAGCAAAACAATGGCCATTACTTTTGGTGTGCGCGTGCTTCCCAACAACAAACTCCCGCCGCGTGGAGAAAATGCCTCTGACGACTTCTTCTTGTGGCTAAAAAATGGCCGGGAAAGGGGTGGAAAGAATTAAGCTTTTATGCTTTCCACACCAAAACGGCATTCTGAGCGGAAAAAAATCAAACGATACGACTTGGATGAGGGTGAAAACGTCCACGCCGCTATTGCCGATGTAAAAAAAGGCAATGCGGAATCACAATGGCAGGGGGTAGAACAAGCAGTTAGGGGGGCTCGGAGTGATGCCGAAGCCGCCTGCCACTTCGGGGCGCGAAACAGCGCTGCCCGAAAATGCAAATGATCTCCGATGGCCAGATGGAGAGAGTTAACATCAGGAGATCGTAATGTGATTTGGAGGCTAAAAGCCTGAAAAAACAAACCGGACTATTTCCAAACCTGCTGAATAATTCTCCTGTTTCGGCCAAGGAAGAACAAAAAGCACTGCCTATCCTCAACGAGGCTGAGCCAAAACTGGGGAACGCTGGGGAGGAGTCCCATGGAGGAGGAGGAGCGTTCCACAAATTAAGCCCAGCCTAGACATGCAGAGACTCAAGCACCTCCCACTACTGGATGCTCTGAACAGCTCATGGGAGAAGGGGAAAGCTAAGATTATTCAGGCCCAGTTTTAAGCTTAGATTTTCTAGAAAACTAAAAAATAAGTACAATTGTACAAGTAAAATTGAATTCTTCTGATTCAAATAAATTCCTTACTTATTAGATATTTCCTTTTATTTTCATCAATTTTTCTAACCCATCTAAGATGTTTTTCAAGTTTTATTTCTACTTCCTAAGGCTTGAGCTATCTCACTCAATTTTGTGTAATCTGAATTTATTTTATCTTTATGTGTTAAACTAATTAACAGAAATAAAGAACAAATTATAGCATTGTTTTTGTTTCTGGTGCTTATTTTATTTATGCAAGCTCAGTTACTGTAATGACACTTTGGGAACTCTGTGCAACAGAATGTCCTATATAAATAGTAGATCCATTCTACCATCAGCCTTAAAGTTATCCCCATCTGTGATTTAAGCAGCATTATGTTTTTTTGAACCCAACCTTAATTATATTTTCAGATGATTATATAAAACAATTGAATTAATTTTTACAATGTTTTTCATTTTGAAAATAATGTTAGAGCCACTGTGGTGCAGTGGTTAGAATGCAGTACTGCAGGATATTTCTGTTGACTACTGGCTGTCTGCAATTTGACATATTGAATCTCATCAGGCTCAAGGTTGACTCAGTCTTCCATCCTTCCGAGATGGATAAAATGAGGACCCAGATTCTTGGGGCAATATGCTGACTCTGTAAAGTGCTTAGAGAGGGCTGTAAAAGCACTGTGAAGTGGCATATAAGTCTAAGTGCTATTGCTATCTCCCAGTTGATATCTGGGGTGTATGGAATGTTCAGGGAGGGGTAACACCTCTGGTGTAGGGACAGGTTGTGTTCTTTTAGGGCAGCTCATCCACCTTTGGTCCCCACCTGTCACTCAGCTCTCATCCTAGTAGCTGTAGAATGTGCAGCAGCCATACCCTGGGCAATAGTTTCAACCAAACCAGGTTGAGAGTAGCTGTTGGGTCATTGACCTTCAGTGAGAGGGACTTGTTTATCCCGAGCATGTGAGGCAGATTCTGATGGAGTGAGCAGATGAAATCTACCAGAATAGAACAACGGTCATGAAGGCAGTCTCTGCAAGTAATGTGGTTATGCTAAGAGGTTATGCAAGACATGAAAGGCGCCCTGGTCAACCACTGTGCTCAGCCCATCTCCAACTGTCTCGACTCTTGTCCTGCCATTGGAGCAAGATGGAATCTGGGAAGAGAGAGAGATACTGACTATGCACACTTCTCCCTCACTTTAATCCAATTCATATGCAAGTCTTGACATCCCCCAACTCCCATAAACCTTCAAAGTCCTGTGGTGATGGGTGAGTGATGAAGTAGCAGGTGTGGATACACCAGGAGCTGTAGCCACAGACCTGCACATAGGCAGCTCAGATCTAATGGTCGTCTTCTTGCTGACCAAAGCAACAGTTAGCTTTGGCAGCCCTCTTTAGGACTATACTGCTCACCTCCGTAGTAAGAGGAAGGGGCTAAAAAAGGTGCCCTAAACATTGTTGCTTCATAGAATCCTGGCCAGCTTACCACGGGTAGAGGGGATCCCATTTCATATGATAGAATAACAAAACTTCAAAGAAAACTTAAAGTGACACCACTCACTATTGGCACATGGAATGTATGCATGCTTCAAGACAACCCCTCAGGAGATCGACCAGAAAGAAGAACAGCCCTGGTCACCAGAGAGGTTGCAAGATTTAACATTGATATTGCATCCCCGTGTTAAACTCATCTAGCCAGCAAAAGTCAGTTCACAGAAACAGGAGGTGGTTATACATTCTTCTGAAGTGGACACATCAGTAACGAACGCTGTGAATCTGGAGTTAGTTTTGCAGTTAGGAATCATCTTATCCACAAACTTGCCAGTCTTCCCAAGGGCGTGAACAAATGACTCATGACACTGCATCTCCCACTACCAAGAGGAAAACAAGCCACACTGATCAGCACCTACATACCCACAAAGACGAATCCAGATGAAGTAAAGGACAAGTTTTATGAAGGTTTCGATGCCCTACTCTCATCCAGGAAGCGCACCGACAGGCTGATTCTACTTGGGAATTTCAAAGCAAAAGAAGGAACTAATCATTCTGCCTGGGATGGCATCATTGGAAAAAATAGAATCAGAAAATGTAACAGCAATAGCCTATTACTACTGAAGACATGTATGGCTCATGAGCTGATCATCACCAATACCATCTTTCGCCTGCTCACTCGCAAAAAGTTGTCCTGGATGCACCCATGCCCAGAGCACTGGCATCTTATTGAGTATGTCATCGTGCAGAGGAAAGACAGACAGGATGTATGGGTGATCAAGACCATGCCAAGTGCTGACTGTTGGACTGATCATAGACTCATCATCTCTAAATTAAGCTTTCACGTCAAGCCAAAGAGACATCTGCAGGGAAACAAAGATGTGATGAAATGGATTAACGTCAGTAAACTGAGGAACCTCAACACAGCAGCTTCACTAGCAGAAGATCTTGACAACCAACTCTCAGAGCTGCAATTTAGAAGGAAATGTTGAGAAGGACTGGGACTGCTTCAGGAATCTGTGCACTCTTCTGCACTTCTTGGACCCTAATACAGGAAACAGCAGGTTTGGTTTGATGAAAATGATGAAGAGATCAAGGCCCTGCTTGCTGAAAAGCACCACCTTCACCGTGTTTATCAGAATGACCCACCATCAACGGCTAAGGAAAATGTCTTCAACAACACTTGCAGGACCATACAGAACAAGCTTCACAAGATGCAGGACTCCTGGTTGAGTGCCAAAGCAGATGAAATTCAGACGTCTGCTGATAGAAACAATGCCAAATGGTTCTACGAAGCCCTAAGATCCTTGTATGGACCTCAGACCTCAAGGAGCTCCCCTCTATTAGACTCAAATGGTGCAACTCTCATTACTGAGAAGACTCTGATTCTACAGCGTTGGGCTGAGCACTTCCAATCTGTACTGAACCACCCATCTTCCACCAACAATGATGTGATCAACAGAATGTCCCAGGTGGATATCAACCACAGCCTGGATGCCCCACCATCAAAGACTGAAACCCTACAGGCCATCAGCCAGCTGTCCAGTGGCAAGGCCCCAGGATCTGACATGATCCCAGCAGAAGTCTATAAGGATGGCGGTGCAGTGCTTATCAACAAACTCACTCTGCTGTTCCAGTTCTTCTGGAATCAAGGATCCATTCGTCAGGAACTGAAAGATGCACCCACCATACATCTCTACAAGAGGAAAGGGAATCGATAAGTCTGTGATAATCATAGAGGAATATTACTGCTTTCCATCACAGGCAAGTTCAGCACAGGTGTTGCTGAACTCAGATAATAAACCCTTTTCCAGGTGGTCAGTCAGGTGGTTCAGCAACACCTGTGCTGAACCACCTGACTGACCACCTGGAAGAGGGTTTATTATCTGAGAGACAGTGCGGTTTTTGCAAAGAGCGCGGTACTGTGGACATTGTTGAGGTAATTCCCCGCTAGGAGAATGAGCGCATGCAGGGAGACGTAGTGAGAGTAATGTTGAATAATACACACACAGCACACAGATACACTGTACAGTAAATGTAGGTTTTTACTTCCAATAAACGTTTAAGCAAAGTCCAAGATAAGCAGTTCAAGTCATTCACAGGTAAAGCAGTCAGTGTTCAGTTCAGGGATAAACCAAATAACAAAGTCCAGTATCAAAAAACAGTTCAGTAACAGACTTACATCAACAATCCGTAACAGTCATTAGAAGGAATGGCAACACTCTCCAGCAGAAGAAAACAGATACTCACTGAGACTTTCTCACTCCTAACAACCCAGGTTTCTTATGGCCGTTTGAGAAACCACACCCAATTACAGTTTTTACATTTTCTTAAAGATACAGTATTAAAATGTCTATCCTAGTTTATATATTTCCAACCCAAATAACTGTTAGGTGACTTATATTCCTAACATTCTCGCCTTTGGGTAGGACAATATATACAACCTTACATTCTAAGTCCATAATCCTCACAGCAAACCTTATGCTTTATAGAGCCTTGGGCTTTTGTAAAATGATCTGCTATATTGTTTTCTGACATACAGTATTCTAGCTTAATCATCTTACTTTGCACACATTGTCTCACATTTAAATATCTTAAATCTGTGTGTTTCGTTCTTGTTTTAACAGCAATATTTGAAGCCATCTGTATTGCTGATTGGTTATCTTCATAAACAACAATAGAATCTGTTACATCAATTCCCATGTCAATTAATAGTTGCTTATAACAAACTAAATCAGTACATAATAAAGATAAGCATGAGAATTCAGCCTCCATTGTTGACAAACTTAAATGTTTCTGTTGAATAGACCTCCATCCAATCAACACTTTTCCCAATAATACAACAGTACCCGATGTAGATTTTCCTGTATTTATGTCTGTAGCAAAACTTGCATCAGTATATGCAGTTAAACTCAGTTCATCTTTAGGCTCCAAATACAATGCATAATGCATTGTTTGTTTCAGATATCTTAACACACGTTTAGCAGCTTGCCATTGCCTTTCAGTCGGCTCAGCGTTAAATCTCGCTAATTAATTAACACTGTATGCTATATCTGGCCTTGATCAATTACTGAGATAAGATAAACTACTAATCAAGGACTGATAAATATTCTTATCAAAAATAGGACTTTGAACATCACCATGGCTAAACTCCTGGCTCATTGGTGTCTTAGCCGCCTTACAAAGTTCAATTTTAAATTTTTTTAGTAATTGGTTAATTTTATCTGCCTGTGAGATCTTGTATCCTCCCCTAATTTTATCTATCTTTAAACCAAGATATTGTTTGATTTCTCCTAACTGTTTTATCTTAAATTTCTTCTCTAACAATGAAATTATTTTAGTAGCTTCTTGTTCAGTTTTGGTGATTAATGCTATGTCATCAGTAAACAATAGCAACAATGAAATTACACAATTACTTTCTCTTTTGAACAAACATGGATCAGCCATGCCAGCTACAAAACCTATCTTAGTTAATTCCTTAACTGGTTTCACTCATATCCTGACTGCTTTAAGCCACAAAGACTCTTTCAACCTCTAGTAATCAGTTGTATTATCATTTTTGAGACCTAAAGGTTTCTTTAGATAGTGTGTTGCAACGGTGCATGCAGATATGCCGTCTCTACATCCAAATGATTTATAATGTATTTCTCCTTAGCGCCCACACTAATGCTGCCCTTAATGTAGTAGCCTTCAGACTAGGTGCAAACACCTCATCATAGTCAATTGCTGTCTGATTGAACCCTTGTGCTACTAACCTGGCTTTATGGGTTACAGTCCCATCTATATGAGTCTTAATCTTATAAATCCATTTACATCCTATGGCATGTTTACCTGGTGGTAACTTAATATTTTCGTATACCTCCAATTTTTTTTAATGATTCCAGTTCCTTATCCATTGCTTTCTGCCAAGCAGCCTGATCCTTAGCAGGATAGTTTTAGTTCACTATAGTTACTTGGAACTGTATTTACTTGGCATACAACACTAGCCTGATATCTATCAGGTGGTTGTGTTACTCGGGTTGAACATCGTGGTAATACAGGGCTTATTGGTGGATCACCTGTTCCACCTGCTCCTGTTCTCCTATCTCCTCCTGTGCCTGTTCTACTTCCTCCTGTTCCTGTTCTTCCTCTGGCTATTCGTGGTTTACTTATTTTCATCTTTAGGGACTATTTGGGTGTCAATAATAACATCATTGCTGGATTCCTGTTCCAGTTTATCCCACCTAATGTGCTCAAGAAATTTTGCACTAGCACTACAATAAACATGAGCTGTGCCTTGATCCCAAAATGTAAACGATCTATGGTTGGCCTCATAACCTACAAAAAATAACTTCTTAGCTCTATGTTGCCCTTTCAGTCTTACTTGTGAGGGAATATGCACCCATGCTGGAGCTCCAAATGTGTGTAGGTAACTTAAATTTGGTTTTCTGCCATGCCAACGAGTGAATAGCAATTCACCAGTTGTTGTATTTACTACATTGTTCAAAACATGGTTGCTACACATTATGGCTTCACCCTAGTGTTTCAGGCAAACCTGAATCAGATAACATAGTGTGAGCCATGGCTTGTAATGGTTGCCCTCTTCGTTCTACAAACAAGTTATGTTGTGGTCTGTAAGGTGCAGAACGTTTATGCTGGACACCAGCCAATTTCAACATTGTTTGGAATCTTTTGTTAACAAACTCAGTCCCATTATCAGTAACTAAAGTAATTACTTTACTTTTCATTTTTCTCTCTGCAAATCTCAGCCAGTTAAAGAAATGTTGGAATGTTTCTGTTTTGTTTTTCATAAGATAGCAGAAACTGTATCATGAGTAATGGTCCATAATACTCAAAATATAGCAGGCACCTCCTAAACTAGGTTTCTTAGGACCAATTATGTCAGCAAACACAACCTCTAAAGGTTCTTTGGTCTTAAACCCATTTAGTCTGTTTGGTGGAGTAACCTTGTTTTTATCTTGGCTACAGGCATTGCAGTTTAAATACTTGCTACAGGGTTTCAATTTTATTTCCTCTAACAATTTAACAGTTTGTTTCAGCATTTTGAAATTAATGTGCCCCAGAGGTCTATGTAGTAAATGTATACATTCATCATGTGGCTTAACCTTGTTATAAACTGAGTTAGCCATCTGCAACTGGTCATCATGTATCAAATATAAATCATTTTCTAAATTAGCACCAACACTTTTACCCTCTTTCTCTATTATACAGTTATCCCCACTAAAGGTTACTACATAATCAAGACTAACTAAAGCCCTTATTGATAACAAATTAAATTTCAGCTTAGGTTCATATAACATAGTTAAATGTTCATTTATACAAGAACAATATGCAGTACCTTCACCTGAAGCCTTCATCTTCCATCCATTTGCCAATGATACATGTTGTTTACTCGTGGACATCTTTACAAACCTTTTTCTATTTTTAGTAATGCACTGCGATGCTCCACTATCAACAACCCACAAATCATGGTTTACAGTTGAATTGCTAGACATAGCTAAACTAACATTCTTCTTAGCCTTCTGGTGTTTACTAGTATTCTGTTGTTTTCCCTTCTTACAGAATCTAGCTATATGTCCCCTAGCCCCACAAGAAAAACATTTCCTAACAGTATAGGCAGTTGAACACAAATCCTCTTCTTGTGGTTGTTCCTTCCTCAGTTGGTCCCTATCCAGTCTTCTTCTTGCTTCTTCTAACAACCTTCCAGTTATGTCAGTCAATGTCAGTTCACCTTTGGTCAGGACTTCCAGTGAAGATACGTAATCATCATCACTTTCATCCAATGAGGAAAGAATGATGTAAACTTGATGCAGCTCTGAAAATATCAGTTCCTTTTCATGTAGCTCTTGAAAAGTTCTTTTCATGAAGTTCAAATGAGCTAACATATCTCCACCTTTCAGAAGACGTGCTCTAAACAGTTTACGTGTAAGATGTACGTGTGCACCTACACTGTCACGAACATAAATCCTCTTCAAATTCTCCCAACACCTAGCAGCAAACTCTTCTCCACGAATATGGACTAGCCGCTGGTCACTCAGTGTTAGTCCAATTATACAAAGAGCTCGTTCATTGTTCTGTTTAAAGTCAGCAAGCTTCTTGGCATCGTCCTCATTTTCTGGATCCCAAGTATTTACATCCGGTGGATTTTGAACTACATTCCATAACCCTTCTCTACGCAGAAGTAGACTGCACTTCATAGACCAGGAAACATAGTTTGTTCCATCCAACCGGGTTATCAGTGATAGACTTGTTGAAGTGTCTTGTGCCATCTTTACCAGGATAGTAACCCACAACTAAACAGTAAACAGCTGTCTGTATACAGTACTGTGTATTCACACCAACTCTCAGTTATCTGAACCTGGTATGGCCTGGGCCCATAACCAGTGTTGAGGTAATTCCCCGTTAGGAGAATGAGCGCATACAGGGAGACATAGTGAGAGTAATGTTGAATAATACACACACAGCACACAGATACACTGTACAGTAAATGTAGGTTTTTACTTCCAATAAACGTTTAAGCAAAGTCCAAGATAAGCAGTTCAAGTCATTCACAGGTAAAGTAGTCAGTGTTCAGTTCAGGGATAATCCAAATAACAAAGTCCAGTATCAAAAAACAGTTCAGTAGCAGACTTACATCAACAATCCGTAACAGTCATTAGAAGGAACGGCAACACTCTCCAGCAGAAGAAAACAGATACTCACTGAGACTTTCTCACTCCTAACAACCCAGGTTTCTAGCTCCATCTTATGGCCGTTTGAGAAACCACACCCAATTACAGTTTTTGCATTTTCTTAAAGATACAGTATTAAAATGTCTATCCTAGTTTATATATTTCCAACCCAAATAACTGTTAGGTGACTTATATTCCTAACAGACATGACAGCTCCAAGAGAAGTGTCAAGAGCAGAATCATGAATTGTACAACACCTTTGTGGATCTCACCAAAGCTTTTGACCCTGTCAGTTGCGAAGGTCTGTGGTGCATCATGTTGAATTTAGGTGCCCTGACAGATTCATCCTAATGGTATGTCAGTTCCCTGACAGCATATGGCTCCTGTTTCGGATGACGGAGAAGCTTCAGAGGCCTTTCCCATTACAAATGGCATCAAGTAAGGTTGTGTGTTGGCACCAAACCTGTTCAGCATAATTTTTCAGCCATGCTGGCAGACGCTTTCCCAGAACAGTTCCTTGGGAGTTAGCCTGAGATACAGGACCAATGGGAAACTGTTCAACTTGTAAAGACTCCAGGCTGTCACCAAGATAAAGGACACACCTCCTTTTTGTTGACAACTGTGTCCTGAATGCTGGATCAGAGCAGGAAATGCAAGCCAGTGTGGACAAATTCTCAGCAGCATGCGGCAACTTCGGCCTCCTCATCAACACAAAGAAGACCGAAGTGATGCATCAGCCAGCTCCGAAAGCCCAACACCAATTTACATACTTTGGCAGCACCCTCTCCCGCAGAGTGACAATTGACATTGAGGTCAACTGCAGAATTGCCAAGGCAAGCTCTGCATTTGGCAGACTACTGACCAACGTTTGGGACTGCCATGGAATAAGCCTTGTTACAAAGATCGAAGTTTACCGAGCAGTAGTGCTAACTACCCTGATCCATGCCAGTGAGATTTGGACTGTATACAGGAGGCATGCTCGGCAATTGAACCACTTCCACATGACCTGCCTCCACAGACTTCTGAGGACCGATGGCAGGACAAGGTGCCAGACACAGAAATCCTCTCCAGAGCAGGCCTGCCATTAGTTCACACCCTGCTGATGAAAACCCAGACACGCTGGGCAGGCCATGTTGCAAGGATGCCAGACCACTGTATCTCTAAACAGCTCCTCTATGGTGAGCTGTTTCAAGGAAAGCGATTGCATGGGGGACAAAGGAAGTGATACAAAGACATGTTGAAAGCCTCTTTCAAGTCCCTGGATATTGACACCTCCTCCTGGGAAACCCTGGCACAAAATCGACATGGCGCACACTGACCCACCAAGGCTGCCAGACATGTGAAGTCAGAATAACAACCATATCACAAGAGAAGCAAGCACTCCGCAAAGCCAGAGCTACAAATGTTGCAACAATGGTGCCCACACGTCTGCCTGACATGGCAGAACATTTTGTGCCCATATAGACCTTACCAGCCACCTGCGGACACACTGTGGACAGCCCACAACCTGATGTCAAGGTCCTCTTCAAACACGATGGACGAACATCATCATTGCTATCTATCATAAGATACCCCATCATGCCCTAATCACACATCACACACTATAGTCCTGGGAGGTGGTGTAATAAAATGCATTATAATTTTATTTGCTTGGGTTGTTGTTATTTGCTAGTGAGGGCACAGAATATAGGATCCTTATCCATCCCACACCTCAGAGTTAAAGAGGAGGAGAGCAGGTAAAGGCATCCCCCTAAAAGACAAATAATGGCAGCAGTTAAGACCAAGCAGCTACATCAAGACAAAAACACAGGGCCACAATGTAGAATTTGAAGTTTCTGGGAAAGGAGAGTGAAACAACAGGATGAAAGAGAGTTTTCTGTAGAGGCCAAGTTTTACCTGCCAATAAAAGATACTGTGAGTTCTATTTTCCCTGTAAAAAAATAAATCTTTCTGACTAAGTGGTGATCACAGATGATAATAAGCCATCTGCTAAAAGTTAGATAGTTTCACTTTTTAATTAAGAGAAGTGAGATATTTTAGAATAGAAATAGAAATAATAGAAATAGAAATAGAACAGAACAGAACAAAACAGAACAGAGCTTTAAGGGACTTTGGAGGTCTTCAGCACTCTGCTCAAGCAGGAGAATCTATATCATTTTAGATAAGAGACTGTAGTTTCTTCTTAAAAACCTCCAGCAATGGAGTGCCCATGATTTCTGAAGGCAAGCTGTTCCACTGGTTAATTGTCCTTAGGAAGTTTCTCCTTATTACTAGGTTGCTTCTCTCTTTGATTAGCTTCCAACCATTGTTTCTTGTTTTGCCATCTGGTGCTTTGGAGAACAAGTTGACCCCCTCTTCTTTGAGGAAGCCCCTCCAATATTGGAATACAGCTATCATGTTACCCCTAATTCTTTTTTTTTTTCTATAGACATATAGTTTCCCATGCTTCTTGAGTTGTTTTCCCTTTTAGGATTTTCATCCATGGAATCTTTCCTCTGAGTTTCTTAAAATCAGTTCTTTTAAAGTTTAAGACACTGTTGGATTATTTTATATTGCTTGTGTTTGCATTATATGGAAGTCCAGTATGTTATCTTCCTCCACATGGGTCACTGAGAAGGGCTGCCGGGCTAGCAGGAGATGGGGGAGTGTCTGCTGATCTCACTGGGGAGGGATAAAATCCTCCACAATTCCTCCACCTGGAGCAGGTCAGGCTGGAAATTCGAAGGGGGATGGCTATGGTAGTTGGGCTGCCTCTAGTTTGCTGGGCCCTGAGCCCTGGGATGCCTGGCTGCCCCCTTGAACTGGGCTGCCTAGATTGGAGTATGGGTCTAGTCAATTACCAAATATACTGTGATCCACCAGTTCGCTGCCTCCCACAACCTCCCTTCTTGCCTGCTGTTCAGCCGCTGGCTCACTACTCTCAGTTGCCTCTTTTCCAGCGTTGGGCTGCTTTGTTGGGCTCCTGAGCTGGATCTATTCTCTGTTGCCAGCTGCCTCCAACTCAGCCATTCATTTGGTGCGCTGCTGTTTTGCTGGTGTTTTTCTCCTTACCCCAATTTCTTTTTTTCCTTTATCCCTTCTATCGTTGTTATCTAACTTTCTGCTTCTTTTTTCTCCATTTCCCCTTTCTCCTTATATTTTCTTAATTAATTTAGTAACTTCTCTCCCTGTGATTTGATACTGCTTCCGCTGCCACCATTTTAACTCATTGCTCTGTAAGAGAAGAGTATATAAGTCCTCCATCTTGTCAGGCACTTTCACTTTTGACCTTTGTTTCCAGATGTCTTTTTACTAGCTATTTCACCAGCTGTTGAGGAAAGATGCTGGGGGAAATACATTGTTTCAAGTATCATCAACACAGCATAAATAAAAATCTTGCTTAGAAAGTACAAAGAAGCTCCTGTTAGCCCCGAAGCTATTTTGAGATGAAACCATTTTAGGAGCATCTTCAGGGCTGCCATAGCAAGGCCAGTTGGAGCTGTGGGAACATAAGGGGGGGAGACAGAGATAGCTGGGGATATATAACCACAACATTTGTTCCCATGGGAGCCAAGGATGCTCTACCAGGTGCTGGAGAGGCATGGGAGACCTGGTTGGCCCATGTGATGGATGTGTGACCTGAACTTTGGGGTTTGATTTGGGTGGGGAAAACCTCAGGTTTTCTCCAGATATTTCAATATGACATACCTAATAAATCTATACTTTGAGAAATATGCCTGCCTTGGAGTTTTGATTCTGTTGGGTGTGTTAGCTGGAAGCCTGACAGCTCCTTTCCCACAGCACGTAATCTCCTCCACCTAATGCGAGGAAAATACTGAAAACCTGTTTACAATTCCCATGTAAATAGACTTTTAGAAAATAGAGATATAAACTATGCACAATATCCAGAGTGGGATGATGACCTTCAGTTGTTAGAGGGATTTATAAGAGGCCCTAAGCTTGTATCTTGTCAACTTGCAACATACCTTCTTCTTGGACTTGAAAACATTACAGCGGAAGGTGTTACTGGAGCCATCCCTTGCAATATAACTGAAGATCTTCAGGTCCTGGGAATCGTGGGACACATAAAATATCCTGCAAAAATAGCAGAACTATATATGCAATATATATGCCACATAGAAAACAAACTATTCTGTCACTGTCTTGGAGAAAAGCAAGCCAAGTCAAGGTATGAGTTCTCATTGATTGTTTGTAATTAACACTGGCAAATATAATAATATATTTCCAATACTACCATTTTGCAATTTATTTATTTCCTTTACTCTACCACTTACACATTTTTTTTAACCAGATATTTTATTAATCAGGATACGTTATTACCATCTAATATGATTAAAGCTCTGGAATAATATTCCAATGCTAACCATTTCTGTTTAGTGAACTGGTTGACTCTTAAAATGCATGTAGTCAGTTACCAATTAATATTTTCTCTCATGCAAGTTATAGCTGTGGCATGACAGAATTATAATATGAATTCCAGAATTCCATCCAAAGGATTATTAGTTCTCCTACAAATACTTCTGCATGTACAGTGCTCATGTCCTAAAGTATGAAGTTGGACTGGTGAAAAGGGAAGACTGAAATAGAAACTATCCTTCAAAGTGCGATCACTGTCACATCAAGGCCTAGAAATCTCTGCCAAGTGCTAGCTTGGTCTCAGGTCCCAATCTGGATTCATTCTGGACTGTGTGCAGAGTTCAAATATACTACAACCTGGAACAAAATGATCTGGGGAAAGAGAGACAAATCCATGTAAAGATCAGCTATCTACCAGCAGTTTCTACCTTCTTTAAACCCTCTAAGAGCTATGGTCTTCCATCCTTTCAAGGTCGATAAAATGAGGACCCACATTGTTGTGGGCAATATGCTGACTCTAAACCAGAGAGTTCTATAAAGCACTATGAAGCAGTAGTGCATGTCAAATTTTTCAACTTTCAATTTCCAAACAGGGGTACTCAAAAGGGCCTTGGGGATCGTAAAGACATTTTGGTTACTTCAATATAATTTTGATGTGCTTGGTAAGTAACTATATAAATATAACTTTTAACATTTTGTTTGTTTCATGAAGCAGTATAAGTCCCAGTACTATTGATATTGTTCTCAATAGTCCTGTCTGCAAAATAGAACCTTATTCAAGTCATTGGAGACTTGCCTATAATATTCACACTGCTAATTAACTTTTCCTTCTCCCAGGGACAAATACTGAGGCTGCTAACCCATGTTTTTCTTACTCACAACTCTTACCTGTAGATTGGGTCATGCATCACCAGTAGCTTGCTGTCATCCCAGTCCCACTCTTTCTTCTGTAAAAGAGAGCTGCGTATAAGCAGGACAGATGCTTCACTGAGTGACATAACATTTATAAAACTTCTAATGAAATGAATGTCCTTTAGACATTCTTACTAAGGAACCAAGCACTTTCATAGCTATATTGTTCCGGGAAGGTGGTTATATCACATTCACCGAGAATGGAAAATATTGCAAATGACTGCATAGTCTGCAGCTGAAAAGTATGAAAACCTTTGAAAATTACATGTCCCTTGCCAATTGGGTTCCTCCCTGCTGCATGTCTAATTATTTTTAATCCTTTTGGTAATGCCTGGGTAGGTTTTCTCTTTCTTTTCTTTCTTTCCTTCTCTAATTACTTTCTTCCCCTCCTCCCAGTGCAACCTTTCTGTTTCTTCCTTTCCCAATGCAATTAACTCTTCTCTTTACCCCATATCCAGTCTTCTCTGCTCCCCCATCCCTTCTGCTACTCTGCTGACCAGAAAAAAGAATAACAGAATAACAGAGTTGGAAGGAACATGGGAGGTCTTTTAGTCCAACCCCCTCCTCAAGCAGGAGACCGCATACTATTCTAGACCAGGGGTCGCCAACCTTTTAGATCTCAGGGACCACCAAACTCATACTTTTAAATCCCGAGGACCACTAATATGATTTTTTTTTAAAGCTAGCACATTTAATACATTTTTTTATGTTAAATATAAATTTATATACATACATACATACATACATACATACACACACACACACAAACATACATGACACACACACACACACACACACACTTACTTATTTAATTATAACAAAAATGTAAATGCTTAATGATAACAAAATAAAAAGTTCCGGGCTGGAAGCCTCCCCCCACCTGGCACTTTCCAAAGAGACAGAAGAGCGGGAGGGGTGTGTGTGTGTGTGTCTGAGCTGAGGGGCCTTGGGGCAATTGCTGCTAGGAGAAGCAGAGGCAGAAAGGGGGCTTTGCTCTCCTTGGGGGGCAGCGCCCCTTGACTGCCACTCCAGGGGCTTCTCAGCAGGCATCTGCCTGAAGAAGGACTGCCGCTCTTGGTGATTAATTCGGGGTGGGGGTGGAGAGAAAGCATCTCTCGCATTACCAGGGAAGGAAAGGAGACGAAACAAAGCTCACTCTTTCACTGAGACATACGAAACGCCAATCTACCATGTTCCAGGAGTTCTTCGAAATCATCAAACACTCCCACTTGCAGTTCCCGTGCCTCTCGGCTCAGGTCCCTGAGATGCACGCTCCCACACACAGAGGCGGTGGCAACAACAGTCCCCTCCCCCAGCACCCGCTGTCAGCTCTCCCCATTAGTTTTCTAGCTTTGAATTGCTCCCGGCTCTCTCTCTTTCCTCCCCCCCCCCCCGCCCATGTGCAGGCAGAAAGGAAAGGGAGACGAAGCCATGTACAGCTCTCCCCTTTTCCAGCCCTTGCTGTCTCTCCCAACATCGAAGCCTCGGAAACGCAGGCAAAGCCGCCACAGCAGTAGCGCCCTGAGTTGCTTGCTTCTCCACTATCTGCCTCCTCCTCCTTCAGCCCCACTTCTTTCTCTGGGTAGGGCGATTCTTAACTAACCGAGCATGCTAAGGCAACTCAGGACACTACCGCTGCGGTGGCTTTGCCTGCGTTTATGTGCTCATTTTCTCAGATTCAGAATTCTTTTGTTGCTACCACTTGACTTCCAGTAAAAGATATATTTTCTCTAATTAATGGAGTCTAAGTATTTCTTTCTTGGATTTTGAATGGAGTACCATCTGACATTATTCTGAATCTCACTTTACCAGCCCACCCGGAGAATTAATACATTTTCTTCTGAGGGGGTCTGAACACAATGTTTAATCCAGCCAGCGACCAAGAAGACCTGGGAGCGACTGCAGGACCAGATTCCCTGCTGTTAGAGGCGGCAGGGGAAGCCGACTTGTTAGCAGATTTCAGTCTTGGCGAAAAATCAGCTGTAAATCCCAAATGGTTCCTGGGAGTCGGCTGGAAGGATCCTGAGGAAAAGCCCCCTCCGGGAGTGACCACTGCCCATTGGTGTGGAAGAGAAGAGCCATGGCAAGAGAAGGAAAGAAGGAAGTTTTTACTAACTCAAGCCCTGCATCTTCTAAATGAAGCTGTCGGAGAAACTCAGACTGATCAAAGGTATGAGAGGGAAGAGGGGGAGGCAGCCCCAGCCAGAAGAATCAGAGCAGCCACCCCCATAAATCAACCTGGGCCAGTGCAACAGGCAGCAGCAGCCCAGGGCCCCCCAGTGGGAGGAGTAATTGCCAGAAGGCATAGAACTCCAAAGGTGCCTCCATTGGAAGTAAAATATAGGGGGGGGGGGTGTCCCAAGGAGTTAGGATTCTTCCTGGCACAAGTCTGGAACCATATGGAGGAATATGGGGATAATTTTTCCTCGAAAGCAGCCAAAGTGAGATGTGTTACAAGGGCTATGGAAGCTGCAAAGTGGATGGTGACTTTGCATAATGATAATGCCCCCTTAACTGATGAATTATGACCTGTTCATGACTGCACTGCGGGCCAGATTTGAAGACCCACTTGCTGAACGTAAGGCTAGAATTAGGATGAAAACCATAAATCACGGGCAGAGATCAGTGGCCGATTACACCCAGGAATTTAGAGAGCTGGCGTGCCATATTTGAGGCTGGTCCCAGGGAGCCCTGATTGAAGCTTTTAAAGATGGTTTGAATGAAGAGGTTTATCAAAGCTGTATTGCCAGAAGAGACCCCAGTGAGCTGCAGCTGTGGTACGTGCTGGCAGCAAAGGTGGAAATTGATCTGACCTGAAACAGATGCCAGGGGGGCCTTGGTTGGAGCAAGTCCTCCCCCACCAGCTCTTGAGAAGCCTTAAAACCTCAAAAGGGAGGAATGGCAGCAAAACCCAAGACCACTGCATGCTTCCGATGTGAGAAGGAAGGTCACTGGGCTGCAGACTGCCAAGCTGGAGCCAAAGGAGGCGCCAGGAGGAGGAACAAAACCTGAAAAACCTCCAGCAAAGCCTCCCGAAAAGGCGCTTAAAGTGGAGGAAGTTGTAGAGATCACCCCTCCGAAAGGAGAGGAGCTGGGAACTCCAACCTCTTCTGAAGAGAGTGAATCCGAATCAGAAGACGACTCACTGGTAAGTCCAAACAAGGGCCCTATGACCATTCCAGTGAGATTAACGGTACCCATGTCGGGAGCCCAAGGGAAAAAGTTGGCCTTGTTAGACTCTGGGTGCACAAGGTACGTAATCAGCTCGGAAGTAGTAGAGAAAATGGGCTTAAGGCTAAAGACTTTAAAAAAGCCATTAGCATTTTGCCAACTGGATGGATTGGTAGCTGGGGGTGGTCCTGCACATTTCATAATGGAACCAGTAGAAATGATGATGGGGAAGCATAGAGAGACTTTGTGTTTTATTGTGGCCCCTGGGATGGAGCGCCCCCTAATACTGGGTTTGCCCTGGCTCCAGAAATGGAAACCCCACGTTGACTGGAGGAGGGGATCATTGCGCATACGTACTGACCAACCCCCACAGAGCTGGCCTCCACTGGCACCGAGAATCCATTGGGGGAGGAGAAAATTCCAGAGTAATATTGGGACTTAAAGGAGGTATTCAGTGAGAAGGCGTTGGACGAGCTCCCCCGTATCGCTCAACAGATTGCAGTATTGCAATTTTGCCAGGAATGAAACTCCCAAAACCAAAACTGTACTCGATGCGGGAGCTGGAAGAGCTGTGGTCATTCATTGATAAAAATTTGGAATGTGGTTTCATCCAACCTGCTAGGCCCTGAGTAGCGGCCCCAGTATTATTCCATGAGAAGAAAGATGGCTCTCTTCATTTGTGTGTGGATTACCAGAACCTCAACGCAATTTCGGTGGAGAACATGTACTTCCGCCCTTTGATGAAGGATATGTTGGCCCACTTAGTCAAAGGGAAAATTTTCACAAAACTCGATCTGAGAGAAGCTTACTACCATGTTTGAATTAAGGAAGGAGATGAATGGAAAACTGCTTTTAACTGCCCAATGGGGTCTTTCCAATTCAACGTTCTTCCATTTGGCCTACAGGGCCCCCCTGCAGTATTCATGCAAATGATAAATCAGGTTCTGCACGAACATTTATACAAGGGGGTGCTGGTTTATCTTGATGATATTCTTGTCTACACGGAGAGTCATGATGAACATGTGAAACTAGTGCATTCAGTTCTGGAAAAACTTCGAGCTGCTGAGCTGTACGCGAAGTTCTCCAAATGGGAATTCCACCAGGAAAAAATTGACTAATTTTTTCATTTTTAAATTTTAATTTTTTAATTGACTAAAGGCTATTGCATATCACATTGTTCTGTCTCACCTTTCTTCTTTCCCAAAAGATGAAAGAGTACAAACTCACACAAACACAGGCAGGCAAGCTGGCTCGGACTTCACACAGTTAATTCTTTGGAACTGATAATGTCCTTGGCATTCCAACACGCTCTGCCTGCCAAGTCCGAACTGATAACAAGTAAAAAGCTACTCACAGAAAATTACAAGGCAGACCACAAAAATCATTCACAAAGAAAACCTGAAGAAAATTAAACTTTGTCCCATACAAAGTTCCAGCCGAAAACACACCCACTTTTATCCTCTGTGGGGTGTGGCTCAATGACTCATCTCACTCTCTGACCCTCCCACGCCTCCTACGTTGCTGCTCACGTTTCTCCCTACGACGCTGCTTAGGATCAAGCCAACATTCTTCCTCTTGACTCCCTGTCAGGGGCTGCTCCGATATGCCTTCCTCCTGATTAATCTCAGGCTGTTCCTCTCGGTTGTCTGATGAAACCTGAGGCATTATCAGGGAGGAAGGCATTGCCAGAGAGGAAGGTCCTGGGGAGGAAAGCATTCCCAGTTCCTCCTCATCTTCCAAGCCCTCTTCCTCTGACAGCACAGGCTCGGGAATCAGAGCCACAACATCACATGATGGCATAGAAATGGATCTGGGGAAAGTTTGTGCCATTTTGGAATGGGCCCCTCCCCGCACCAGGAAACAACTGCAAAGTTTCTTGGGATTTGCTAATTTTTACCGTCAGTCTATCCCTGCTTTTGCGAAGATTGCACTGCCTATTACAAATCTCCTAAAAACCAAAGGGGAGGTGAAAACGAAACCTAGGAAACCACGGAGTGGTCCATGGAGTGCCAAGCCACTTTTAAGAAGTTGAAACAACTGTTTGCTGCTGAGCCGATGCTCAAGCACCCGGACATGGATACCCCTTTTGTAATCCAAGCCGATGAGAACGACGCAGCAGTCGGGGCAGTGTTACTAGAAGCAGACGAGATGGGGACTCTGCAACCATGTGCATATACTTCATGTAAACTGAGACCGAACTGGGAAAAAGAAGCTTTTGCTGTTGCTGGGCTCTGTTAACCTGGAGTCATTTTCTAGAAGGGGCAAAATACCCTTTTGAGGTGTGGACGGATCATAAAAATGTAGAGGCTTTGAAAACGCCTCGGGAGCTGTCTCCCAAGCAAGTTCACTGGGCACAGTACTTCAAATGCTTTAATTTTTCATTGAAGTACATTCCAGGGGGGAAGAACTTCATGGCAGATGCTTTATCTAGATTACCTCAATATAATAGTGCCTGCCCAGAAGTGGTCCGGCCTATTGTCCCCACCAAACAGTTGGTGGCTCCAGTGGTTACCAGAGCCCAGAAAAAGAAGGAAGTTGAATTATCAAATGATTTATCTACACAATTAAAAGAAGCTCTGAAACTTGATGATTTGTTCTTGGCTCACTCAAATAACTGTACGGTTAGAGATGGATTGGCATGGGTGGGGGCCAAATTACATGTGCCAGCAAAGTTGAGAAACCAAATATTACAGCAAGCTCGTGACTCTAAAGCTACTGGACATTTTGGATTTGTAAAGACCTTACACTTGGTTAAAAGGCAATTTTGGTGGCCTACCTTGAAAAAGACATTGAGGCTTATGTGGCTAGTTGTCCTATCTGTATCTCAGCCAAACAGCTTCCTGGTATACCAGTAGGCTTGCTACAAAATGTGGCTAGGCCAACTGCTCCATGGAAAGAAATTTCTATGGATTTTATAGTGGAATTACCTGAAAGCAGGGGAAATACAGTTATTTGGGTAGTAACAGATTTGTTTTCCAAACAGGTATACTTCATACCATGTGCAAAGATCCCATCTGCGAAAACTTTGGCTAAACTGTTTATTTTACATATCTACAGGTTACATGGGGTTCCTGAAAGCATAATCTCAGATAGGGGTGTCCAGTTTACTTCAAAGTTTTGGAAGGAGTTCCTGAAGTTATTGGGCTCCGCCCAGGGCTTAAGCTCTGCCCCAAACCAATGGGGTTTGTGAGAGAACTAACTCTGTATTGGAACAGTATCTTAGATGTTATATAAATTATCAGCAAGATGATTGGGCTGACCTATTGCCATTTGCTGAGGTGGCATATAACAATTCGGTACATAGTAGTACTGGGTTTACTCCATTTAAAGTGGCTTCGGGACAAGACTTTGTACCCATACCCGAGCTTCCATGGGAGAAACCTAACATTCAGTCATTAGATGAATGGATAACACAGCTCCAGCTTACCTGGCCGGTTACCCGTAAAGCATTAGATGATGCTCATCAAGCTCATAAAAAATTTGCAGATAAAAAAAGAACTCCACAAAAAACATATCAAGTTGGTGACAAAGTCTTCTTATCCACCAGATATTTGCAGACCACACAAAAGTCAAAAAAGTTTGGACCTAAGTATGTTGGACCTTTTCCAAGTGAACGAATTGTGAATCCAGGGGCAGTCCAACTGCAATTACTAAAAACCCTCCGACGAATCCACCGTCTTCCATGTTAGTTTATTAAAACCTGAACATACCTCTGACCTGAGACCGGCTCAGGTCGACCCCCCCCCCCCGTGCCTTTGCTAATTGAAGGTGAGCAACATTTTGAAGTTAAAGAAATCTTGGATTCCAGGAAACAAAGAGGTTGACTCCAATATTTAGTTGTTTGGAAACATTTTCCTCCTTCCTATTCTGAATGGGTGAATTAGAAGGATGTTCAAGCTCCTAAGCTTGTCAAGGCGTTTCATACTAAATCCTGATAAAATATAGTATTATGGTGTTACATGTATATTATTATTTTATCTTCTATTCTTTCTCTTTTTTAGGACTAACACCTCTCTTGCATCTGAATGTCAGCCTTCAAGATTTTCTTCCTTTGCTTTGCATCTTTCGGCTGTCATAAGTAACGGGGGGAGGAGGGGGGATTTGGTTATGGGAAGTGAGCTGGAGGTTTTACAAAACAGAACTGTATAAGTTGTGGGGGGGAGGAAAGTTTCTTGCTTAGGCTTCTATCCTATGCTATGCGCAGCCGCAGCTCTTTATCAAAATATGTCAAGGTCAACGGACAGAGGCCTCATCACCACCTGGAGATGTCCACATGATGTTATACACAACTTCTTATTGGTTGAACAAATTGAACTATTGTGGGTGGGAACGTTGCCATCACTTTGTGTATGTGATTTACGTGCTCATTTTCTCAGATTCAGAATTCTTTTGTTGCTACCACTTGACTTCCAGTAAAAGATATCTTTTCTCTAATTAATGGAGTTATGGATCTAATGGAGTAATGGAGTAATGGAATTTCTTTCTTGGATTTTGAATGGAGTACCATCTGACAGAAATGAAATTTTTGTGTGGGAAATTATTTATGCAAGCAGTCTGATTACAGTAGAAATGTGTGAGTATGTTGATGATAAAATGTTGGTGTAAATGCCTGTGTGTGTTGACCCCCATCCCAGATTAAAAGGAGAGTACTTTGATACCTTTCATATAAAGAAAGAATGTGGGAAGAAATTTGAAGAAGGGGAAGGGAAATATGTGTGATTTACTAAAGCTAGAGAGAGAAAGGGAGAAACATTATCTTTGCAGCTGGCTCAGCTCCCAGTTTACAATGGAGCTCAGCTCAGCAAGGGAATCAAAAGTTTCCCTCTGTATATGCTCTTAATCCATATTTTGCTCAAAGCAGAGATTTGACATTAAATCAATTTGACACTAAAGTTTGACCCAAATATATTTTCGAGCATTGACTTAAAATACCTCATTTAGATTGTTTGTTTTATCTTTAAAGTTGTTCTTCTAACCACCCTCTTTTATGTCTTTATGTCTGTATGCCTTATGGATGCTTAGGAGTCAAGATGCTTCATCCTATGACATTCATTGTTTGTTTGTTTGTTTGTTAGCAACACAAGTTGTTGTCCTTTTAGGAATTGTTAGAGATGAGTTAGAAATTACAATATGTAGAAAGAGAGAGAAACTTTCTAGGATTGCCTGGATATTGTAAGTTGAATAAAGACTTTTATGCAAAACTAAACACCTAGTGTTACATGGATAAGGGAATGGCTTTTGAGAATTTTAACACAGCAGTGGGAAGGAAAAAGACAGCCAGTGACAGTTTTGTCTAAAATGCTAGACCCTATCTGTCAAGGATAAAAGAAGGAGTTTTAGAGGGAGGATTTAGCATGAGACCATTTCAATGCATTCAGATTGATTTTATTGAACTCCCTCAAGTGGGGAGATTTAATTATTTATTGATGATAGTGGATCACTTGACTGGATGGGTTGAGGCTTATCCAGCCATGAGACCCAATGCAGCGTAATCACCAAAATTATACTGGAACAGATAATACCAAGATATGGGATACTAGAAGCTATAGACAGCAAATTATTTTTCTGCAAAAGTGCTTCAATCAATCATGGAGTGTGGGAATTCAGTAGGAATGTCACAGTCCATGGAACGCAAATTCATCTATGCCATGGACCAAATGTTTAACTTGACCAAAAAGGGACACTTTATCTTATGAAATGATGCTTGCATTACCACACTTGGAAATTCCACAATATGAAACTAGGTGTTTTTTTTTGTAAAGAACTGTATACTTGACCTCTCCTCTTCTTTATATTACCTCAGAAACAAAGGACTACTTTCAAACCCTACTTTCTGAATTTGCTGTCCATAAGTTCCAGCACATCCTGCATGTCCTGAACACCAACATCGATCGGTAGGCACTATGCTCACATGGTGTTGCGAAAAGTAGACATCAACCTGACCAAGCGGGCTGGGGAGCTCACAAAGGATGAGGTCAAGTGGGTCACCACCACAAGATCCCTGACTCAAAAGGCAGAAGGACCGCAAGAACGGCAAGTACAGCCAGGTCTTACCCAATGGGCTGGACAAGAAGCTGTGCGAAGATTTGGGGCGCCTGAAGAAGATCAGGGCCAATCGGGGCCTGCACCACTTCCAGGGCCTCCGTGTCTGTGGCCAGCACACCAAGATCACTGGGCACTGTGGCAGAACTGTGGGTGTCTCCAAGATCCCAGAGAAGTTCCAGCCTGGTGATTGGATCCTGATAAAAAGCTGATGTAAGAAAAAACTTAGCCAAGCCTGGGACAGGTCCTGCTAAGTCCTGCTGACCACTGAAATAGCAGTCTGAACAAAAGACAAAGGGTGGACCCACTACAAGTGTGTAAAAGGACCAGTTGATGAACTTGGAAAGTGGTTCCTAGAGAAGACCAGCTAAAAATAAACATTACCAAAAACTGGTCATGGTGGTATGAATGTATTTTGTTTGTGATTTCTTTTTTGTTGTTGCAGGAGTACCAACTTTTTGATTTTTCCTGCCTGAGTGATGGCCTATGTTATTCCATCTGAAGATCCCAAGTGAAGCTGTGGAACTTTGCACCCTACAGGATGTGTTGGTTCTGTGATTGTAACTGTATCACTGAATGTTTTGGTGTCAACATTGTTGTGATTGTGGACCAGTATGCACTTGTGAAGAACCTTGTGATATAGTAATAATAGAAGACTAAATGATAATAGAGTAATAATAGAAGTAATAATAGAAGATATATAGTAATAATAGAAGACTAGATTAAATGTATAAGAATTGGGGCATTAAACCTGATCAACCTGCCTTGGACACAGTAGTCCAAATAAGGGTCTTTTCTTTGCTTAATGTAACCTTTCAGTTTGGAATTAACCTGACACAATGTAGTAACTCATTTGAAAATGCACCTAGACTGGGTGGGTTATGGACGGATGTGGGTAATGAAATTCTTAACTGGCATGCTACAGATGGCTTATATGGGATATGTGGAAAGTTTGCCTATATGCAATTGCCTAGCCATTGATATGGAGCATGTGTATGCGTGGTTATATACATACACAGTATCTATCTATCTATCTATCTATCTATCTATCTATCTATCTATCTATCTATCTATCTATCTATGTTTTCTTAAGTTTTCGCGGGTATTTATATATATGGTATTCAGCTATGTTCGGGTATTTTCCCACGTCATTATAGTTGTGCTTTTAAAGTTGTAGCAATGT
The DNA here is from genome assembly GCF_049901735.1 of Notechis scutatus. Taxonomy (NCBI): domain Eukaryota; kingdom Metazoa; phylum Chordata; class Lepidosauria; order Squamata; family Elapidae; genus Notechis; species Notechis scutatus. The sequence continues at coordinate 111,824,024 of NC_142011.1, read as the reverse complement.
TTCGGCAGAATCTCATCTGCCATCATCAGGCTTCTGTATAGTGTTCGTCTGTGAGTCAGACTGTGACTCCATAGATAAGGGGAGGCTGCCTAGGAGCACGAACAAACAAGGACAAGGGATACTGTGTAAAATAACGAAGTATGGACAGAGCACGGACAAAGAACGCTCCACGGATAAGAAAGGGGAGGGACATTAATAACGAACCTTTGTCTCTGATTGGATAAACTTTGTTTCTGTCAGCGTAAAATGTATATAATACTCTGAGCCACTCTCGCAGGGTGTGGCTATTCCTTACATGCATTTTGTCTGTATGTTTTGGACATAGTATTCACCCAGACTTTTTGCTTTGGCCAAAGAATAAAAAGCTGTTACTTTTGCAAGCCTCGTCTCAAGTCTCACTCTTTGGCATCTCCGTGGCTCGGGGAAACTGCTGGGACCTTACAGTAGCTTTGGGGAAAGGAGTCTGTATTACCCTTGAATGGTTGCTATCAGTGGTGGGATTCAGATTTTTTAACAACCAGTTCTGTGGGCGTAGCTTGGTGGGCATGATTTGGTGGTCATGTGACTGGGTGGGCATGGCCAACTTGACATCCCTCACATCAAGGGGTGCCTAAACTGTTCTCTCCTCGTCTCAAAGGCCTCAACGAGATACAATTTCCCTGTCTATTTATTTACTACAACTGAACATCCAAAGTACACTATTTAATTCTATGCATATATGCCATATGTATACCTACATATTACATAGTATAGAGCAGGGGCCGCCAACATTTTGGACCTCAGGGACCACCAAACTCATAATTTTAGATCCCAGGGACCACTAACTGGTTCTGTAGGTGTGGTCTAATTTGTGGGTGTGGCTTGGTGGTCAGATTGAGTTGCTCACAGAATCATTCAGTGATCTATCTATCTGCCATCGGCTAGCTCAGTCTCTCAAATTTGTTTGCCGTGAGTCTGCACTGAATTTGCTTGCAAGCAAACCTTCAGTCCTAAGGGAGGTTCAGCTGTGCTTAGCTAGAAAGCAAGAAATCCATTTCCTGCTTCCTAGCTAATCTAAATCTCCTGGCACAGCAGAACAGATGATGGTCGGAAAAAGGAAAAATAGCAACTTAGCAGACAAATTTGCCGGGTAAGGAGTGGGCGGGGAGGGTTCCCGCGGGCCATGTGGGCTGAGCAGCTTTGTGTTTCTGCGCAGCCTGGATTAATTGCTTTGGGGGGGGTGCTCTGGGGGTGAGATTTCTCTGCGTCCCACCAAAATTTTCTCACGGCCCACCAGTGGGCCACGGCCCACTGGTTGGCGACCGCTGGTATAGAGTGTGTATAGGCACACAAAAAGATACATTATCTACTATATATACTGTATGTATATGTACACACACACATACACACACACACGCACACACAGAGCTCTTCTAAAACTATACACATTCAACCTCACTTACTGCATTTGGAAAAACACACCCAGGGTCCACATTCTGCTGCATATTTAACTATAACCTCTGTACATCAGAACATTACACACACAGAGATTTACTTCCCTAGCCTGCACATGACTGTTAGAGCCAGAAGATGTCATAGATTGAGTATAATGTGGTGAAACTCACTTAACAACGCTCTTGCTTAGCAACCAAAATTTTGGGCTCAATTGTGATCATAAGTCAAGATTATCTATCTCTACCTTCCTCTGCATGGCAGCCTTAGCCTAGTAAACTCCTCCTTTTTGGTAATTTTCCTTTCTGTTAGAGGCACCAAAATAATCCAGATGATATAAGGTTTCCTGCTGCAGCAGGGGGTTGGACTAGATGGCCTCCAAGGTCCCTTCTAACCCTGCTATTCTATGATTCTGTAAAGATCTCCTGCTGGAACAGGGGTTTGGACTAGATGACCTCCGAAATCCCCTCCAGCCCTAGATTGCTGTGCTGTTTCAAAGCGTCTTCTGAAGCCACGTCTCGTGCCAGGACTTGTGGTCCTTCCTTCCTCTCCTTTTTTTTCTCTGTCTCCCTTCCTCCCTCCCTCCATGGATCCATCCATCCATCCAACCAACTATATCTCATTCACTTTCCCCTCCTTCTTTCTCTTCCTTCCTTCCCTCCCTTTCTTTCTTGTCTATCCCTTTCCTTCCTTCCTTCCTTCCTCTTTTACTTTCTTTTATTTCTTTTCTTTGTCTCTCTTCTCTCTCTTTTCTTTCTTTCTCTTATTTCTTGTCTTTCCCCTCCCTTTCTTTCTTTCTTTCTTTCTTTCTTTCTTTCTTTCTTTCTTTCTTTCTTTCTTTCTTTCTTTCTTTTTTTCTTTCTTTCTTTTTTTCTTTCTTTCTCTCTCTCTCTTTCTTTCTCTCTCTCTCTCTCTCTCTCTGTGTGTGTGTGTGTGTCTCTCTCTCTTTCTTTCCCTTCCCTTCCTCCTTCCCTCTCTCCTTCTAAGGCTAGGAGATCCACCTGAAACAAAAACTCCTTTGGATGAAACTGGCCATTGCCATTCAACTTATTCAACCCAAGACACACACACAAACTTCTGTGATGCTAGCTAGGCTGCAAAATGTAAACTAACTCTTTTTTTTCAGCCCGAAGCCTCTCACAGTGTTTTCCTCTCCATTGTCACAGTGCCGGGCTGCAAGGGGGGAGACCTTAGGCGCGTGCGCGCGCGCACACACACACACAGGCACAGACACACACAGAGAAACAAATTTCTGTGATGCTAGCTAGGCTGTAAAATGCAAACTAACTCTTTTTTTTTGTAATAGCTTGTTTTTTTTCAGCCCGAACCCTCTTACGATGTTTTCCACTCCATTGTCACAATGCCAGGCTGCAAGGGGAGAGACCTTAGGCACGTACCACATGCACACACACAGAGAGAGACACATGTACACATGTTGGAGAGGTGAGTTGAGAGTCATGCAATGGTCCATCAGGCACAGAGACAACAACAGGGGAAGGGGATCAAAATGGGAAGCCTCTGCCCATTAAAAAAAAACCTGCGGAGCTTCCCTTTTAATCCACCCACCCCTCCATTGCCTCCATGCCTGATGCCAAAAGGACAGTTCTGCTTCCACCCCCTCCCCCCTGCAATGCCAGAAGCCACATGCCACCACCGTTCGTCTTCCGCTTCCCTCCCAGAGCCCCTGTGGCTTGCAATCTCCCATACTACTACTGCCCATGGCGTGCTGGCAGGCAGAAGCTTCCTGGGTCCCATGCCCTCTCCTTCCTGCCTCTTTCTTCTTCCACACACAGGTAGGAACATTGCTTTCCCATGTGGGGGTGGGGTGGTTCCAGGGAAAAGCTAGCAAGCAGGGCATGGAGACACTGGTGCTACCCAGGTTGGGCCTGGGTGAGGAACCAGCCTGGGCTGCAGGCATGACTCTAGGCAAGCAACCAATGCAAGATAAGGAGTGGCTAGGAAGGACCAGGCGTGGTGGGGTGGGGCCAGCTGGTGGTGCAATCAACCAGTTCGTCAAACTAGGCAAAAAGTTAACAAGGGGTTCAGCTGAACCGGACCGAATTGAATCCCAGTTGAATCCCACCCCTGGTTGCTATTCAAATGGCCATAATCGAAGATTACTTGTACACAGATAATATTTGACACCAAAATTTCCAAAGCATTTCTAATTTACAAAAGGATACAAGTTCTAGAAATCAAAAACTTACCTTCTTCTTCTTCTTTAGTACCACTTTCACACCATCTACAGATACCAACAAATTCACTTTCTTCTTCTTTATACTTTTGGCTTTGAATTCATACTGTCAGGTGCAAAACACAGGTATAAGTAAGGTCTAACTTCAGCACTGTTCAGCAAACAATAGGAGATGCCAAACTGTGCTGGGCCTACCTTATTTTCTCACTGTTACTGTCCCCTTATAGCCACTTAATCATTAAGGCACACAACTCCCTTCTGCAATAAATGACTTGCAAGCAGTGCTACATTTCTGGGTCTCTGTGATGCAATTGGATTTATGAAGTCTTTACAGTTGATCTAATTCAATTCAGCTCAGTAGCTGCTCCAAAGAAAAGCGGGAACATAAGAGTGTTACAATGGACAATTTCCCATTGTGTCAGATCCCTAGTGATACTGCCATTCAACTGGACAGAAGGGGGAACCTGAATGTAATCCTTTCTTATTACCTCTGACAACTACTATTTTATCATCTTTATCCTGGCGCTTAAGCGCCCTGAGATTTTCTCACCTTTGGGGGAATGTATTAGGGGGGATGGCCATGTGGGTTGCTTCACCGGAGGAAGATGACCCTGGAACACCTGCTTATCTGGTTCTTAGGACGGCCATTACAATAGCATCTTCACATCTGAGGATTGCCTGAATCCACACTGGACTGAGGGGAGAGGTTTCTAATGCCTTATTTCTAACTGTATTGCCTGAGGGGATTTAGAGTCTGCTTTGCTTTTGTTCTGTTATCACTTCTGCTCAATAAAAGGTTCTTTTTGAAATACTAAGTTTTTACTTTCTTGAGTGGGAATGAGATGCAGGACCTTACACATTGGCAGGAACCAGTTCTTCCAATCTCCATATTCCCTTGCAGTTTGCCAATAATCTTTGGAGAAGTAGCTTTGCTACTTGGCACAAAATAGGAGAACAAACCCATCAGGACTAGATTCAGCAGTCCATCTATATTTAAAAGGCAAAGGCCACTCTTTTGAAGACAGCAAAATCCACATTTTGGATAGGACTGCTGGTTTGAAAGAGGAGTCAAAGAGTCCATCTATGTCAAAATTGAACAGACCTCTATCAACAGGGGAAGGAATATGACATCATCTATCTCCAGTCTACAACACAGTTCTTTAAACAATTCCAAGAAGGCTCCACATCCATTTGCACCACTCAGGTGACCCAGGCCTTAATGACTCTCCCCAAAAAAGAAAATGACCAGATCAGGATGTCTGCAAGGAGTGTCAATCCTTCCATTCCCCACCATTCAGTTAGAGCTGACGAAGCTTCTTGGATAAGAAGCAAAATGTCTTCAATGAAAAACCAGAATGTCTAGTTGCCTCTTTAAAAAGCACCTTTGGGACAACCATGATCTGAATGACTGAGAATCTCCACAGACACGTAGCTTTGCAGCTTTCCCCCTCCCAGCACCATTTCCTTTTGCTACCAATAGCTGGAATGTAGGTTTAAAGAATACAGAATAACAAGAGGGGATCTTGGAGATCTTCTAATAGAATAACAGAGTTGGAAGAGATCTTGGAGGTCTTCTAGTTCAACTCCCTGTTCAAGCAGAAGACCCTGTACCATTTCAGACAAATGGCTGTCCAGTGTCTTCTTAAAAGTCTCCAATGATGGAGTACCCACAAATTCTGAAAGCAAGCCATTCCACTGGTTAATTGTTCTCACTGCCAGGAAATTTTTCCTTAGTTCTAGCATGTTTCCCTGAAAATAAGACCAGTCTTTTATATATTTGTTTCCTTCCAAAAGACACATTAGGGCTTATTTTCAGAGAAACATTGTACCGGAGATGGTGAGGGACCACCCCTACCACACTAGCTGTGGTCTGCCCAGCCAGGCATGCCCCACCTCCCTGGCATGCACACAAGAGGTGGTGAATGCGTGCGGGCTGACAATATCCAGCAGTAGCTGCAGTCCGCCAGCCCCTTGTCCAGCAGACTCTGGGGCTATACCCATGACGGCTTTGACAGGATATCCTGTCAGAACTGAAGAAGCTTCTTGGATGAGAAGTGAAACATCTTCAAAAGAAAAAACAAGAAAGTCCAGTTGCCTCCTGAAAAAGCATCTTTGGGTTAATAAAGGAGAGTTCCTGTATTTCTTTTGCAATCTGTTTCCTGACCTCTACTACCCTCAATGGGCAGACAAATGTCCAATCTAAGGAAATGTAATGGGAATGACCTTGGTAGACAGGAGGAAAAGACACAAAGTAGGTAACCATCATGCAAAAGCTATCATAGCCCATTGAAGCAAAGGGTCATGGAAAGCATTTCAGAAAGAACCCTATTTTTCCAGTAAGTAAAAGGAGAGACTTGCAAATGATAACTCATTGAAATAGTCTAGCTAAAATTTTATTCTCTGGAAAATTAGGTATAGTTCTTCCTGAAACACTTCCTATGTTTCATGATTAGTAATTGTGTCATTAGTTTTGCTCAATTTTCAGACACATAGTTGTAGTTACTCTAGGTGACTATAGTACTTGAGACAGATTACCCAGATGTTTTAGTAGTTGCTACAGATGTTCTTCTCACATTTCCATTCGGGGCAAATATTCCATACAGCTAGTTTGATAGTACTTTCAAGTCCATCCATGCTTCTGTTTCAGTAGTTTGGTTGGCAGAATTGACTTGTACAGGGATGTTTCCTACACTGACTGTTTTGGAAATGGGTCATCACTGTACCCTGATTGGCTCTTTCAGTCTTATACTCTTATATAAGAATAGGCTAGAAAAAATTGACTGACACTTTGTTGTACTCCCATTGAATCTAAAAAATCCTGATAGAACTGCTTCCACACTTCGCTTTAATGACTCTAATTGGAAGGTCTGATGACTCATGAATTGTCACAAGACCTGAAGTTCAGGATTGCTCTCCATAATGTGGTTTTTTTCAGTACCATAAAGAAGATAGAAACACATCTTTTAAACTCTCTCCTGAGATGTACACTTTATTAAGACAACAGTTAATAATGAGTTAATTCTTTATTGCCCCTTTCATCCTAAGATATTTTCTTTTATTTTAGAATTTATATTATTTTAAAAAGACTGTCATGCCCCTGTCAGAGTTTGAATCCGAGTGGGAAGACAAACAGCTGACAGAGAGCGGGAGAGTGGCTCCGTTGGCTGTGGAAGAAATTGGGGAAGGGCAGTCAGGCTGGGCAGAGCTGGGGAGAGATAGAACAAGGGAGAGGGGGTTCAGATGAAGACCAAGGCCCACTCCTCTTCATCCTAGGGCATGCAGGGAAGAACGGAGAAGAGAGCAATGTGGGTTGCATGGCTTATGAGGGAGGAAAGGGCCCTGATTCCCTTCACAAGGCACACCTGGGGATGGAGTTTAAAGGAGAGGCAGATGGGAGGGGCAGTTGTTGGGAACAAATGCTGAGTTCACCTAGTGTTGGCTGCTGTTATCTAAGTTCCTGGCATCCTCCCAACTGGTTTGATTTACTGCTGTGTTACTTCACTTCTGGAATTCCTTATCTTGTTCTGCCGGATTTATTACCTTATCTTGCCTTGTTGGATTTATAATTTGAAGTTTTCTGTTTGCCACATTTGGAGTGAAGTATCTGCAGCCAAAGGCTGTTGCGGGTTCGTGGGTGAGTTTTTCTCCAGACCGGAGAGGAACCAGGATATTGGAAGCAAAGTTGGAACTAATAAAGAAACTTGTGTTGCCTTTGTGCCACGCCTTGGGTCATCACAAATACAGAGAATGGTGAAATTGCCTTTTGACTTTCTTCTAACTTTTACCTTGCCTTTTCAGGCCAATTCATCATGAAAAGTGCTTTAGGAGTCTGATTCAAGTGTATCATGGTTTCTATTATTGCTAGTATTATTTTTATTCTGTTGAAATAACATTATAGTATGTCACATTCAACTGATATGACATGAAGTGGTGTATGCATAATTTTAATGCAGAATTATATAAATTTTAAAACCATATTTATTAAGTTCTTTTTGGAACTTTCACACCAATAAAAATGTTATGGTTATATGCAATTTTCTTGTCAACAATTCCAAAGTGGTTATTTCATTCTTCTTGACTATTTTTCAACTTCTTAGTTTAGCTTGCAAACTAGGACATGGAATTTCCTGTTCTAAGTATTAATCAGATCCAACTCTACTTGGGTTTTCAAGATCAGCCAAGATCACTTAAGTGCTGTCAGCATCTAGCTGGTATTTCATGCAAATAAGGAACAACAAACGCAAAGCGCGTGCTCACCGAACTGGTTATTATGCCGGTAGGATCCCACCCCTGTTTGGGAGGGGCGTGTTTCAGATTAAATTTTAGCAAAACAGAGTTTCTAGTTACCAGGTGACATCTGGGCAATCTTGTAACATCAGTAATCCTTCTTGAATACCTCAGCAATCTATGGTTGAGGCCTTTGATTCATTAACATTGTTGTATTTGTGCAAATCCTGAGGTCATCCATTCCCACTGAATGTCGGTGATGGTTTGTTCTCCAAGCTTGTTACTTAGTTTCCAAACATTTCATCACCAGGCTAGGTAATACCATGAGCAGAACTTCAGTTGAAAAGTCTTGTTTCAGTTCTCTTCTGCCTTTATAGGCCTTAGGTGGTCAAGTTGGTCATGTCACGTGAAGGTCATCTGGTGGTGAGGTCACCCTGGCTGATCATGCACGTGAAGGACCAACTGACTACATAAGATTGATAAAAGTAGAACTGAAACACTTCAACCAAAGTTCTGCTGATGATGTTACCTAGCCTGGTGGTGAAATGTTCAGAAACTGAACAACAAGCTTGGAGAACAAACCATCACCAACATCTACCACCCAAGCTGCAAATATTTTCCAAAATACCCACTGAGTCTTGTGTACTGAACTCTATGTATTGGTAAAAAGATATAGAATGTAATAGCTATAAATTTTAGTTTACTATTAATGTATATGCTGCTAAACTAAATGTAACATTTTTATTTCAACCCTCCACCTCACTGCTTCATTGTGAGTACACAATGAATCCAGGACATATTTCAGAGCAATATAAAATGAAAGGATAGAGCCTAAGATATGTCATCAGGAGAAGAGAACTGCATTAATGTTTAGTGTTTTGGTAGAATGGGATTAGCAAATGGAATTCAAGTTAATTCTCAAACACTGTGTGGAGCATCTTGGCAGCAGATCACAAAATCCTTAACATACACAAGGGTGAAAGGTCACAACATACAGCAATTCCAAGCATTCCAGATAAATGCCAAAGCCACCCTCCCCCCAAGCTGCTACTCTTCATGCAAAGCTAGGAGAGGTGGGAGAAATATAAAACAGAGCAAGAAATGGAAGAGTTTGGGAAGTGCTCCAACTGGCAAAATCAGGCAGGTGAGCAGAATATCAAATCAGCTTGTCCTTTCCAGTTTTCAGTAGAGACAAACAAGCAGATGACTTGAAGAAACAGGGAAAAAGCTTAAACAATTCTTTATCTTTCAGATGAAACAACTTTTCATCTGGAAGTCCCAAGAGCTCTCCTGAAAACTGAACTGGGAATGCTGGTACAGCTCTCAGTTACTCACACTCAACCTTTTGAGATCATAAATATACTTAAAATGTTAAGAGAATATTACAGGCACTTTCACAAAACTTTTGCCATAGTGTGCTGTCAATCATAAAGCACCACTATACAGACAATATTAGTGTCATTTCTCCAACACTGAGTAATGTTATCTTTAAATATCCCATAATGCCACACAGTGATCACTATAGTGATGCTTCACCACAAATACTGTAGTGTTGTTGATGGCAATTACACCAGTAATTAGATGATGCCATCAGTCATCCAGAATAATTGGCCCTGCCTGGTCTGCTCCTTGGTATATAATGTATATTGGGAATTTTTCTTCTTTTAACAAAATAATAGTCATGTAGGAATATATAGTTTTAATTAAACATATATTCTTGAAACAATAGCTTAGCTCAAGATTTATGCTACAACCAGTGTAACAATAAGTAAGTGTGATTAGAAAATATGGAATCTACTGATCTGGACACTATCTAGAAAGATGTTCACAATTCCATAGATGTTTAGATTTGTCTTATTGAAATATGCAAAACAAATTCCAGTAACTATTTATACCCATTTTAAATGAAAAGGATTACTTTTTTCCCCAAAGGTGCTTTTTCAAAAGGCAACTGAACTTTCTGGTTTTTCTTTGAAGATGTTTCACTTCTCATCCAAGAATCTTCTTCAGCTCTGACTGGATGGTGGGGAATGGAAAGATTTATACTCCTTGCAGGCAGCTGGTCATTTGCATTCTTTTAGGGCAGGCCTGTCAAACTGATAGCCCACAGACTGGATGCGTCAGTGCATGCCACATCCACCCCAGCTCCGCAAAGGCAAAAAACATCGTGATATGTCATGATACATCATGTGACACGATCAAGTTTGACACCAATGTTTTAGAGTCATTGAAGCCACTTGGAGGTTTATCTGTATTGTCGGGGTCACCTGAGTAGTGAAAATGTGTGTGGCGCCTTCTTGGAATTGTTGAAAGAACTGTGTTGTAGACTGGAGATAGATGATGTTGTATCCCTCCGCCTGTTGATAGAGGGTTGTTTAATTTTGAATAGAGGAACTCTTTGACCTCTTTCAAATCAGTGGTCCTCTCTATCCAAAATGTGAACTTTGCTGTCTTCAAAAGAGTGGCCTTTGACTTTTAAATGCAGATGGACTGCTGAATATTGTTCTCATGGGTTTGTTTTCCTATGTTGTGCCATGCGTTTATGAAGTGGTTGTTTTTCCCCCCAATGTACAAATCTGCACATGGCTCACTGCATTGTACTGCATATACATATTGTCAGTTTGTGTCAGGATGTCTTATTCTTTGGGATGGACAAGCTTTTGCCTTAGTATTTTCAGAATAGAATAGAATGGAATGGGAATAAGAATAGGAATAGAGCTGGAAGGAACCTTGGGGGTTAGAATTTCTAGTCCAGCCCTCTGCTCAAGCATGAGATCTTATACCTTATACATATATTCTTGGTTTTGAAATGTGCATATTGTTTGAATATACCTGATATTACCACCATTCAAATTCTAAACCTCCCTCTTGTTATTACATTTATCTTATTATGTAAAAATGTGTATACAGTTATTACCCTTTGCTCTTATTTCTGTCTCTATTCTAACTTTTATTCATATCACCATTATATTAAAAGATGTTTCCTTTCTGTCTTTCATCTCTGTTTTAACACTTTAATTCATCCTTATTTCATTATTCAATGTTACCATATTCAATTCTAATATCAATCACAATATTATTTAAACAAACAGAATGATTCTGTTCATATTATATAAATTTATCCAGTCTATATGATTCTGCTATTAATACACCTGTTTATATTAAAATATATTATTTCACTATTTCATTATGCTCACTATTTGACTTTATTATTTCACTACTAATCATATTATTATTTAAGCATATTTAATAGTACCATTGTTCAATCTTTAATTTTCCCATTTTTAATAGTTAATTCTTATTCATATGTCCCATATTCCACTCTTCACATCTATCTGTATTAAAATATTCTCCTTCATTATTTCATCATTATTATTTCATTGTTCAATATTTCAATATATATTATTCTAGTATCTACAATACATACAAAATAATTCTATTCACATTCTTTGCTTACATCCAGTCTATATAATTCTAATGTTAATACACATTTGTTAAAATATCTTCTTAAAGAAAAATCTTTTTCTCTTTTTTTTCCTATCCATCATCTCTTGTCCGCATCAATCTTTTAAATCTTAATCTTTTTTTGACTTGCCTCCCATATTCTTCTCTTGGATCTTTGTCTCTATCTACATCCTGACTGTTCAATCTAAATATTTCTCCCATCCCTACCCTCTCCCAGGTCTAACTTTGTAACTATCTGCTCTAACTCATATCTCCATTCCCAAAACATCTTCCTGCTTCTCCAATTCTCTTTTTAGATCTCTTGAAGTGTTTCTCCCCTGGTTAGATTCAGCAATCATTGTTAATGTTATTAGTATCTCCTCCTTTTTATCTTCTTTTCGCTGATTTCCCGGTTCTGCTTTTCCCTCCATTCCTTCTGTTGGGTCCTTCTTTTCCTGAGCATCTTGATCTTTACTCATTATCCCTTGTAAAATATTTTCCAGTTTTTGGTCTACGCCATCTATTAATTCCCTGGTCACCTTATGTTCTTTCTGTATAATATCCTTTATGCTTTGAAACATCAGCTCCATCTCATTTAAATTTCCACTCATTTCCTCTTTGTATTGCATCTTTTTCCCCCAATACATTTTTATTTAATTTCTTTAAATACATCTTTGGATGAACAGTGTGGTTCCAGGTTTTTTACATCTTAAGTCAAACATGATCACAATTACATATTTAGCTTTCTTGTCTAATTTCATATCATTACCTATTACCAATTTTCCATTTTATATTCCCATACATTACTTTTCATCAATCTCTATGTTCTTAAACTTTCTCTATTTTCATTAATCATATATTCTTGTATTCATCATAGTACAAATCTTAGATAGTCTTCGGCTGTCACGGCTTCATGGTAGCCATTTTTGGGCTGCCTCTTCTCCTCATCGTAGCTGAGAGGGAAAGAAAGCCCTGGGTCAGGCAGGAGAGATGTGGCTCTCCGCAACCTCCCAGGTTACCTTACAGAGCAGCTTTGGCTCCTTTCGAAGTTCACCAATGGGGAGAACTTGGCATAGGAGCGCTGATACCACTCCTCGTGTCCGATCACAACACGTCAGCCAGAAGTTCCTGGCTTCTGGCTTCCTTAATGTGTACTGCACAGTCCAGGAAGGCTAGACTACTTTCCTTAACATCTTCCCATGTGAATTTGATGTATCTGTCCATAGAGTTGATATGTTTCCATTTTTTAATTTATTTTGTCAAGCATGCATTTGATAACATATACGTAAGTATAAACATGATTATTAATACATAAAATAGATATGAATAAAAGGGAACATTAAGACAGGGATGGTAGGCACATTGGTGTGCTTATGCACACCCCAATTCCTGTGTTTTGATCTTGGCCCAAGTATCGTCTACATGCCCATACCAGTGAGTGGGTGGAATTCCTGTGAAGGAGTCTTTGGTTTCTATCTCTTTGGTTTCTATCTCTTCCATGTAGAGATTAGTCACAATGGGGGGGGGGTGTTTTTGTCTGTATAAACCTTTATTGTATTAAAATAGGTAGTGCTCAGGCAGAGATCCAGCATGGCACATACGTGGTATGGGCTGAGGTTGGTTCTGTCTACCAAGGTGCTGTCTTGTAACATCATTTCTTCACTACCATGACAGCTTCAGTTGTTGGAATGCAAGTGAAGAGGGAAGTCATATCAGAGGAAACCATGGTCTCATCCGGGTCCAGTTTTAGTTTCCAAATCTTGCAAGGAAAGTCCTGTGAATTGTTATTCAAGCATACGTCGGCACCATAGGACATTGCTGGCATGTCAATGACACACCGGGCAGATGTCCCGGTGTGGCTGGCTGTTTCCCATAGCAAAATGAACAGGAGTGATTGGTGGACATTTTGGACTGTGGGTGGCCCATAGGGAGAAGGGGGAAATAACTATGCCTGCTTTTGCATGGGAAACCGAGAGCTGGTTTCACTTCTTCTATGCCAATGTGGTTTATTCAATAAAGTTTAATACTGTTGGGAAAAAATGTTCCAGAAATTCCTTTTTCTGGATTCACCAACTGGACACATATTTTGAATCAGCATATACACTTAAAGTAGCAGGAATAACATGAAAGTGAACTTTCATTGTGATGTTTTATGGATCAGCAGAATCAAGCACAAAAACCAGTGGCTTAATTTGTCTTCTATCTTAAAAAACAATCTAGTTATATTTGTAGCAAATGAAAGTTTGAAGCAGTCCTTTATGAAAAATTCAAAGGGACTTCTGGTTGATGTTGCAGCGAGAACGGATAGAAAATAGTGGAGCTCCACTGGGCTCCATGTAATGCAGCCAGCAACTGCTTGCTGGGACACCCTACGTAGTTAAGTTGCCCTGGAGGGGCAGTGAAGAAAGGCAAGGCACTTTGTCGATCATGAGGAAACCGCAACTTCGTTGATCCGAAGAAAGCTCTCCCAAACAGCAGCAGGAACAATGGCCATTTTGGTCTGTCACAAGCTGGGACAACTGGGACACTAAGATCTTGTGCTGCAGTGGTGTGTGGACAGAGCAGTGAAACTAGGTGAGATAACTTCCCAACTGTTACCTTAGAGATTTAACCCAAGTAAAAAGCTCCAAAAAGGACCTCCAAATGTTAAGAAAGGGATGATTGGATTTATGGGGAAAAAATCAAAAACTAATAACTAAAGAGGAAGATGAAAGACTTAGAAGTAAAAGAAGTACCTAAAGGATGATTTAAAATATAGAAAGCCTGGAAAAGCTGAATAACATTGTAAAAAGTTATTATTGGGACAAATTGCTTTTCTAAATTCTATTTCTAACCTCCCTGAAAATCAGCTGTTTTTGACTTTTATACATGGTTGAATGCTGGAATTGGGAGCAGAGGAGCCATTTACTGGAGGAAGAAGATTACTGCAATGTGTGAAAGGGAAGCAAAGAATGGAGAGAAAGTAAACAACACCTTGAGGGCTACTTGACCTTGACTTTATCTTAGTAGGCAATTTGGATGCTGGGAATTATTTACTGAGCTTTTTGAAAATCCCTAAGGCAAACTAAACTAAGCACTAAAACTTTATTGGAAATGTGCACTGGAAAGTGGATTTGAAAGATCTGAAGAAACCTGGTGGGCTAAATTGGATTTGGGTTAGATTATCATGTGACAGATTATCCTATGAGGCAAAAGAAGAAAAGCAATAGAAAGAAAAGATAAATAAGACTTTAAAATCTGGACAATTGAGAAGTATAAACTGAAAATTATAAAGACTGTAAAGCACAAACTTATAGCATTTTAAGGACTAGAAATTTAGAAGACTTGGAGGAATAATTCTGGGATTGGCTAAATTTTATTAATAATTGATTTTTTTTAGTTTTTAGATATTGGGATATTGAAATATTAGAGCTATATTAACTTAGTACAAAATGACCCAGCAGAAGACAATAAAGTTTAATGAAGAAATGCTACAATTGGTGACAAAGAATTATAAGGAGTTGATGGGAATATTTAAAGATAAAGATGTGAAAGTAGAAGGCCCTCAACAAATGGGAAAAGATGAATATAACACACAGCAGATAGATGAGAAATTAAGGAATGGTGGAGGAGACAAAGCAATATAAATTACAAGATAAAAATAAGTTACAAGTAGATAAAAACACTGAAAAAACAGTAAATCAATAAATACTAAAAATCAAATAGATAATCCCTCAAGAACTTACAATAGAATAGAGGGGGGCGGGGGGGGGGGAAGGAAGACTTTCCAAAAATAATGAAAGGGTTATGGATGGATATTCAAAAGATGCAGCAGAAGGGGATAGTTTGTGTAAAAATGCTAGAAAGACACATAGGATTCCAAGAGAGAAATATAAAAAAAAATCACCAAAAAATCAATAAATGATGAAATTCTAAAAATACTGATAGATGATGGATAGAGACATAATGATTTGCAATACAGTAATTGTATTAAAAACTAATAGAAATAAGTGGAAAGTTTAAATTGGGAAAATAGTAGCACATATATAAATATATAATAGAATTTATTATAAGCATAAATATATTTGAGATTAGGGGGTGGAAGACTATGACTAGATATATTTAAATGTATTATTATGATTAACAAAGTACAAAAAATATACTAGAACATGGACTTCTGGTTTGTCGGCTTCGCGAACGGCAGGGATTCGCGAAGCTGCGCGATCCCTGCTGCGCTAGCCGCTTTTGGTGCTCCGATCCAGACGGGTACGGAGCTAGGCTGCCCTGCAGGGGCAGCTGAAGGTAGGGGGGATCCGGAGAGGGGTTTGGGGGTGTTGCAGACCCCCTCCCCGGCCGGCAGAACCCCCTTTTCCCAAGATGGTGCAGCGGCGGTCCGTAATGGCCGCCACAAAGAAGCTGGCAGCCGGGTAAGAATGCGCAGGAAGAAGTGGAGAAAGTTTTCGAAAAGAGAAAGTTTTTCTTGGTTCCTAGGACTCTAAGACATATTTAACAAAATTCCTGAAAAGTATGACTTTCTGAATGATACCTTTTAGAAGAGGAAAAAAGCGGCAGTTTGATGGTGCTGAAAGGAAAGCTTACCCTCTTTTCCTACGGAATAAATAAGTGAATATTAAGAAACCTATTTTTTTTTAGGTGAAAACTGGATTTAAGCGATGAGTGGGAAGAGAGAGGACTAAAAAAAAAATATTTGTATGCTAAGACTTTGTTGGAGGAGATGCCTTAAGGATTTGAAGACTAAAATATATTGCAATAAGATTTTAAGAAACAGATTTGGACTTTCTTTTTCTCTGCTTGATACTACCCCAGGAGGAGAAAGTGAGAACCCTGCCTTGGTTTGGACTGATTGCTAACTTTGGGACTGTTTTATTTTTTCTTTGGAATATTCTGGTTGTTGTAAGAAGAAAGAAGGGGAAAAGAAAAGAAAAGATTTATAATGGCTCTTTCTATTGAGGAACTGAGAAAAGATTATGAACAAGCAAAAAAAAAATGGTAAAGCTGGTTTGAAAGAAGCCTTCCTTTTTTTTAGAAATGGCGCTTATTAACTATCAACAAACATTACAACAGATGAAGACAGCAGAAGAAGAAGAAGGAGAGGAAGCCATTTTTAATAAATCTCAGAACTCGACCAAGAAAGAAGGAAGAGGGAAAGGAAGAGAAATAAAGGACTTAAGATTTAAAAAAAACACTTAAGAAAGGGAAAAATAAGGTGCAAAATCAATATAATGATAGTAAACAAAAGGGAAAAGGAATACGACAGAGAAGGGAAGCCAGTAAGGCAGAGGCTAGAAGAAGGGGGGTAGAAAGGTTTGTTGGGAGAAGAAAGAAAGGGAAAAGGTGGAGAAAAGCTACAAAGTTTTGAAATTAAATGGGAAAAAAGGAATCTTTTTTAGGGATAAAGGATAAAAGTATAATTTCTTCAAAGAGATTTTGCAAGGTACATAAGATGATATTGTAGTATTGTATTAGAAATAGAAAACTTAAATGGTTTAAGAGTTGATAAGAGATTAAAATGTTGAAATGTTTAATAATGATTGGTTTTAAAATTTAATAATATGAGGGGAGGTTTAGAATATTGAGTTTTAATTAAAGAGTTTAATAAGATTATGGTATTGATGTTATTATAAAATTTCTATTATAGTATTTGTTTTTAATATTTAGATCTATTGTTTAACTATGTATTTAATTATTCTGGATGTACTATTCAGATAGAATGTACCAAGCAAAATTGGATTGGGTATTGGGTGTTATTTTAAAGGTTAATTTGATTAATTTAGTGGGGAGATAGAAAGGCATCATACTCTGATTAGTGATTTCAGGAGAAATTTCTTTTTTTTTTTAATAAGGAACGAGACAAAGGGACAATAAAGAATGGACAAAAGATACAAATATAATGACTCAAATTAAGATGATTAATTAAGATAGAATTAAGAAGAGTGAAATATGTGGAGAAGTTAATATAGAAGACTTAGAATGGTAAATAAAATAAGTAATGATATGTAAGATGAGCATGAATATAATTGAAGTCCAGGAAGAGAGAGATACCTGGGTCCAAGTTACTTTCCAAAAAGATTTTTTTTATGTTTTGTGTGTTGTGTGTATATGTTTTTTTTTGGGGAGAATTAATAAAACCTTGCAGAAATATAGAATGAGAATAATGGTAACTAAGTCAGAAAGAAATAGATGAAATAATAATAATAAAATTGAATAAGAGTAAAGAGAAATAAAGAGAAATTGGATAAGAGGTTTTTGTATGTTTATATGGAAATGGTTTAAAACAGAATTATAGTTTATCTGACTTGTTAAATTTATAATGGAAAAAGGTTTAAACATGTAATGGATAATGATGATTTGTGTGTTTTGAAAATTAATAAAACTTGTTGTTTTTTAAAAAAATATATACTAGAACATATAGTTTTCAAGGATTATAATTTTTTTTAAAAAACAAGTTTTTATTTTTAAAAACAAGCTTAAACAAACAAAACATAGAACATAAAACCATAATCAAATTACATACATACATATAGTGTGTCGGTTGGTTACATATCTTTTGTGCTTCCTCTCCATAGTCTTCACTTATCATTTATATAAATTCTAATATTATCAATCTAATATATATGTATATATTAATTATCAACTATTTATCACTTATTTGACTAAACTGTTATTTACTCATTTTATACAAGATATTCTATATTTGCTATACATTTATATTATACATTCTTCCAATGGTTATAAATTTTATACATATATTCTATATCATTCTATTACCTTTAAATTTTTCTAACATATTTCATTTCCATATTTTTTTTCTAACCATTGATAAAATAACTCCCATATCTTATAAAATTGTTTATCCTCTTGTTCTCTAATTTCAAATGTCAATTTACTCATTTCAGCACAATCCATAATTAAGGATTATAAATTCAGGGGACTTAGAGATATAATTTCAGGACTGATTAAATTTTATTAACAATTGGTTATATTGGTGCTTACAGAAAATTGAGACATTGAAAATGTGGCGGAACACTGAGTAATATTTATAATATTAAAACATTAGTGACTCAGCAGGGGTTAATAAGTATATAGTAATAAGAAATGTTATTGATGTTTACATATATTTTTGCAGAAAGTAATAAAAAAATCATAAAGAGAGAATAGTATTATTTAAAGATAGTGAGGTGAATATAGAAAACCCCCAAAAAATGGGAAAATAAAGAAATAAGTACAAATTAGGAAAATAGTATAATATATATTGATACATAAAAGAATCTATTATAATTATAATGAGCATATCAAGGTTAGAAGTTGAAAGATAAAAACTCTGTATATGTAATTGTATTATTACTGTTAACATTGTGTGAAAAATATATACTGTCTACAAAAAATATTGGTTGTTAAAGGAAAACCACAAATACAAAAGAAAAAGAAAAAGTCAAAGGACTGGAACAGTAAATGGCCAAATTCCCCTTCCTTTCTGCCTCTTAACTCAAGAAGGAATTCAGAGCAACTGACTAAGACAGAAATATGTGGCATTTCTATTATTTTCTTTGTAAGCATGTGATAGAGCAGACGAGATATAGATACCAGTAATACATATCTGTGCAGATCAAATATCTTCAGTCAACATTACTTAACTTCCAGTCTTACAGCAAACAAAACAATCATCCTTCAAAACTGATGTAGAAGTGCAGACCTGTTAGGCCTCCTTATAATACAGATCAAAAGCCTTTTAAGGCTTTTCCCAACACCTGCTTTCTCAAAATGTGGGAGCAATGTATAATCTTCCCCTACTAATTCATGCCTCTACCCATCTCCTGTTCCTCTCTGCCCTGAATTCTTATGGTAAACTCCTTCAGGCAGAGACAAGCCAACTTATGATTACTTTGTAATGAATACCGTCCACCAATGATGCTAACGAAGATATATTCATAATTAAATCTATTATTAATATGTATTTTATACATGGCATAACACTACACTAATCTACAGATTAGGGAGTTCATTTTGCCCAGGGCTGATCTTTTGTCACTCTTACACCACTGATTAGCCAAAAGCTAATGGGGGGAATGCCCTGTGCCAGAGCTGCTATTAGCATGACTACCCCCTTCCCTGCCAATCCAACTGCTTTAACTGTTGTTTTTTAAGTCCCCTCTCAACAATCCCACCTCTTCACTGATTCCTCCCCTCCCAGTTTGTCAAACACTGACTGACGTTTACAAACCATGCAGAATAGCAAGTGTGGCTCTGGTTTTCCAAGGATAACTGCAATGTGCTGCCAGATTTTCAAGAGGTATTCTGACTGAAAGAAAATCTGCTGTGTGTATATGTGTGTGTGTGTGTGTGTGTGTATGCACCCATGCATATGTACTTATCCAGAGAGCAAGAGTGACAGGTCCACTACATGAATCCACTAAGGCAGTGATGGCTAACCTTTTTGTTTTTGCGTGCTGAAAGTGCACGGATGCATGCGTGTGTGCACATGTGCCTGCACCCATAATGCAATGCACACATGACCCCCCGAGCTCCCCTGCCCCCTACACATGCACACATGACCCCCACACTCCCACGCCCTGCAGATGTGCACATGACCCCCTGCACATGCATGTGACCCCCCGTGCTCTCCCTGCCCCCTGCGCATACGCATGCAACCCCTCATGCTCCCCTGCCCCCTGCTCACACGTCTCCCACAAGCGCCCCGACGCATGCGCAGCAGATACCCAGCAATCAGCTGGCTGGCGGGAGGCACACGCACATGTGCAGTGGAATGGTGCTGGGGCGATGGCTCACATGCCAGCAGAGATGGCTCTGCGTGCCACTTCCAGCACTCATGCCATAGGTTCGCCATCACAGCTCTAAGGCATTCAAATTCAGTGCATTAGATTTTCCACCCATAGGATCTTGTTTACTGACTAATTTACTCTCCTCCCAAATAAAGCCAGATTTGGAGGAATTAATAGGATGGAGAATATTCAGAATTGAATGGTAATACTGCAGATAGCCAATATTTAATTGAAAAGTGCACACATTTGAATGACAGTGGTAGTGAATAGGGTAACCCAATTTCTCTTTGAGATGTTTCAAAGATCTATAAATAAGCTGCAATAGTATTGCCATCACTTACCCGGATGCGTCTCATAGCAGTCACAATCTCTACCCTGCTGTTTGGCCGAGGTACATCTAAGCTGCCAATATACTGGAGGAGGAGAAAGAGTAGAAGGGTTAGAGTTAGAGTATTCTAAACAGGACTGGATGGCTAAAATTTGTTTGGCAAGAAAATATTTATTGCTACTCCTCTTTGTACCCAGGAAATACATATACCAGTTTTCTCCAGACACATGCATTTGTGGGGACAAGAGAACACATGCGGCAAACTTTGCAAGTTGTACAGTTGTACCTGAAATCTGGATACAAGTATATAAGGATAGTTTGTACAGTGAAAGAACTGTGCACAGGTGGCTTGCTTTGGACACTGGTACTTCACCACTGTATCTACATTCTCAATGTATCTGCAGAGACAGGTTGGGTTGGAAGAGGGATACCTATTTATTGAATAAGCTGCAACATGCATTTAGAATAATAGAAAATAGGGCTGGAAAGGACCTTTGAGTTGTTCTAGTCCAACCCCATGCCCAAGGCAGGTGTTCCATACCATTTTAGGCAAATGGTTATCCAATCTTTTCTTGGAAACCTTCAGTGATAAGAGCACCAAAACTCTGGGAGGCAAACTGTTTCCCCGCCAGGAAATTCTTCCTTATTCTTCCTTAAGTTGGATCTCTCTCTGGCTTAGCTTCCACCCTTTGCTTCTTGTCCTACCCTGAGGTACTATGGAGAATAAATTGATACTGTGGAGCCCTACAGGAAGACTGCTATCATGTCTCCCCTTCATTAAACTAAAATATATATAGTTCCTTTAGCTATTCTTCACACAATTTTGTCTCCGGAGTTCTTATCATTTTTAATTGCTTTTTTCTGCATTCTCTAGGTCAGGGGTGTTAAACTCAATTTCATTGAAGGCCGCATCAGGATTATGGTTGGCTTTTGGGGGGCAGGGGGGCGTGGCCAGGGATGGGCGTGGCCAGCTCCCACTGCTGCTGTGCTTGCTCTCCTTGGCCAGGTTGTTCATGGTGTGAGCGGGAGGGCAAAGTGTGTGGGTCGGAAGCCCGCTCCACCTCCTTACGAGGAGACCTGGCTTTGTAACCAAAGCATCCTCAGTGATAGGATGGGTGACCACCAGGAGAGGTCAGGAGAGGTCATGAGGAGGGGACAAGGGGATGGTGAAAAGCAGCAGGATTGCTGGTGGCCAAGTGCTAAGGCAGGATTTACCTCAGACCTTCACTCACTCTCATTATCATCTTCCTTCCTCCCTTCCCTTCCCTTCTTTTTCCTTCCCTCTTCATTCTCCTTTCTTTCTTCTTCCTTCCCCCTTTTCCTTTTTCTTCCTGGCTATCTTGCCCTCTTTCTTTTTATCTTTCCTGTCCCTTCTTGGATGCTCAAATGCAAAAGAGGAAACATCAAATGCCACTTTTGCTAGTAATTTGTGGCCATTTGTAATACTGAGAACAAACTAGGCTCGGTTTATCCCATGCTTGCATTTTTTGGGGGCTTCCACAGACTATAGGGTAATACAGCAAAACTGTCAAAATGATCACTCTGATAGTTGATCAGAGCTCCTCTGTTTTTTATGTGCAACGGCTTTAGTGTTTAAGAACTAGTCAGCTGCTTTTCTATTAATATATAATCCTTAAAAGGGCTCTCCTGTAGGGACCCTGCCATGGTCTAATTCAGACTGGAAATATAGCAAAGGAAAGTATTTTCCCTACTTGCTTCATCCCATTTTCCCCACTGGAAATAGCTGCTTGCAATACATAAGGGGGGGGTGTAATTTCCTAAGAGCTCAATTCAAGAACACCAATGTGCACATGAGATATCTCAGGGTGGTGAAGGCTGGGGTGGGGGGTAGTGATAGAACAGGCCCTCAAGGCCTCCCCATCCACTAAGATACCTCATGCTTCTCCTTCCCTTCCTGCCACAAGGATTCACCTTGCAAACATCTGTCTCCTCTCTGTTTCTATTTCTTTGCCTCTGAGAAAGGGAGAGATTTGGTTTGGAAATGCTTTTCGTGAGGAGAATGGATGGTCCTGGGTGCTATAATATCACACAGATTCAGGCACCCATCCTCTTTTGCAGAGTGTCGGGGTCCCAGAAACTTTCATTCTTGGTGCAAAAAGTGTTTGCCTGTCTCCTGCTCCTCCACCCCCCCAAAATACTTTCCACTTAACTACTTAATGAGACCTTGTCCCATGGAGCTGGCAGTGGCATGGGCCACAGGAGCCACCTGAGCAGCAAGGCAGTGGGGGGCAGGGCGGCCAAGAGGATTATTAAGTGCTGGAACAAGACTAATATGGCTCCCCTCAACTACATATTACGTAAGTTAACACGACCACAAGGGTCTCCCTTTCCCCTCCCCCTCATCCTATGATAGGCTCACTAAAAAAAGGGGGGGCTGCCAGGGCAGCGAAGCAGATAGGGATGCGGGGTGGGGGGGGGGAGAGGACAAAGTACAGAGAAGCAACGTTGGAGTCTGCACAGCCCACAAGTAGATTTTTTTTCCAAGGGGGAGAAGAATGATTCACTCTAGTCTATACAAATGAAAGAAAAATGATGCTTCCCTCGCCCGTCACCCTCTCCTCCGGTTTATCCTCCTGTGTTTTAAAGCCACCTCTTGCCAGTTACCCTTTGGTATGGCTGACGCGCGCAAATCCTCCCGACTAAGCTAACAGTGGCGCCTCCTTACTTTTGGCGTGAAGGATTTCAACAGGATGAGAAGTGGAAGTTCCTTAAGAATTGAGAAGAACGGGAGAATGAGAGAGGAGGAGGTGGAGGCGATCATTGCTGCCGCTGCTGCATGAGGACATGCCTTCCTTCCTTACCGTTTGCCCTCTGATGAATTGATTTGATCCAGCTTTAGAGTGTTTTGCTCACAGCCTGTGAGCCACCACCCCCACCCCCACTCCCGCCTGGGCATGTAATTGACACACCGTCCCACTGTTTTTCTTTTTTAAAATTTGGTTTTGTAAAAATAAAAAAAATCCCCTTCATGGGGCCCCCTTTGAGCTCCATGGGCCCCGGAACAATGTACCAGCTGAAACCCCCCATGCCCCACACTGGCTTACCTGAGCACCCCACCAGACAGGCACTGAAGTGCCACAATTGCCGCTGCAGAGACAAAGAGAGAAGGGGGGGCTCTCCAAGCTCTCTCTGTTTGTGTATGTGTATGGGAGAGAGAATGATCTTCAGCCAAGCTTCTGGTAGCAGCGCGGGCGGCAGGAGCCACCTGAGCAGTGAGGCAGTGAGGGATGAAGTAAGAAGCAAGGCTGTCCCCACACCCCACACCAGCTTATCTGAGTGGTCTGCCACACAAGCACTGAAGTGCCACAACTGCCGCTGCAGAGAGGAGGGGGACTCTCCAAACTCTCTCTCTGTGTATGGGAGAGAGAGCGTGCAATCCCTGCTTTAGTTGGAGCATTTAAGTGGCAGCAGTGGGGGAAGGGGGCAGGAGCTATTTTTCTCCTTGTCCTCCCCATTGAAGCGGCGCAGCCACCTAATGATTGCCCCCTCCCCAACCAGCCAGCCACCCCTGCCTGCCCTGCTCCCTGCCTGGCCAGCCAGCGCAAAGCCTCGCTGTTCTTCTCCTCCTCCTCCCCGCCCAAGGGTAGCAGGCTCTGCATTCCTGTCCCAGCTGGATGCAGGTGTGAAGGGTCTGGCCCTGCAGTGCTTCCTCGCTCAGTTGAAGGCTTCATTCAGCCTTCAAACAGTAAGGCCGTGTTAGATTTTGCAGCACAAATTCAACTCCAGAAAGCACACACAGATGACTGATTCAGCAGGATTCAATAACTTCTTTATATACATAATACCATGAAGTACAGTTTACAATACCATTAGTAGTTTCTTCCAACATGGTAAAGGTTACAAGCAAAACCACAAGTAGCAGCTTCAAGCAGAGATCATTTTCTGTTTCACTTTAGAGCTGAGAGTACAGAGCTAAGCCATGCCCAGATTCCTTTCACTCTCAGCCCCCAATTCAGCTCCCATTGGCTGACCTTGCTAACCATGTCTCTGCCAGTTCATGAATATTCTGACAGGCCAGCCAGGGAATTGGAATCGGCTGGGTTCAGGAACAAATGCCGTCCGTGGCCCTGGTGTGCTGCTCGCTTACCTGGCTGGTTGAGGAGGGGGCAATCATTAGGTAGCTGCTTCTGCCTCAGTGGGGAGAACAAGGAGAAAAACAGCTCCTACCCCACTGCCGCTGCTTAAATGCTCCAACTAAAGCAGGGATTGCACACTCCCTCTCCCATACACACACACAAACAAAGGGAGTTTGGAGAGGTCCCCTCCTCTATCCCTCTCTCTTCAGCTGCAGTTGAGGCAGTTCAGTGCATGGCTGGCGGGGCACTCAGGTAAGCCAGCAGCTTCGCATCCCGCTGCCTTGCTTCATACTCCACCCCCCACTGCCTCTCACTGTGGCCGTTGCACCAGTGCATTGCTCAGCCTCCTACTAGATTATGGAGGCGAGCAAGGAGAAGAAGTGGCAAAGAATGAAATGATGCAAAAGGGGGTAGAGGATGAAGCAAGTCAGGGGGTGCAGAGCTGCCCTGACCCACCTTACCTGAGGGTCCTTCAGCCGGGCCAGCCAGGCCAAACCCTCACACGCACACCGCCACCCAGGGCAGCCATATCCCTTCACTAACAGTTCCAGCTCCTTTTGCTGCCACCACCTGCAGAGCAACTAAAAGTAGCCTGTGGGGCTACGGTAAAAAAAAATAGTTCAGACCTTCCAAGTTCTCACAAAAAAAAAAAAGATATTGCGAGATTGGAAGGTCTGAACTAATTGTTTTAATGGTAGTCACACAAAATACTTTAGTTTCTCTGCATGTAGCGATGGAGAACTAGGCCTGTGTGTGCACACGCACCCAGGATGGTGTGCGCCGAACCCTTACAGTTTCCAGGATGGCCACACGGGCCGGATTTGGCCTTGAGTTTGACACCCCTGCTCTAGGTTCTCAGCATATTTTTTTAATTTTGTGATATCCAAAACTGGAGGTAATATTCCAAATATGGACTCATTCGTGCAGTATGGAGCAGTGCTACCACTTCTTTAATTTTTATACAATTCCTCAAATTGATTCAGCCTCAAATTGCATTGACTTTTTTGGGGAAGTTCAGCATATTACTAACTCATATACTTAAGTGGTGGTATACTAGAACAGGGGTCACCAAACTTTTGGACCTCACGGACCACCAAACTCATAATTTTAAATCCCAGGGAACACTAACCAGTTCTGTGGGCATGGCCTAATTTGTGGGTGTGGCTTGGTGGTCATGTGACTGGCTGGGCATGGCTTTTATGTAAATATTATATTTATATAAATATTGATTTTTTTTATAAAAAAGAGCAACTTTTACCCAAAATCAGGCAAAGCAGGAAGGCAGATTGAGTTGCTCACAGAATCATTCAGTGATCTATCTGCCATTGGCTAGCTCAGTCTCTCAAATTTGCTTGCCGTGAGTCTGCACTGAATAATAGAACCTTCAGTTCTAAGAGAGGTTCGGCTGTGCTTAAAAGCAGAGCTGAAGATCTAAAGACAAGCTAGAAAGCAACAAATCCAATCATTTCCTGCTTCCTAGCTAATCTAAATCTCCCAGCACAGCAGAACAGATGATGGTCAGAAAAAGGGAAAATAGCAATTTAGCAGGCAAGTTTGCCGGTAAGGAGTGGGTGGGGAGGATTTCCGCGGGCCATGTGGGCAGCGCAGCCTTGTGTTTCTGCGCAGCCTGGATTAATTGCTTTGGAAGCGTGCTCTGGGGGTGAGATTTCTCTGTGGCCCACCAAAATTTTCTCATGGTCCACCGGTTGGCAACCACTGTACTAGAACACCTAGATCCCTGTCATAGGCACTACTGTTGAGTCAGGTACCACCTATTCTAAACCTGTGCATTTTGTCTCAACTGTCCAACTAGCAAATCCAAGAACAGTAGGCACTCTCAGGCATTTTAAAATCCCAAAAGTAAAACTTTATTGAATACAGCATTTCAGCATTGAAGAATTAAAACCAGCTCTGAGATTTTCCTGTGCAATGCTACATGTAGTAATTAAACATTGGTTTCCCTTCTTCTCACCCATTGTGATCATGCAGTCCAATTATGAATCAGTCTTTTGTTTTGAGAACAGTTCATTTCTTTGCTGGACACCTGCAGTACTGACCTTGGTGGGTTCTTGGCTCACACAGTCTATTCTTGGATCGTCTGCATTCTTTCTCACCCTTCCCTCCCCCTAGTTTGTTGGGAAGTTGAATAGCAGTTAATTGTTCAAATGGTTGAGAAGTGGTTCACATTTGGCATTTGGTTTTTCCTATCTAAATGCAGGCCTTACTTTTCTCATCACTGAATTGCATCTTCTTGGATTGGGCTCAAGGATCAAATCCATCAACATCCTTCTGAATCTTGAGTCTACCTTCTTAAGTGTTAGGAATTCCACCAGGCTTTTAAAAATTTTAAATATGCTGTAGCATGCGGAAATTTATGCTACCTGTTTAATATGCCATAAAACTCTTATTTTACAGCTTATAGGTAATTGCATCCTGAATACAGCATTTATATTGTAATGTTAGCATGACTAAATCTGAAGCATGAATCTGAAAATTAATGACTCAAAGACCATTGTAAATTGTTTTGGATAAGAAAAATGAACAATTAAAAGTTTGGTAAAAATATAAAACAGTAAAGCAAATAGATAAACATGGGGAAACATATCAAAATATTTTAAATAGCAGAAATGCTAGTAAAAAGTACTGTAAGTTATAACATACAGTCTACTGTGACGAACAAATGTTTGTTGTAATAAGCGAAAATCACTGTAGTGTATAACAGCTTGCTTCAGCTCTTTGTTATGGAACGGCAAGTTGGATTTCTCAGAAAAAACATGAGAGGGCAGGGCTTGAGCAGCAGCGGAAAGACGCTTTTCTCGGAGCTCTGAGGGAAACGCTGATACCCCCACAGCTGGATGGTCCCAGTGGACCCGGACCGTCCTGGAGAGATGGTAAGTGAAAGGAGCACACCCTGTTGATCCCAGGGACATCACAAAGTCCCTGGTTGATCCAGGAAAGCTCCTACAGTCCGGCAGTGGTGGGAAGTGGCCATTAATCTTGAACCGCTAAGAAGCTGTGCAAGCCTCGGAACAGAAGAACAGAAAAAAGACAGGAGTACACCAAGTGAAAGATTTATTAAAGAAAGAAAGAAGACAGGAAAGATAAGGGCAGTGGCGAACGGCTGGGTGATGTCAACTTTATTTGGACTTTTTATTTTTTAAAAAAAGAAAAGGAAAATTTTGTTTGCTTCTTTGCTTTGAATAACTGGACTGGATTGAACGTAAAAATTAAGAAGAAATTGAACTTTTTTTGTTTCTTAGTTTAAAATCTCTCAAGTATTTTGTTCTTTTGACTTATTTACTTTCACTGTTTAGAACGCAGAGATACACTGTAACTAAGATAAAAGTGTAAGGAAAGCTAAGCAATCTGTCATCTAGAGGTCACAAGGATATTTTTTTTAAAGAATAGACTTTAAAGATTAAGCTATTTTGACTACAGAGAAGTGGAGAAAGATAATGAGTCAGCACTGAAAACAGGTGTTGCTTTTATATAGCTGGTATACAATTGGAAAGCTGAATAAGAAAAAGAAAAAGAAAGAAAAGAGAAGAGAAGAGGAACTTAAAATATGAGCAGAAATGGCAACGGAAATGGAGAAGGAACAAAGGGAGGAAAGGAGACAGGAGGAGGGAGCAGTAGGTGGCCAAATGATAATTAAAGAACAAAGAGAACAAAGATCAACAAAAGCAATAAATCCTACCTATAAAGTATAAACAATGGAAGAGGAAAAGAAACTGATTTCTATAAACGTAAATGGACTAAATTCGGCTATTAAAAGGAAAAAGATATTTCATAAACTAGGAAAATTAAACATGGATATAATCTCCCTAACAAGAAGTACATATTAAAAGACAACATGTACATTTGTTAAATTGCCCTAGAATTGGGAATATATTTACACCATTGGCACAACAAAAGAAAAGAGGAGTTGTTTTATAGAATAGATATGATTTGGATGTCAACAGATTTAATATCTAATATTCAGGAAGCAAATATTTACACAAACATTTGGGCTGATCACAACCCAATAAGGACTAAATGGAAGGGACAGAAGAAAAGATTAAGATGGTCTTTGAATAATTTGATTTTGAAAGAAAAAGAATTTATTAATAACCTGGAAAAAGAATTGGTTTACTTCCTTAAAGAAAATAAATCAGGAGAAACCTCATTACAAAAGGTATGGGATACCATGAAACCATATAGTAGAGGTGTGATTATAACCTATACAAGAAGAAGGAATATTAAAAAGAGACAAACACAACAAACTTTAGAACAAGAACATAAGAAACTGGAGAAGGATTTACAAAGATATCCACAGCACAAAAATATTAAAAATCAAATGGATATAATTAAACACAAAATTGGACTAATGGAAAAAGAAGAACTGGCACAAAAGATTAGAAGGGCTAAACAGAACTATTTTGAAAACACAAATAAACCAGGTAGATGGCTAGCATATAAATTGAACAAAGAAAAAGAATAAAAAATACCACAATTAATAGATGAAAATGGCATGCTATGTTATGAAAATGAAGAGAAGAAAAAAATAGTACAGAGATACTATGAGAAACTATATGATCAAGAGGCAATACTAGAAAAAAAGTACAGCAAGAGGCAGAATTACCAAGATTACCCGATGAAGTAAAGACCATGTTAAGATGAGAAAATAACAATGATGGAACTGACAGAAGCAATAAATAGACAAAATATTGGGAAAGCCTCTGGCCCAGATGGACTACCAGCTGAATTTTATAAGGCAATACAGGAAGTTGGAAGTATTGAATGAGGTTTTGACAAAAAATAAAGTACCTGACTGATGGACAGAGGCACACTTATACCAAAAGAAGATACTGACCCACGACAAATAAAAAATTATAGACCAATATCCCTGCTAAATGCTGATTATAAAATATCTGCTTCAATAATGGCAGAAAGACTAAAAATATATTTAAACTATTTTATACACTCAGATCAAAATGGATTTTTACCCAAGAGGATAATATTTAATACTCCTGGAATACTATGAAACCCACTCAGAGAAACAAATGGCATTAGTGTTCTTAGATGCACAGAAAGCATTCGATAATGTGAATTGGCAGTTTATGTTGATGCAACTAGAGGAGATGGATTTTGGAGACAGGTTCACTAAAGCATTAAAAGCGATATATAACAAGCAAACAGCAAGAGTAATGATAAATGGAGAACTGACAGAAAACTTTAACATTCAAAAAGGAACTAGGCAAGGCTGTCTGCTATCCCCATTATTGTTTGTACTGACTTTGGAAGTTTTGAATAGAAATATTAGGAAAAATGAAGAAATAAAGGGAATGAAAATAAAAAAGGAAGAGTATAAATTACACGCTTTCGCAGATGATTTGGTCTTTATATTGGAAGAACCATTGGAAACAGGCCCTACATTGATTAGAGAAATAGAGGAGTTTGGCGAAGTAGCAGGACTGAAAGTAAACAAAAAAAAATCTTGGTGAAAAATATGACAGAAAAAAAATTAATGGACAAATTAAGTATTCAAGTTTCAAAAAAAGTGGAATATTTAGGGATACAAATGACAGCTAGATGTGGAACACTTAAAGAAGATAATTATGAGAGATTATTACAACAGATTGCACTAGACTTGGAAAAATGGAAAAACTTACAACTATCTTTAATAGGTAGAATAGCAACAATTAAAATGAACATATTGCCAAAAATATTATATTTATTCCAGATGATTCCAATAAGACTGAAAAAAAATACTTGGATGACTTAAATAAAATGATGTTGAAATTTATCTGGCAGGGGAAAAAGACAAGAATTAAGATAAAACTATTGCAGGATGCAAGGGTGATAGGGGTTTTTGGATTACCCAATTGGAAACTATACTATCAGGCAACAATATTGATGTGGATGAAGGAATGGATTGTATTGAAAAATGCCAGATTATTAACACTAGAAGGGCATGATTTACAATTGGGGTGGCATTCATTTTTATGGTATAAAGAAAGTAAGGTACATGGACATTTTAGGAGACACTATATTAGGGAGCTTTATTAACAGTATGGGAAAAAATAAGAGACTCTCATTATATGAAAATACCAGCCTGGTTATCAACATTAGAAGACTTTACATATCCGCAGCTTTTTAAAAAGGAACACATTATTAAATATGAAGAAATTTTAAATGAAAAGAGTGAACTCAAAACAAAGCAAGAATTAGAGTTACAAGGGATAAATATAAATTGGTATTCGTACTTGCAAATACATACAAGGTATGAAAAAGACATTAAGATGGCTGGGTTTTATAAGGAATTGACTGAATTGGATAAAATCCTAACAGGCACTGAAGAGAAGTTGATCAGAAAATTATATGGTTATTTATTAGGAGTGAAATTAGAGGAAGAACAAGTAAAAGAATCAATGATTGCGTGGGGAAATTTTTTTGGATAAATGGCAGATATTATGGTCTAAAAACTATAAATTATGTCAACGGCCTATAAAGAGAATCTATATAAGATGTTTTACAGGTGGCATTTAGCCCCAACAAGAATTGCTAAGATGTTTAAAGATAAGTTGGCGAAGTGCTGGAAATGTCAGAAGTCACTAGATCATATTACCATATGTGGTGGAAGCTAAAATGTATTGGACTAGAGTACACATGTGGCTGGAGAAAATGATAAAACAGCGTATAGACTAAAAACCAGAGACACTTTTATTGGGAATTTTGCCTGAGGGTTACAACAAAGAGTTAACGTACTTGATTATCAATGTACTAACAGTAGCTAGGATTGTATTTACACAAAATTGGAAAAATGAGAAAATTCCAATGGATGAGGAAATAAATTAAGAAAATAATGGAATGTGCAGAAATGAATAGATTGACAATGGCAATTAGAGAACAAAAAGAAAAAGATTATTATAAAATTTGGAATGTATTTTATGAATGGCTGGATAGAAGAGGAAGAAATTGAAATATGAAAGTACAGTATAATATATCATTATTGATAAATGAATGAGTTAAATAGAGTAAGGAAATGAATGTGAAATATATCATTGAAAGTTAATAATTATAATGATAAGGATAATATAATAAGTGATACACGTGATATAAAATACTGATTAGAACGATTATAAACATATATAAGTAAAATATGTATGATAACGTTATTATGTGCACAAAGATATATGTACCCAACCAACACTGTTGAACAGAAAGAAGGTTTTGTTTGTTTTTGTTGTAGTTATAAAAATAAAAAACCTCTTATTAAAAACAGAAGAAACATAAAAGTAAGTTCTATGCAACACTACTTGGCACTTTGTATGCAAGAATACCTATGCAATGGGATTCTTAAGTGTATGCATAGTGAAATAGAGAGTGAGTAAAAGGGGCATTGGTACTTACCTGATACGCCCGTTCTCTTTGAGCTGCGAAGAGCATCCAGTAGTGGGAGGTGCTTCAGTCTCCGCATTGTTAGGCTGAGCTTGAATTAAGGAACACTCCTCCTCCTCCACGTGACTCCTCCGTAGCGTTCCCCAGTTTTGCGAAGATGAGAGGAATAAGTGCTCTCATCCTTACTACCTAAAAAGGTTCATTGGCCGAAACAAGAAACAGATGGGAAAAAAAGGGTGGGGCTGGATGCTCTTCGCAGCTCAAAGAGAGCGGGCGTATCAGGTAAGTACCAATGCCCCTTCTCCTATGAGCTGCTCAGAGCAACTAGTAGTGGGACATACCAAAGCTTGGCCTGTCCTACGGGAGGGACTCCGTCTGGTTCAGAATCTCCTCAGGGTCCCTAAGAACCCGTTGCAGAACCCGTCTGCCAAATGAAGCCGCTGCGGAGGCAAATACATCAATTTTGTAGTGTCTAATGAAGGGTGATGGGGAGGCCCAAGTCGCCGCCCGGCAGATTTCAGTTATTGGTGTCTGAGTGGCCCAAGCCGCCGAGGTCGCCGCACTCCTAGTTGAGTGAGCAGTTATGCCTCTAGGCACCCGCAGGGCTTGAGCCTGATATGATCTAGCTATTGTTGCTCTTATCCAGCAGCCTATGGTGGATGGAGACACCTTGTGACCCTGTGTCTTGGGTTGAAAGGAAACAAATAAAGCTTCTGATTTTCTGAAGGGCTGAGTGCGCTTGATGTATATTCGCAGAGTATATAACGTCAAGCTTGTGCCATTGCCTTTCCCTCTCCTGTGAAGGCCTGGGACAGAAGTTTGGAAGGATGAGCTCCTGTGCTCTATGGAAAGCCGAGTTGACCTTGGGCATAAGTGAGGGATCGGGGCGGAGAACCACCCGATCGGCATGAAAAACGCAGAGGTCTTGTCTGACAGACAAGGCTGCGATTTCTGATATGCGACAAGCGGAGGTGATGGCTACCAGGAAAACTACCTTATATGTCACAAATTGGAGACTTGACTCCCTCAATGGCTCGAACGGTTCTTTGGTGAGAGAAAGAAGTACCTTGTTAAGGTCCCAGGTGGGGTAACGGTGTACTGCTGGGGGACTTAGATTGGTAGCCCCTCTAAGGAAGGAGCGTACGCGAGGGTGATGAGAGAGAGAGCTGAAACCTTGGCAGGAAATAACTGATGTTAGCGCTGCTACCTACCTCTTCAGGGTATTAGGGGATAGCCCCTTATCAAGTCCCTCCTGCAGAAAATCTAAAATCTGAGCCACAGAAGGTGAAGTAGGGTCTATTTGAGATTTACTACACCATCTGCAGAAAATGGACCATGTGGCATTGTAAATACGGATGGTTGAGGGTCGCCTGGCAGCTAGAATAGTGCTAATGACTTTGTTGGAGAGCTTCTCGCTCTTCAATCTGCTCCACTCAACCTCCAGACGGTCAATTGAAACCATTGAGGGTCCGGGTGTAGGAGGGGCCCCTGAGATAGTGAGATCTTGTCTGGTGGAATCCTCCAAGGAGGGGCTACCGAGAGGCTGCGAAGGTCTGCAAACCACGGCTGCCTGGGCCAGTGAGGTGCCACTAGGAGTAATTTCACTTTCTCCTGCAACAATTTCTGGATAACCCTGGGCACCAGTGCTAGTGGGGGGAATGCATACAAGAGCCCCCTTGGCCATGGGCAGTGGAGTGCATTGTAATTCTCCGCCCCGTGGGATGGGTATCTTGAGAAAAATCTCGGGAGCTGAGCATTGAGAGGGGAGGCAAATAGGTCCACCAAATATATTGTCCAAATATCCTTGCTGCTTCTTTGAACAGCGATGGGTGGAGGTGCCACTGGTCTATGGTGGCCTTGCTTAGCCAATCTGCTTGTGTGTTTGACAGGCCAGAAATGTGCTCTGCCTTGATAGAAAGAAGATTGTTCTCCGCCCAGCGACACAGGCGCTCGGCTTCTCTCATCTATCGTAAGGATTGTGTGCCCCCTTGTTTGTTTATGTGAGCTTTGGCTGTCACATTGTCTGTTAGGATGAGGATGTGTTGACCTCGTACCTGGGGAAGGAAGCTGCGGAGGGCAAGGAAAACAGCGTGAAGCTCCAGCCAGTTTATGCTGCACGACTGTTCTATTGTGGACCATCTGCCCTGGGATGTGAGTGACTGAAGGTGGGCGCCCCATCCGAATAAGCTGGCATCTGTGGTGATAGTA
Source organism: Notechis scutatus (assembly GCF_049901735.1). Lineage (NCBI taxonomy): Eukaryota > Metazoa > Chordata > Lepidosauria > Squamata > Elapidae > Notechis > Notechis scutatus. Next base: position 111,789,935 of record NC_142011.1, on the reverse strand, counting down.
ATCCTTTGAGGCTCCTTGAAGAGGCAGCCCTTGTTGATGACCGGTTTGGTCCACCAAAGTAGGGACATGAGAACCTTGGGAGGTACCCTGACCATGAGTTTGGAGTTGCTTCTGCCGGATCTCTGGTATGGAAGCAGGAACCACTGGAGGGATCTAGAGTGTAGACGGGCCCAGGAAATAATAGAAATGCATGATATCATTTTTCCTAATAGTTTAGATAGATCTAATAAGGACACCTTTCTAGAGCGCCTAATCTCCCGAACGGATTTTTGGATGCTAAGAAGTCTATCTGAAGACAGATAGACTTTGCCTTCCAATGTGTCAATAACTGCCCCCAAATGAGTTATTAGAGTCGATGGAGATAATTGACTCTTTTTCTAATTTATGAGAAAACCATGCTCCTGGAGAGAAGCTAAGGTGGCCTGGGTGTCCCTCGCTGCTTGGGGATTAGAGGGGGACAGAATTAAAATGTCATCCAGGTAACACTGAAGACGAACAGGGATATTCCTGAGATGGGCAGCGAGTGCTGCGAGGACCTTGGTAAAAGTTCTGGGGGCAGAGGCTAGTCCGAAGGGAAGGGCCACGTATTCAAAGTGGTGATTGTTGTAACAGAACCTTAGAAACTTAAAATGGGAAGGCCGAATAGCGATATGTAAATACGCCTCCGTCAAGTCAATGGACGTGAGCACATCCCCATGCCTGATGCCCAGCAATATAGATTGTAGGGTATACATTTTGAATTTACGATAAATTAGAAAGCGGTTAAGCCTTTTTAAATCCAAAATTGCTCTCCACCCCCCCCCCCACCCCCGAGTGTTTTGGAACAACGAAGAGATGAGAGTAAAAGCCCCGCCCTCTTTGTTCATATGGAACTGGTTGGATGGCTTTTATATTTAGGTGGTGTTGGATAGCGGAATCCATTAGATTACGCTTGATCGGGTCTCTGGAGGGGGGGCATGACATAGAGAAATTTGGGGGCGTGGTGTGAAACTCAAGGGCAAGACCAAATCTAATGGTGTCTCTGACCCAAGCATCAGAGGTAGAAGAGTCCCATTGACTCGCAAATAACTTAAGGCGACCGCCAATGGGGAGAAGTCTCCCTTGACCTATCTTGGTCGTTGGAAGGGCCTGCTTCCTGTCCCTCGAAAAGGCCTCTTGTATTGGCTGCCCCTTTTACTTCTGTCTCCCGAATCAGCTCTATCCTGGGGCTGACCTGATCTGAAGGAAGGGGGCCTCTGATACCTGGGGGAGAAGGGGGCCTGATAGAAGGGCCGAAAGGAGCCTCTCCGAAAGGGCTGGGGGGTTCTGAAATCTGATTTTCGTATAAGGGAAGGAAGAAACTTTTTCTTGCTGCGGGTCTCCATAAGTAAGGGGTCCAGGGAGGGACCAAACAGCTTGTCACCCACAAGGGGGGAAGAGGCCAGTTTTGCTTTATTTTTAAAATCTGCCTGCCAGTGTCTCAGCCAAAGTAAGCGGCGGGCAGTGACATGTGATGTGATTGCCCGAGAGGAAAACTTGACTGAGTGGTAAGTGGCATCAGTAGAAAACTTGGCAGCAGCCGTAATCTTCACGATGTCTTGGTGCGCCCTGATGTTAGTCGTGGGGACGTGTTGCTGCAGTTGGCGAAGCCAACGAATAGATGCTCTTGTGAAAAAAGATGCGGCCGTAGCCGATCTGATGGCCCATGTGTCTGACTGGTGTGCCCTGCGCAGGGCTAACTCAGCCCGCTTTTCCTCAGGCTTTAGAGCCTCTAGCGCCTCAGTCGGAGTTAAGGAGGACGCTAAGCCCACTATGGGCTCGTCTACCTCCGGGGTACTCAGTAACTTTGAAAATCCTGAGTCTAAATTAAAGAATTTTTTATCGTGACCAGATGGGGCCAGGTGTACCGCTGTAGAGGCCAGCTACTTTTGCACTAAATCAGAGAAAATGGGTGGGACCGGTATAACCTCGGCCTCAACTACAGGCTGGTTAAAGATTAGGTCCGCAGGACCTTCCATTGAGGGTGCAGGGGTGTCGCCTGGTGATTGGGTACTTGGCCTTGAACAACAGTGATTTGAATAGGTAGGGTCTGAATAAACCCGCGAAGGCGGGCTGGTCCGGGATAAGCCCCTCGTCCTCTGACATTTCCCCTTCCAGGGCGTCTGCCTCTGATAGGGGCTCGTTATCCTGCATAGACCCCATTTCAAGTTCATCTGCCACTATGAACTGGCCCATTTCCCCCTCGTCCTCCTCCTCCTCCTCCCGGCCTTGAAAGGAGGTCTCCCTCTGCAAGTATACCTGGTGGTAGTCCGACCTGGGCAGAGATCTTAGTGACTGAGACTCGAGGTCAGGAGCCACCGGATAATGACTGGACCTGGTTACTTGCTGGATTCCGTCTGCTATCCCTTGGTGGATGGCCAACTCCATCCAGGTCCTTACTCTCTCTGGAACCTCCTCAATGAGGGAGCCCTCTTGACGAAGGCCAGCAGCTGTTGGGGTGAAGGTGGCTTCTGGTGCCTTTCTGGCTGGCGTTCCGGGAGTCGGAGCATGTTGTCCCTGCGAGGGCAAACTGCGCCTGGGTGAGAGGGGAAGATCTAGAGGAGGGGGGGGTTGAGCAGAGGTAGACGGACTGGAGGATGGTAAAGCCTGAGGCACCGGGAGGGCTTCCCTGGCGCGCTTGTCAAATTCTTTTTGTAGGGCCTTGTGGCGCCTTAAGGCATCTCTTTGGGAGGCTTTGGAGGTCTCCTTAGCCTGCTTGCGCAAGTAATGGGTTTTGGCTTTTGCCTTCAATGAAGGGCCTTTGGAGGTGTTACCATCTGCCATTCTTATAAATTATATATTGTAGTAATACAATACTGTACAGAATATATTATTATTAATATCACAATTATTGTTAATGTTGTTATAATTATTAGTATTATTATTGTAAATTAATACTAATATTATTATGATTGCAATTGATACCACAGTGAAGCTGGTATGATTGTTGCGTTATTGCTCCAGAAACCACTTTAGTATGCTTGCCACAATTTTTTGAGAGAAAGAAGACCAATCAGCCAAATTTCGACATGCCTGAGGCCCGGAAGAAATGAAAATGGGCGTTGGTACCTACCTGATATGCCCGTTCTCGTCGAGCTGCGTAGAGCATCCAGATAATGGGAGGTGCTCTAGTCTTCGCTCTGACAGGCTGAGCTATGATTGAAGGAACGCTCCTCCTCCTCCACGTGACATCTCCACGCGTTCCCCCAGTTTTACGAAGATGAGAAGACAGCAACTATCCCCTTGTGTCAACTATATTACAAGACTCAACTCCGAACTATAAACATCATTGGCCGAAAAGGGATTCCCCCCCCCCAGATGGACCAAATAGGGTGGGGCTGGATGCTCTACGCAGCTCGACGAGAACGGGCGTATCAGGTAGGTACCAACGCCCATTCTCCGTTGAGCTGCTGCGAGCATTCAGATAATGGGACATACCAAAGCCTGGCTTGTCCTACGGGAGGGACTCCATCTGGTCCGGAATCACCTCTGGCTCCTTTGCCACCTGTTGAAGGACTCGCCTGCCAAAGGAAGCCTCAGCTGAGGCGAAAACATCGATTTTATAGTGGCGTATGAATGGAGATGGAAAGGCCCAGGTAGCCGCTCGACATATGTCCTGAATTGACGCCTGGGTAGCCCAGGCAGCCGAGGTGGCCGCACTCCTTGTAGAGTGAGCGGCAATGCCACTAGGGACAGGAAGAGCCTGTGCTATATAGGCCTTGGATATAGTGGCCCTAATCCAACGACCAACAGTAGACGGGGAAACCTTGCAACCCAGAGTCTTTGGCTGAAAGGACAGGAATAAGGATTCAGATTTTCTGATTGATTGAGTACGGTAGATGTAAATACGAAGAGCCCTTCGCACATCAAGAGTGTGCCACTGCCTTTCCCTTTGTCGAGAAGGCTTGGGGCAAAAATTAGGTAGGATTAATTCCTGAGATCTGTGGAAGGCCGAGTTGATTTTAGGCATAAAAGTGGGGTCTGGCCTCAGAACCACCCGATCAGCGTGGAAGACGCATAAATCCTTTCTCACGGATAGAGCTGCTATTTCAGATATCCTTCTTGCTGATGTTATTGCCACCAAGAACACTACTTTGAGTGTGAGGAACTGAAGAGACGCCTCCCTGAGGGGTTCGAAAGGAGGTTTAGTTAAAGCCATCAAAACTTTATTAAGGTCCCAGGTAGGGTACCTGTGAATCACTGGAGGGCGAATATTGGAAGCCCCTCTAAGGAAAGACCTTATGCGAGGGTGGTGCGAGAGTGAACCAGAAGAACTGCTAGAAATCACCGTTGCCAGGGCTGCGACCTGCCTTCTCAGAGTGTTGGGGGAGAGACCCCTATCCAGCCCGGCTTGTAGGAAAGCGAGGAGCTGGACGATCGAAGGTGAGAGCGGATTCACGCATGACTTACAGCACCACTGACAAAAAATATTCCAGGTGGCGTCATAAATACGAGTAGTCGAAGGCCGCCTTGCTGCCAAGATGGTAGTGATGACCTGAGCCGACAAACCCTCATCCTTTAATCTTTCCCGCTCAATTTCCAGACGGCTAGCTGAAGCCACTGCGGGTCCGGGTGCTGAAGAGGGCCCTGGGACAGAGAGATCCTGTCGAGGGGAATCCTCCACGGTGGTGCCACTGACAGATTGCGCAGATCCGCAAACCACGGCCTCCTGGGCCAAAACGGGGCTATCAGGAGGACCTCCGCCTGCTCGATGATCAATTTCTGAATCACCCTGGGTAGTAGCAGGAGGGGTGGGAAGGCGTATAGAAGCCCGGTGGGCCAAGGGCAGCGTAGGGCATCGTGATTCTCCGCGCCGTCGGCAGGATAACGAGAGAAGAACCTCGGTGTCTGGGCGTTGAGGGGAGTTGTGAACAGGTCCACCACAGGCTGACCGAACCTCGCTGCCGCCTCCCTGAATAAGGAGGGGTGTAGGCGCCATTCTGATTGGTCCAGCTTGGCCCTGCTTAGCCAGTCTGCTTGGACGTTCGAGACCCCCGAGATGTGCTCTGCCCTGATGGATAAGAGATGTCTTTCTGCCCATCGACAAATGCGCTCGGCCTCTCTCATGAGACAAATGGAATGAGTGCCCCCTTGACGGTTGATGTGGGCCTTGGTGGTAGTGTTGTCGAATGTGTTGTAGAATGTGGGCCTTGGTGGTAGTGTTGTAGAATGTGACGGCCTCGTACCTGAGGGAGGAAGGCACGTAGAGCCAGATACACTGCATGCAACTCCAGCCAGTTGATGCTGCAACGTCGCTCGGCTACTGACCAAGTTCCCTGGGCTGAAAATGACTGCATGTGAGCTCCCCAGCCGTAAAGGCTGGCGTCTGTTGTGAGAGTGGCCCTCTGGGGCTCCTTGAAGAGATGACCTCGATTGGTAGACGGCCTTGTCCACCAGAGGAGCGAGGCGAGAACTCTTGGGGGGGATCTTCACCACGAGCCTTGAGTTGCTCCTTCCGGAACGTTGGTAAGGCAGAAGGAACCACTGCAGAGATCTGGAATGTAAACGTGCCCAGGGAATAATTGAAATACAGGAGACCAACTTTCCAAGCAGCTTGGACAGGTTTAGTAACGAAGCCCTTTTATTTTGCCTGATTGTCTTGATAGCTTTTTGTATACTGGTGAATCTTTCTTGTGAAAGAAATACCCTCTCCTGAACCAAATCAATAACAGCCCCAAGATGCGATATACGGGTGGAAGGATTAAACTGGCTCTTTTCCCGGTTAACGAGAAATCCATGGGCCTGAAGCACTGAGAGGGTAATCTTAGTGTCACTCTCAGCCTGCTGTCGGGTAGGAGCCAGAATAAGGATGTCGTCGAGGTAGCAGTGAATGCGAATAGGGAAATGTCTCAGGTGTGCTGCCAGAGCCGCCAACACCTTGGTAAAGGTCCTCGGGGTCGAGGCAAGACCGAAGGGAAGGGCTACATACTGGAAGTGTTGATTGTTATAACAAAATCTCAGATACTTGTAATACGATGGATGAATAGGTACATACAGATAAGCCTCAGAGAGATCAATGGAAGTGAGCCAGTCTCCCTTCCTAGTACCCTGTAAGATAGACTGGAGTGTGTGCATTTTGAATTTGTGATGAACTACATAGCGATTGAGCCTTTTTAGATCTAAAATGGGTCTCCATCCCCCGGAATGCTTCGGGACCAGGAAGAGGAGGGAATAAAACCCTCTTCCCCGCTGCGACAAGGGTACAGACTGGATGGCCTTGATGTCTAAAAGATGAGTGACAGCGGACGCCATGAGAGCCCACTTAGACGGGTCCCTGGAAAGGGGAGAAACCATAAAGTGTTCCGGGGGAGGTGATTGAAACTGAAGGGGGAGACCAAACCTAACAGTATCCCTAACCCAGGAATCAGATGTGGATAAGTCCCACTGGTCGGCAAAGTACTTAAGGCGACCGCCAATGGGATAAGAAATTGAAGGTCTACCTGGGACGGCGGGGAGCTTTATTCCCAGCGCCCCGGAAGGGCCTCCTGTAGGAGCCTCCCCGTCTATTTCTATCCCCAGAGTCGTTCCGGTCCTGATAGGTCGACCGGAACATTGGGGATCCCTGATACCTGGGGGTGAAGGCCGGTGGAAAGGAAGATCGAAAGGAGCCCCTCCGAAAGGACTGAGATCCTCTAGACTCCTGCCTCCGAAAAAGAGATGGAAGGAATTTCTTCTTATTTCGGCTCTCCATCAGCAACGGATCAAGTGCAGGGCCAAACAACTTCCCTCCTGACAAAGGAGCTGAGGCTAATTTGGCTTTGTTCTTGACATCGGCCTGCCAGTGCCGAAGCCACAGTAATCTACGTGCAGAGACGTGTCAGGAGATGGCCCTAGCGGAAAACTTTACAGAATGAAAAGTAGCATCGGCCGCGAACTTGGCTGCGGCCGTTAGCTTCGCAATGTCCTGATGTGCCCTAGTGTTTGAAGAGGGGACATGCTGTCTTAACTGCCTGAGCCACCTGATAGAAGCCCGGGTGAAGAACGATGCGGTTGTGGCCGACCTGATGGCCCAAGCATCCGACTGGTGCGCTCGCCGTAAAGCCATCTCGGCCCGCTTATCCTCCGGCTTAAGCGCTTCTAAGGCATCAGTGGGGTTGGATGAGGACGCTAGCCGCACTATTGGATCATCTACCTCCGGGGTGTTTAGCATGTTGGAAAACTCTGAGTCGAGATTGAACAACCTCTTGTCTAGACTGGAGGGAGCGGGAGGGGGGCCGGCAGAGGCCCATTGTCTAGCGACCAAATCGGAAAACATCGGGGGAGTTGGAACGACCTCGGTTTCGATGACCGGCTGACTGAAAACTAAATCCTCTGGTCCCCCCGGGATCGCCGGTGCTGGTTCAGAGGAAGTCTGGGGAATCAGGCCCGAAACATTCTTTGCCTTGAATAACAAGGACTTAAATAAGTGTGGCTTAAATAAGCCTACGTGTACTGGCTGGTCAGGGGAAATGCCCTCGTCCTCGGACATTTCCCCTTCCATGGGGTCTACCTCGGAGAATGGCTCTGAATACTGGATCGACCCCCTATCTGAACCTTCCTCTTCCCTGAAGGGTTCAAACCCCATTTCTTCCTCATCCTGGGTCACCCCCTCTTCCAGGAAGGGGGCCTCCACATGGGAAGGTACCTGACCGTGATGTGACGACGGCCTGGAGAGAGATCTTCCGGACATCGACTCAACCTCAGGTGCCATCGTTTGGGATCCAGTTCTGGACAATTGTTGCATGCCCTCTGCTATTCCTTGTTTGATAGCCATCTGCATCCATTCTCTAATGCTGTCCGGGATAATGGATGAGGCCGGGTTTTCTGGACGCAAGCCTGCAGCGGTCGGTGTGAAGGTTGCTTCAGGCCGAGTGGTCTGGAGACTTCTAGCGGGAGAACTGCGCCTAGAAACAGAAGGTTGTTCTGGCAAAGGAAGAGGGTGAGTAGAAGTAGAGGGGGTAGGGGGTGGTGGTGGTACAGATTGAGATTCCCTAGAACGCCTATCAAACTCCTTCTCCAAAGCCTTGTGACGCCTAAGTGCGTCCCTTTGAGAAGCTTTGGAAGCTTCCTCGGTCCGCTTGAGCAGGTGATGTGTCTTTGCCTTAGCCTTCAAAGAAGGACCTCTGGGATTTCCTTCTGCCATAATAAAACCTGAATAAGGTAATATTAATACAAAGGCGGTTGGCACGCCTAGGAGTTCGGCCTAGTTGTGGGCCGGCTACCTTAATGTTGGACTACGTCCCCCTTTTGGTAAAAAAAAAAATTCGTGTTATTTGTATTTGTATTTATTTATTTATTTTTTATTTTTTTTTATTTTTTTTGTTTTTATTTTAATTGTTTATTTGAACAAAAAAAGGATTAAAAGTAGGCCAAATTAAAGTAGGCCAAATTAAGGTGTAAAAGAACCAATGGATCAAATGAACGCTGGGGCCAGACAAAAAACAGAACCAAAAAAAGGAGTGAATTTTAAAGAAAAAATTATATAAATATCTATGGAAAAAAAATAAATGGCCTCCTGAGACAGCCTCCCAACACCGATGGGAAGTAGGTGTCTCTCCTCCACCTCAGAGTTGCTGCGGTAGCCAACCAAGAGAATAAAAAGCAGGGCAGCAGGGCACGGAACCACAGACCCCTTGAAAGTAAAAACAAACTGCAAACAGGCCTGCCGGTCCTGTTCTAAGCCTCTCAATCGTCGCAGCCAAAAACGAAAGTGGAAAAAAATGCCACAACAAAAATGGCGGCCGGCCATGAGGCGCACCCAAAATGGCCACCGGAACCAGCACTCACTCAGGGAGGAGGAAAACCCCTCTAAAAATAAAGAAAACTGTCGAAAAAAAACGCGACAGGACGAGGGGCCTGAGAGAGCAGAGCTCGCTCTCTCTCCTGCGTTCGTGGGGGGAAAGATGCCACGACGCGCTATGCAGCGCGCTAACACAAGCCGCTGCGATGCGGCTGGAATGGCAGGCACCAGAGGAGGGGGGTGGAGGGGGCGAAATGGCCCTAAAACCCCCCAATCTCCCCCTGAGGGGCGAAAACAAACGACCCCTTCTTATAAGGACAGTTCAACTGCGCAGGGACCGGAGGAAAAATTAAGAAGAAAATCAAACCTGAATAATCTTAGAAAGAAATCCCAATTCGGCCAAGGAGCGAAAACTAAAGCTGCCTGTCTCTGCGAGGCTGAGCTAAAAACTGGGGGAACGTGTGGAGATGTCACGTGGAGGAGGAGGAGCGTTCCTTCAATCATAGCTCAGCCTGTCAGAGCGAAGACTAGAGCACCTCCCATTATCTGGATGCTCGCAGCAGCTCAACGGAGAATGGGCCTACGGCAGCTTACTTGCACAGGCGGACAAAAGGCCTGGGTGCTTGCTGCTGTGCCACTGAGAATTACACTGTGAGGGTTAGCCAACAAGTCTCAATGGGGAGGAAATAACTTCGAATGGAATCTGGCCAGAAGGTTAATGGCCTTGTGAGTCAGGCGGGAACCTGCAGTTTCGATTTTAATTCTTCCCTTCACAGCACAGAATTACAGAAAAACAAAATGGCGTGCAGCCACGAGGTGGCACCCAAAATGGCGTCCGCCAGCAGTGGGATAGATTGCGCCTCTCAGCGGCGGTTTCCCGCCAAGCAAAGTCAAGCCGAAGCTCTGAAAACAGAGTCGGCCAAGGGAGGAGAGGGAAAGGCCCTTCTCCCTCGAAACACGGCGTTCGAAGAAGGGGGGAAAACAGCGATACGACTCAGAAGGCAAGTTAACACAAGCTGCTAACTCAAACGGAGCGAAAAAGCGGCAAACAACGAGGCAGAGGAAAATATCAGTTTTTGGCTATGGGAGGTAGTGCGAATCAGCTACTGAGCCTCCCGTCGCCTTCCTTGAGGGCGCAACAGCGCTTCCCCTTTAATTGAGAAACTCTTAAACAATATAATTGTGCAGAGGCTAAGGAGAGAAAAGATTTTCAAACCTGATTAGAGAAACAATACAAAGCAATGCAATCCTGAATCGGCCAAGGAGCTGATAAAAAACACTGCCTGTCTAGCACGAGGCTGAGCAAAAACTGGGGAACACTATGGAGGAGTCACGTGGAGGAGGAGGAGCGTTCCTCAATTCAAGCTCAGCCTAACAATGTGGAGACTGAAGCACCTCCCACTACTGGATGCTCTGAGCAGCTCATAGGAGAATAATATGCTCCCTTTAATGGATCACTGCCTTGTTGTGACGAAGGGGCTTGCATAGCTCAATGAAGCTATGAGGTATACCGTGCAGGGCCACCCAAGGCGGACAGGTCGTAACAGAGAGTTCTGACAAAATGTGATCCACTGGAGAAGGAAATGGTAACCCACTCCAATATCTTTGCCGTGAAAACCCCATGGACAGTACCAAAAGGCAAAAAGATATGATGCTGGAAGATGAGCCCCTCAGGTCGTAAGGTGTCTAATAAGCTACTGGGGAAGAGCAGAGGGCTAGTACTAGTAGTGCCAGAAAGAGTGAAGCAACTGGGCCAAAGCCGAAAGAACACTCAACCGTGGGTACATCTGGTGGTGAAATGAAAATCCGATGCTGTAAAGATCTATGCTCCATAGGAACCTGAAATGTAAGATCCATTAATCAAGGCAAGCTGGACGTGGTCAAACAAGAGATTACAAGACTGAACATCGACATCTTAGGAATCAATGAACTAAAATGGACAGGAATGGGTGAATTTAATTCAAATCACCATCAGGTATACTATTGCGAGCAAGAATCCCTCAGAAGAAATGGAGTAACCTTCCTAGTCAATAAAAGAGTAGTAAAAGCAATACTGGGATACAATCCCCAAAATGACAGAATGATCTCAGTTTGAATCTAAGGCAAATCATTCAATATCAGAGCAGTCTATGCCCCAACCACTGGTGCTGAAGAGGATGAAATTGACTGGTTCTATGAAGCCCTACAGCACCTTAAAGAATTAACACCAAAAAGTGATGTCCTTATCATCATGGGGGATTGGAATGCTAAAATAGGAGGCCAAAAGATAACCGGAATAACAGGCAGGTTTGGCCTTGGGGTACGAAATGAAACAGGGCACAGGCTGGTAGAATTTTGTCAAGAGAATACGATGGTCATAGCAAACACTCTTTTCCAACAACCCAAGAGACAGCTCTACACATGGACATCACCAGACAGTCAACACAGAAATCAGATTGACTATGTGCTCTGCAGCCAAAGATGAAGAAGAAGCTGTATACAGTCAGTAAAAACAAGACCAGGAGCTAACTGTGGCTCTGATTATGAGCTTCTCGCTGCAAAATTTAGGCTTAAATTGAAGAAAGTAGGGAAAACACTAGGCTACTCAGGTATGAACTAAATCATATCCCTGATGAATATACAGTAGAGGTGACAAATAGATTTAAGGAATTAGATCTGATAGACAGAGTGCCTGAAGAACTATGGACAGAGGTTCGCAAACGTTGTACAAGAGGTAGCAACTAACCATCCCAAAGAAAAAGAAATGCAAGAAAGCAAAATGGCTGTCTGAGAAAACTTTGCAAATAGCTGAGGAAAGAAGGGAAGCAAAAGGCAAGGGAGAAAGAGAAAGATACACTTGAATGCAGAATTCCAGACAACAGCTAGAAGAGATAAGAATGCCTTCAATGAACAGTGCAAAGAAATAGAAGAAAACAATAGAATAGGGAGGACCAGAGATCTCTTCAAGAAAATTGGAGATATGAAGGGAATGTTTTATGCAAAGGTGGGCATGATAAAAGACCAAAATGGCAGGGACCTAACAGAGGCAGAAGAGACTCATTTTATATGCTAAAGTTATGCTTAAAACTCTACAAGCTAGGCTCCAGCAGTATGTGGATTGAGAACAACCAGAAGTACAGGCAGGATTTCAAAGAGGCAGAGGAACTAGAGATCAAATTGCCAACAAATGTTGCATCATGCAGAAAGCTAGGGAGTTCCAGAAAAACATCTTTTTCTGCTTCATTGACTATACTAAAGTCTTTGGTTGTATGGATCACAACAAATTGTGGCAAGTTCTTATAGCGATGGGAGTATCAAACCATCTTATTTCTCTTGAGAAACCTATATGCGGGTCAAGAAGCAACAATGAAAACTAGACACTAGACATTGATTGGTTCAAAATTGGGAAAGGAGTCCGGCAAGGCTGTATACTGTTGCCCTGCCTATTTAACCTATATGCAGAGCACATCATGAGAAAGGCAGGGCGAGAGGAATCAAAAGTTAGAATTAAGATTACCAGGAGAAATATCAACAATCTCAGATGATACCACTCTAATGGCAGAAAATGAAGAGGAACTAAAGAGCCTCTTGATGCAGCTGAAGAAGGAGAGTGCAAAAGTTGGTTTGAAACTTAACATTAAGAAAACTAAGATCATGGCATCCAGCCTTCTCAATTCCTGGCAAATAGGGAAAAAATGGGGGTAGTGACAGATTTTATTTTCCTGGGTTCTAAGATCACTGCAGATGGGGTCTGCAGCCAAGAAATTAAAAGACGCTTGCTCCTGCGGAGGAAAGCTATGGCAAATCTAGACAGCATACTAAAAAGCAGAGACATCACCCTGCCAACAAAAGTGTGTAAAGTCATGGCTAAGGTTTTTCCAGTTGCAATGTATGGCTGTGAAAGTTGGACTATAAGAAAGGCTGAGCGCCAAAAATTGAGGCCTTTGAACTATGGTTCTGGAGAAGACTCCTGTGAGTCCCTTGGACTGCAAAGCGATCAAACCAGTCAGTCCTAGAGGAGATCAACCCTGACTGCCCTTTAGAAGGCCAGTTCCTGAAGATGAAACTCAAATACTTTGGCCTAATGAGAAGGAAGGACTCACTGGAGAAGACCCTAATGCGGGGAAAGATTGAGGGCAATAGAAGAATGGGATGACAGAGAATGAGGTGGCTGGATGGCGTCACTGTCTCCTCCATGCTGCTGCAACAGCCCAGGATGGGCCATACCCAAGCCTTCATGTCCTTGGGAGGATCCTTGTCCAGTCTCTCACTCTGAAGTAGGCACCATTCACTGAAGAACCTGTCTGCCAAAAGCTGTGCTTGTGGAGGCGTAGGAATCCAGGCGGTAGTGTCTGATGAACGGAGACAGGGATGTCCATGTAGCCGCTCTGAAAATTTCCTCTAGGGGTGCCTGGGTGGCCCAGGCAGCTGAAGTTGCAGCACTTCTAGTGGAGTGTGCTGTCAAGCCGTGTGGTACTGGCAGAGCTTTGGCTTTGTAGGCCTGTGCGATGCAAGCCCTGATCCACCTGCTTAAGGTGGCAGGAGAGGCCTTGTTCCCCCAGTGGGAAGGGGAAAAGGATACAAACATAGCCTCTGCCTTCCTAAATGTTGAAGTGTGTTTATATAAATTCTAAGAGCCCTTCTAACATCTAAGGTGTGCCATTTGTGTTCTAAGGCGTGGTGTGGACGGGAACAAAAATCAGGAACTGCTATGTCTTAGGATCTGTGGAATACAGAATTTATTTTGGGTACAAAGGTAGGGTCTAAATGAAGAACAACTCTATTGTTGTGAAAAGTGCAGAGGTCCTGCCGGATAGATAGAGCAGACAACTCTGACACCCTTCTAGCTGAAGTGATGGCTATTAAGAAAACCACCTTGAAGGTCAAGAATTGAAGGGACACCTTTCTGAGTGGTTTGAAGGGAGGTTCTGTTAGGGCCTGGAGGACCTTGTGAAGGACCCAGGATGGGAACCTGTGAACCACAGGAGGGCGGAGATTGGAAGCCCCTTTTAAGAATCTCTGAACTGAAGGATGATGGGACAAGGAAGGAAAAGAATCCCAGGAGATAACTGAAGCAAGAGCCGCTACTTGACGGCATAAAGTGTTAGGAGCCAGACCTTTGTCAAGGCCATCCTGGAGGAAACGGAGGACCTGTGGTACCCCCGCTACTGTAGGAGAGAGACCTTCCCTGTGACACCAATGACAAAAAACCCTCCAGGTGGCATTGTACATACGCGTCATAGAAGATTTACGAGATGCCTGGATAGTAAGGATGACCTGGTCTGGGAGATTGGCTTCTCTTAACAGTTGCTGCTCAAGCGCCACACGGTCAATTTCAACCACTGGGGATCCGGGTGGAGTGGTGTCCCCTGATGTAGTGAGATCATGTGGTCTGGAATCCTCCAAGGAATGGCTACAGACAGGTTCACCAGATCTGCAAACCAAGGTCTCCTGGGCCAATGGGGGGGCTAGGAGAATCAGCTCTGCCCATTCCTCCAACATCTTCCAAATGACCGCCAGAATGATGGGAAGAGGGGGAAAGGCATAGAGGAGACTGGTGGGCCATCTGCTCCGAAGTGCATTGGTCCCCTCCGCTCCCTGACAAGGAAACCTGGTGAAAAATTTGTTTACTTGAGCGTTTTGGGGAGAGGCAAAGAGGTCTACCTCTGGGGCCCCGAACCTGAGGGAGAGATCCCTGAAAATGGACTGGGGAAGGGACTATTCTGCGTGGTTTACTGGGCTCCTGCTCAGCCAATCAGCCTGGGAGTTGTTGACTCCCGAGATGTGGTCTGCTATGATAGACAGCAGATGTCTCTCTGCCAACCTCCCCAACCTTTCAGCTTCCCTCATGAGGGCCCCGGACCTTGTGCCCCCCTGCCGGTTGACGTGCGCCTTTGCAGCCATGTTGTCTGTCAACACTAGCACATGGGACCCCACTATACTGTCCCTGAAATGTTTCAGGGCTAAAAAAATGGCTCTGAGTTCTAGCCAGTTTATGGGCCCAGTCCTGTCTAACTGGGACCAGATCCCTTGAGCCATGAAACCCTCCATGTGGGCTCCCCAACCCAGGAGACTTGCATCGGTGGTGATGATCAGTCTGTCCGGTTCCTTGAATGGGAGACCCTTCGAAAGGGCTGGGGAAACCCACTTGAAGGAACGGCGGACCTCTGGAGAGAGCAGGACCTTGGCAGATGTGTGGCTGGTTCCTGCTCATTGAAAGGGGAGCAGGAACCATTGTAGAGCCCGTGAGTGTAGCCATGCCCACGGAATGATGCCTATGCATGAGATCATTTTGCACAAAAGTTTGGACAACAGCGACAGGGAGACAGTGTGTTGACATTGGACCTGTCAAATGATCTCTATAAGGCTCTGCCCTCGGGCTGGAGACAGAAAAACTTGGCACAGAGTTTTGTCAATGATGGCTCCCAGATGGAGCAATCTGGTTGTTGGGAAAAGATGGCTTTTCTTGGAGTAGATGGAAAAACCGTGACACTGGAGGCAATGGAGAGTGATTTGAAGATCTTGATGGGTAGAGTGGGTGGAGGATGACAGGATCAAGATGTCGTCCAAGTAGCATTGGATCCTCACTGGAACAGACCGGAGTGAAGCCACCAATGCCGCCAGTAACTCTGTGAAGACTCTTGGGGCAGACGAGAGCCCGAAAGGAAGGGCCCGATACTGGAAGTGGGAATTCTGGTAACAGAAACGGAGAAACTGGCGATGATGAGGCCAGATGGGAAGGTGGAGGTAAGCCTCCGTGAGACCAATGGAAGAAAGGAGATCGCCCTCCCGAACGCTCTCTAGAATAGAATGCAAAGTCTGCATTTTGAAGCGCCTATATGGGATAAACTCATTCAGAAATTTTAGGTCGAGAATGGCTTGCCACCACCACCACCCTGAGGCCTTAGGGAGAACAAAAAGCTGAGAATAAAGCCCACATCCACATTGTAATTCAAGGACTGGTTGAATGGCCCTTATATCGACCAGGTGACTAATGGCCGATTCCATAAGTGACCTTCGTGAACTGTCCTGGGAAATGGGGCAGAGTAGAAATTTTTCTGGAGGTGGTGATAGAAATTCTAATTGTAACCCCGACCTTACGGTATTGAGTACCCAGGTGTCTGTCATTGACTCCTCTCATCTGGAAGCAAAGGAGCCCAAACGACTCCGATGGGAGGGGAGAATGAGAGATTATTTAGAGCGACAGAAGGAGTGACCCCCTCCCCCATGAAAGGACCGTTTACCCGCAGCTTGTTGTCTGCCGGTAGCCTCATGGCGTTGATCTTGACACTGAGAATACGCTGTCTGAGGTCTGGAGAAGCGAGAAGTGTTTTGGGGCCTGAATGAGGGAGGGCGGAATGGGGTAGGGCGGAAGTCTGCCCTCTTTCCTGTTGATGAAAGGACTTTCCTTTTGTCTTTTGTTTCAACAACAAATGGGTCAAGGGCATCTCCAAACAGCTTCTTACTGGTACATGGGGCAGAAGCTAGTTTCCACTTCCGTCGAGGCTCCGCTTGCCAATTTTGTAGCCATAGCAGTCTCCTAGCTGCCACTGATGACACCATGGCCCTGGAAGAGAACTTGGCGGCATTGAGGGTGGCGTCCACCAAGAACTCTGCTGCTGCTATGATCTTATTGAGATCTTGATGCAACCTACAGTCTGATGGAAGTATGCGGCCTTGAAGTTGGCGTAGCCAGCGGATGGAAGACCTTGTAAAAAATGATGCAGCAGTCGAGGACCGGATGGCCCAAGCCGAGGCTTGATGGTTACGCTTCAGTGTTTGTTCGGAGCATTTGTCCTCTGCCTTGTCCTCTGCCTCAGGCTCAGTTGGAGTGCTTGAGGAGAAGGAGGCCACAACTGGGGCGTCTACTGGTGGAACTGCCAGAGCCGTAGCTAAGGAAGGACCCACGCTGTAGAATCGCCTATCTTGGGACGATGGGCTTGCAGTGGGGAAGGCAAATTGTTCCTTGACTAAGTCAAAAAAGATGATGGGGGAAGGAAGGACCTCCAAATGAACAATGGGTTTGGAGAAGAGGGAATCCCCATGTCCCGATTGTACCACTTGAGGCTCGGGGGCAATTTCCTCCGCTGACAACTGGGCTGTTACCAGTGCCTTGTGTAGGAGAGGTTTGAATAAAGCAGATTTGAATACAGAAGCTGATGGAGGCTGATCAGGCCTCAGATCTTCCTCTTCCTCCGAGAGGTTGGGGTCCCAGATTTCTCCCTCTTCCAGATCAGAATCAGGGGAGGGGCTGTGCTCAGATGATTCCTCATACTCTCTCCGAGTGAGGTCCACTCCTTCCACATAGGTAAGATGGGCCCTTTGTTC
Source organism: Notechis scutatus (assembly GCF_049901735.1). Taxonomy (NCBI): domain Eukaryota; kingdom Metazoa; phylum Chordata; class Lepidosauria; order Squamata; family Elapidae; genus Notechis; species Notechis scutatus. The sequence continues at coordinate 111,772,891 of NC_142011.1, read as the reverse complement.
TACACGGCGAGATAGTCCCCTTTGGGGAATCTGAGCTAGAGGAAAAGCTGGGAAGGAAGGCTGAGGTCTATCTGAAGGCCTAAAGATGTGTTGACGCCCTTCTGCCAGATCCTGTCTGATGGCTAAGGAGACTACTTCGTTGATGTCAGAAGATCTGCCACTCGATGGAGGATCCGGGGGTGAAGACCTGCTGCTGTTGGTGTAAAAGTGGCCTCTGGTCTTGATCAAGAGCTGCTTTGGGCCACGGATGGGATAGATGAAGAAGAAAGATCCCAAGGAGTCTGGGCGAAATTGGGACCTGACCTGCTCAAGTCTTGAGGTCCTGGTTGGATTTCAGGTTGCTCTGGGGACCAGGATTGGAGGTGGCTAAGAGGAGCTGAGGTATCTTCCCTCTCCCTAGAAGTAGCTGGCTGAACAACTATAGGATTGGCTGGTTGGGAAGCCTGTTATAGTTGACCCCTCATTTGTTCAATAGTTTTGTTGAACTGCCTTTCTAAGGCTGCATGCCTTCATTTCTCTGCCTTTAATTCGGCCTGGGATGTTTTCTTAGGGCCCAAAGCTTTGGCCCTAATCTTGGTTGCCATCTCCCTTTGAACAGACTGGGAGCGTTGTCCCCTTCTCTTTCTTTTGCCAGCTTGGAGGCCTTGAGAGATCAGGCCTGATGGCTCTGTGTGGACCTTGTTTTGATCCATAGTATGCATAAACAGACACAAAGGTGCTGGAAGTGATCCTCACTATGTGTTGCCTATGCAGTAGCCTGAATAGGAGCTTATGAATGGTAGAAGCTGGCCTTTGGGGGATGATGCCACCTAAAATGGCCACTCGCTACTTTCTTTAGAAGAAGAAGCTTTCAAAATGGCCGCTCTCCACGTGCGGTTGAAGAAGAAGCCTCCAAATTGGCCGCTTGCAAGAGCTATAAGCTACGCAGGGGTTAAATCGCTCCTTAGGCTGTAAACAGCCCCGAACGGCAAAATCGGCATTAAAAGGAAAACTGCGGTTTTAACGATCAGCTGAGTGGCATGGTTATTGCCAATGCGATCTTTAAGATTGTGGCGGCCGAAATCGCTGAGGGAAGACTGTGAGGGAGGATCAAGGGTTGCTCCCTACTTACAGTCTCCTTTGGATGAAGAAACATCAAATCCTCGGCATTGGAGAGTGGAGCCCCACTCTCCTGAAGGCACAGCTGCACCAGTTCCCCGGGAGCTATGCCAATGATGAAGATAGCATTCGCTTTTGCTGCTAACTAAACTGCTTTCAGAGACACCAGTTTATGATCATTGAAAGAAGCTGAGTCAAAGCTGGGGGGTTTCTCCCACAGAGTGCTACTTTTGTACTAGATGGACTCAGCTTGATGATGTCATCAGGAGGAGTCGTACCCATCCTGGGCTCTCGTAGCAGCATGGAGGAGAAATATAGGTTGTAGATGGCTGCAAATGGGCAATTGTGCACAATCTCCAAATCCCAATCACGTGTTGTGTGGAGGTGTGCATCCTGTGTGCTGATTGGTTGATCCGACTTCCTGTTTTATGCATTGCTGTTTAAGTGCCTCATAACCAGAATGTTACCGTGTTTCTCCAACAATACGGCCTCCACCAATAGGAAGGCCCAGCATGATTTCGAGGCATGAGGGGAAATTAAGCCCCACCCCCAAAATTTAGGCCTATTTAATCCATGTGTTTCCCTGCCATTTCTCACATCGTTCGTTAGAACTACATGAGGTGAAGAGAAATGGGGGGGGAAGGGGGGGGGAGAAAACTTGCCTTTAGGAGTGCCCTGCAGGTAGCCTAGGCTAGAATACCCCGATCTACCGATAGAACATCAACCGATAGAAGCTCCCGAAGGCAGAGTCCCCAGCCGCGGGCGGCGTGGCTGCCCGTGTCCCCTCACCATTAGGCAGTGTCTTTCGGGCGATGGAAGCTCCCCAAGGGCAGTCACCAGACACTTCGACTGGCCAATAGAAGCAGCCTCGCGGCAAGGGGAGTGTGTGTGCACTCGCCCGAGGCCACTTCTACCGGTCGATCGAAGTGGCTGGTGACTGCCCTTGGGGAGCTTCCATTGCTCGAAAGACACTGCCTAATGGCGAGGGGACACGGGCAGCCATGCCTCGCCCGAAGCGGCTGGGGACTCTGCCTTCGGGGAGCTTTCGTCGGCCGATAGAAACGGCCTCACAGTGAGGGGAGTGTGTGTGTGCGCTCGCCCCGAGGCCGCTTCTACCGGACGATTGAAGTGGCTGGTGACTGTCCTTGGGGAGCTTCCATCGCCCGAAAGACACTGCCAAATGGCAAGGTGACACAGGCAGCCGTGCCTCGTCCCGAAGCGGCTGGGGACTCTGCCTTCAGGGAGCTTTCGTTGGCGATAGAAATGGCCTCGTGGAGAGGTACGTGCGTATGGGCCGCTCTAGGTGGGGGAGGAAATTAAGTCACCCCCGAAAAGACGGCCTAGCCGTTTTTTCGGGGCTTAAAAAAAAAAAGGCCTGGCCTTATTTTGTGAGAAACACGGTACTTTTGCAGATATATAAATGGAACACCTATGCAAGCATCGCCCAATGACAGATGCATACATTCCCTCATGTGCAGTGCCAGAGCCTTCTGCTTGACTCTTCACATGACTTATTTTCTCTTGTGATTTTGAGAAGATCCAAATTAGGGACCACAAGTTTGTAAATCTGTGGTTAGCTTACTGCCCATGAAGAGGAGTTGAAGATTCTGTGTGTTTTGGCCCATCTTCACTAGTCAGCAACAAAAAGGCTCCTGGGCATAAGAGTACCTTCCAAAGTTTTCACACTGTTTCAAGGTAGAGAGCAATAACAATGCCAGGCATTCTTCATCAGGCCCTTCAGACTGCCACATGCTTTGCCCATCTCATCTTTTTCTTCTCTTTAATGTCACTTCTGGCTGAAAGGGATAAAAGCACCATTATTTCAAGGAAAGTGTACGGTGCCCTCTCTGGATCAGGGTATATCTGGTTTATTTTTATTGAACTGGTGAGACTCAAACTGCTGAACTGTTGGTAGCCGGCAGTCAGCAGCACAATGCAGTACTGCATTCTAACCACTGCGCCACCACGGCTCTTCTGGGCTCCATTTTTTTTAACTTCTACATAAAATTTTTGGTTGAGTCATCATCAGGTTTGTTGCTAAGTCTTATTAATCTACAGATGACACCTAAGTCTATTTTTTCACATCATTGTTTTCAACAGAGGATGCCATGGCCCTGGAAACGAACTTGGCAGAGTTCAAAGTAGCATCCGCCATAAATTCCACAGCAGCAATTATCTTGTTAAGATCTTGATGTGCCCTGAAATCGGTGGCCGGGAGCCTCTCTTGCAGCTGATGGAGCCAGTGCAGTGAAGATCTTGTGAAAAACGAGACTGCCGTAGATGCCCTGATAGCCCAAGCTGCAGTCTGGTGGGTGTGCTTGAGGGTTTGCTCTAACCTTTTGTCTTCTGCCTTAAGCACATCCTCCAGTTCAGTGGGCATGCCCGATGACGAGAATGAAGCTACCACTGGGGCATCTACCGAAGGCACAATCAGGGCATTGGCTAAGACAGGGCCTACACTGTAAAATCGCCTATCATGCGATGAAGGCCATGGCCCAGACCTAGGGGAGACACCCTGCTCCTTTACTAAATCAAGGAATATGATAGGGGAAGGGAGAATTTCAGTATGAACCACTGGTTTAGTGAACAGAGAATCACTGTAGCCAGGAGGGGCCACCTGAGGTTCTGGGGCCACTTCCTCAGGGGTCAATTGTGCCGTGACCAAAGCTTTGTGCGAGAGTGGTTTGCAGAGAGAAGGTTTGAAAAACCCAGTTGAGGAAGGTTGATCAGATCTGAACTCTTCCTCCTCAGACATATTGTGATCTATGATTTCACCCTCTTCCTCCTCAGACTGGAAGGAGCGACTATGTTCAGAAGGGTTAGTATACTCCCCTTCCTCCTCCTCACTGCAATCTAAGTGAGCTGGCTGAATACTAAACTGTTCTCTAGGGAAACTTCTGTGGGATGAAGAGACCCCCTGGGATAAGGAAGAAAACAAGGACTGCTTCCCTTGAGGGCGAAAGAGTTGTTGAAACCCCTCAGCCAATCCTTGTCTGATGCCCACAGAGACCATTTCCCTGATGTCATCAGGCCTGTTTCCTGAGGGGGGGTCCACTGGGCACATTCCAGCAGCTATAGGTAGCTTCTGGCCTAGGCTTGTGACCCCTTTGGACCATGTGACCTATGGGGAAAGAGGGACCTGGGCCCCAGGCTGTCTGGATGATGGGACTGTTCTACTTGAATCCTGGGGAAGCTCCTCTTCCACCCTCTCAGGAGACCAAGCTAAAAGGTGACTAGCAGAGCTGGGAGCCATCTCCCCCCTCTTGCAGAAATATCAGGGCAAACCTGCATCTCCCCAGACTGAGAGGCCTGTAGAATCTGATCTCTCATCTGTGCCAATGTCTTTTCAAATTGCTTTTCTAAAAGCATGCCTTCTCTTCTTAGCCCTAAGCTCAGATTTGGAAGTCTTTTGGGGAGCTAGGGCTTTGGCCTTGAGCTTAGCTGCAACCTCTCTATTTGCAGAATGGCCTCTTTGTCTTTTCTTCTTTCTTACAGGGGCTTGAGAATCTAGAGGTTCTTCTGGTCCCTTAGGGACTGAATGTGCGGCTTTCTTCTCCATCACGCAAACAGGGCAGGCACAAGAGGCGCTGTGAGCTTCCCCACTTGTAGTGCTGCCTGTAGTGAGGGCCAGGTGAGCTGTAAAGCTGTGAGGCCCAATCCACCAGCACTTTAGTAAGGACAAAATGGCTGCCCGGCTTTCCAAAATGGCCACCTGCCACATGCAGCAGTCCTGGAACAGCCTCGTTGCCTCCTCAGCTCAATAGGTCCTTACTGGCCCTGAACGACTTGCGCTGCCCGAAAAACAGCTGCAAAGCGGCGAAACAACCTCCGGAGTCAGCTGTGAAGTGGGGACATAAGCAGCAGTGCGGCAACACGTTCTGATCTTCGGGCTGCATAAGAGGCTCTGTAGAACGCTCCCTGTGTCTGCAGCCCTTCAATGAGGCAGCGCCGAAGCCTCGACACTGCAGGAGAGCAGATCCCCACCCTCCTGAAGCTTTGCTCAAACCGGAGCCCCGGGAGCAGTAGTAAATAGTAGAAAGCAGGAAAACTCTTTTGAGCTCAACTACTCTTCCGGAGACAAAGCTCCAAGACAAGAGCTGAGTCAAAAAGATGGGGAGCAGCCAAGGCGGGTTATTTTTATAGTGGCAGACTCAGCTCTATGATGTCAGAAGGAGGAGTCATATCCCATTCCTGAACTGTCATCGCAACATGGATGAGAAAGAAGCTACTGTGAAAAGCTAAGGAATCAGTTCAACAAATGAACCAACAAACATGTGGAAAACTCTTAAAAATATCACCTGTTATACCAAACCTCCTTCTCATGCTGAAGAAAATCAACAACTGGCAGATGACCTGAATGTGTTTTACTGTAGGTTTGAGAGAAAACTATTGCTACCTATCTCCAAAATCCGCATCTCAGACACATCAAGCCTCCTACAACTGACCCCATTCCATTGGGCCCACCACCTCTGGTGACTACAGAAAATGGGGTGCAAAGTCTATTTCACAGACAAAAGCCAGGAAAAGCACCAAGCCAAGACAAGATAACTCCTTCTTGCTTAAAAGCTTGTGCTGACCAACTGGCCACCATCTTCACCCACATCCTTAATAAATCACTAGAGATGTGCTATGTTCCTTCTTGCTTCAAACGCTCTACTATTATCTCAAAGAAACCCTTCATCAAGGAACTGAATGACTATAGACCAGTTGCTCTAACATCTGTAGTTAGGAAAACCTTTGACAGGCTAATGCTGGCCCACCTGAAAACCATCACGAATCCGCTGTATTCCCTTGCAATTTGCCTATCTATCAAATAGAGCAGCATATGATGCTGTTAATATGGCTCTGTACTACATCCTACAGCATCTTGAATCTCCAAAGATCTAAGCAAGGGTCCTCTTCAGCTCGGAATTCTAATACCATCATTCCAGATATTCTTCTAACTAAACTAAATCAGCTAGCTGTGCCTGACCACACTTGTAAGTGAATCATAAGCTTCTTAACAGACAGGAAGCAGCAGGTGAAGCTAGGCAAAATCACTTCAGATACCTGCACAATTAGCACAGCCCCCGAGTTGTGTGCTCTCTCCACTTCTCGTCTCTCTATATACATACATACATACATACATACACATACATACATACATACATACATACATATATATATATATATATATATATATATATATATATATATATATATATATATCTGTTTTCTTAAGTTTTCATGGTACTTACATATATATCTATATCTATATCTGTTTCCTTAAGTTTTCGTGGGTACTTACATGTATGGTATTCAGCTTTGTTCGGTATTTTCCCACGTCATTATAGTTGTGCTTTTAAAGTTGTAGCAGCGTTTGGCAGAATCTCATCTGCCATCATCAGGCTTCTGTATTGTGTTCGTCTGTGAGTCAGACTTTTACAGTTGTTCCAGTTTTGTTTTGTTTTGAAACTAAAAACAACTGTAAAAGTCTGACTCACAGACGAACACAATAGAGAAGCCTGATGATGGCAGATGAGATTCTGCCGAAACGTTGCCAACTTTAAAAGCACAACTACAATGATGTGGAAAATACCCGAACAAAGCTGAATACCATACATGTAAGTACCAAAAATTTAAGAATATATATATATACATACATACTTGTTTTCTGAGGTTCTTGCGGGTATTTGTATGTGGATCTTTGGTTATTCGGGTTTTCTCCCGCGTAAGATTGGAAGTATCTGAGCAGCGTTTGATGAAGTCTCATTCATCATCTTCAGGCTTCTGTCTTCAGCTCTGAGAAGCAGAGCTGAAGACAGAAGCCTGAAGATGATGAATGAGACTTCATCGAAACGTTGCCTAGATACTTCCAATCTTACGCGGGAGAAAACCCGAATAACCAAAGATCCACATACATACATACATATATACATATATGCATATTCATATGCATATACATATACACATATATATATACATATACCATCTCAAAAGATCCCTCTATTAAAGTACTGAAGTTTGCAGATGATACAATAGTGATTGGTCTCATTTGAGACAACAATGAATCTGCATACAATGGGAGGTTGAACAACTAGCCTTGTGGTGCAACCAGAACAATCTTGAACTAAACATAATGATGGTAGATTTTAAAATAAACCCTCCTATACCACCATCTCTTACAATATTAAACAACACAGTATCAACAGCAGACACTTTCAAGTTTCTAGGTTATATCATTTCTCAAGACTTAAAATTGACACCTTACATCAAAAAAGCACAACAATTCTGTGCCAATTCAGAAAGCTCAAACTGCCCAAGGAGCTGCTGATACAGTTCTACAGAGGAATTATTGAGTCTGTCATCTGGACTTCTAACTGTCTGATTTGGCTCTGCAACCAAACAAGACAGACACAGACTTGAACAGTTAATCAGAACTGCAGAAAAAACAATTGCTGTCTTCCATTGAGGACCTGTATGCTGCAGGAGTTAAAAACAGGGCTGTGAAAATATCTACCGACCCCTCACATCCTGGACATAATCAACTTCTACCCTCAAAATGACGCTATAGGGCACTGCACACCAGAACAACTAGACACAAGGACAGTTTTTCCCCCGAATGCCATCACTCTGCTAAACAACTAATTCCCATAACACTGTCAAACTATTTACTAAGACTGTATTACTATTACTCTTATCCTTCCTATTACCAATCTCCTTCCACTTATGACTATAACCTTGTTGCTTGTATCTTTACAATTTATATTATTTTATTTAGTTTCCTAGTATGATTTGATTGCTTATTTAGTATCCTGTGACTATCAATAAGAGTTATATCTTATGATTCTTGATGAATGTGAGAGCATATGCACCAAAGACAAACTGAAATTCCTTTTGTGTCCAATCACACTTGGCCAATAAATAATTCTATTCTATTCTAGATGCATATATGTGGGAATATAGAGACAGCATAGTAGTAGAGAACAATTCAGCTTGGAAAATGAAAACAGCATGGAAAATGTAAAGAACTATATAGATTTTAATAATGCAGACAATTATATTTTGGGGATTATCTTGGTTTTGGTTGCCTTGATTTGGTATGCCTATCAATATTGTCTACCCATCACCACTTCAAGCTAGTCTATTATCTCCAGAAATAAGTTGTAAAAATATTTCCTAGATTCAGGTTTGGGGGATGGAATGTGACAAAATTCCTGAACACCAGGATTACAATTGAGCTATTCAATGCGTAGTCTGCCACATCTGATGTAATATATATCGCTAACTACACATGCATTAGTAAATTATTTATTCCCCAACAACCTTCCTTTAAATGACATTCTTTATGAGTGTTAAAACACACACAAAGGACAAGCAAAGTTCTAAAGTTCTTCACCTAAAGTTTGATACACAACAGAATATGAAGCCTCTTTTTAATATTTAGCCATTTATTATTTTGAAGAAGGTCTAAAATGCCATTCTCTAATTCAGGGTGATGAATTAATTTTCCCAAGGGGCCACATGAGAAACTGGGCCTGTTGTGGAGGGTAAAACCAACAGGGCTGTGAAAGGTTGTGTACAAAAATTAAAAAAACAAAAAAAAAAAATTCCCAAAAAAAAAAAAAAAAAAATTATCCCAAAAAAAAAAAAAAAAACTAAAAAAAAAAAAAAAAAAAAAAAACCAACAAAAGAATTATAAAAAAAAAAATCATACATTCACACCCACCTTTAAAAACCAAAAAAAAAATCACAACAAAAAAAAAAAAAAAAAAAAAAAAAAAAAACCCTAAATTTAAAAAACCCAATTAACCCCAAAAAAAAAAAAAACCCCCACAAAAACCCCCCCAAACCCCAAAACACCCCCCACAAACCCCCCAATTCTTCTCCCCACACCCCCCCCCCCCCACCCCCCACCCTCCCTCCCACCCCCAAAACCCCCCCCCCCCCCCCCCCCCAAAACCCCCCCCCCCAAACCAACAAAAGAATTGGGGGGAGAACTAAATCAATAGACATTGTGTATTGCTGACAGGCTAGGATTTTTTTGTTTGTAGTATCCGCTGTATGTTAACTTTATATTTTAATGATAATTTCTTTTGAATTTACTAGTGCAAGGAAAGTAGGAAATGGCAATGTTAAAAATAAATTAGAGCACTAGGTAAAATTAACAATCCTTGGCCAAATTTTAGCTTTCAGTCAAATTAGTTCACTGCTGCTACTTTCCTCTTCATTTTATTTTAAAAAGAAAAGCAGGAAAATACTCCCTAATCAGTACTCAAATTTGAACAATAAAATACAAAGATAACAAATGGATAGCTTTAGTACATCTCATTAGATTTATGTCACCCTTGGCCAGAAAAGCAGCCATTGAAATGATTTTTTTTCATTCCATTTGCTTAATGTAATCATTCAAAGTTCTACAGAATTCCTACAGAAGATAATTTTACAAATTGTTGCTCCAAATTTCATGCAGTTTGGCAACGTGTAAACTGTAAAAACCAACAATCATATGATAACTGTAAAAAAATAATAGAAACCCAGTCATTTGCTCACTTTAATAAAATGACTGGTTTATAAGAGAAGACGAATGGTGTGAGCAATTAATTAACTACAATTCCAGATTTTCATTCACAGCATATACTGGCTACTTCTGGCTTCAAGCACACCACTTAAGAATGGGACAAAAATACAGAGCTGGCATCGCGACGGTACAATGCGCGATCTTGATGCTCCAAGATTGCCGTCGATATCTCCGCTGCTGGATGGTCCCACTGGACCTAAACCGTCCTGTAGAGACGGTGATTGATAAGGGCACGTCCTGCTGATCCCAGGAACACTGCAAAGTCCCTGGTAGATCCAGGAGAATCCCTTTTTGCCGGTGGCCGAGAGGCAGCCATTTAAGCTGCTGAAGCTGGGACAACTCCAGAACAGAAGAGATTGGAAGAAAGTTTGTCAGTTTGGTGAGATGAATTTTTACTTATTATTTTTTGGAGAGAACACCCTAAAAGACTGAAAGTGAAATCAAAAGTGAAGAGAAAAGAGGCCAAGCGGCAAGATTAAGCTAGTTAGACTGAAGGATTCTCTCCCCCACTCCCCTTTATTGAACTTGGAATTTGACAATTCTTTTTATTGAACTTGGAATTTGACTCAATTTTAAACTGGACTGGTCTTTTTTAATTTTTTATTTTCTTTAACGATTTTCTTGAAAATCTGTTTTGCTTAAGACTCTTCTTTCTGATTTGAGATTTATTTATTTCCCTTTTTTTAAAAAAAATTGCTTTTTTTAATCTGTTCCTGGCTTTGGATATATAAGGGGAAGTGAAAGTGAAGGAAAATAAGTAGCACT